>NC_142030.1:18034766-18366266 GCF_982192425.1 Myodes glareolus | reverse complement strand
CTACTGCTTGAACTGACTTTTTGGAGTCCATTCTCTTTGGAGGAATATCTTGCTCAGCCTATATATATAATGGGGAGGGCCCTGATTCTGCTCAAAATAATGTGCTAGACTTTGTTAACTCCACATGGGAAGCCTCGTCCTTAGGAGTAAACTGGGGTGGGGTAGGTTTCTGGAAGGTGGAGAGAGTGGGAGGAGGGGAGAGAATGGGAACTGGGATTGGTATGTAGAATGAGAAAAGACTGTTTTTTAAAAACTAAAGAACTTAGAGCTGAGCAGTGTACATAGATTGAATCATTAAGGTTGCTGTGCCACATATTCCCCGAGTCTTAAGAGCTTAGACTGCCCTTTTCCCCTGCAGAAGACACTAGAGTCCAGTTTGAGTTAGAGAAACCTCAAGAGTCTGTTAATTTAAAAACATTTACTGATATTTTGTGAAGGAGGAAAATGGATTTGGTTACTAATAACTCAAAGTGTTAATTCTCAATTATAAATGGGTTCATGACCAGGGACATTGATTTAGCCGAGACTACTCCTTACAGCTGAAAAGTAACTGGCAGCAACAGCAGTAAAAATCCACATCGGTGATGTCACCAGCTCCTCACAGCTGTGGCAACAGCTGGAACAGAAAATGGAACAGGAAACAAAGCAAAGATTAGAGAAACAAAGTACCTAATTTTCCCAGCTGTTTTATCAATAGATTGTCTTATTTTCCTAGAGAACTGGAAGACAGATGACAGCAGTAGATTATCTCCCATGACCTGAAACAGAGAAAAAGTATATTAGTATATATTTACTGAATAACTTAAGAACACTAGCTGCAACTGATTATACTAATACTATTTATGGCAATTTTAATTTAAAAGAAATGATGTGATCAGAGTAATTAAATTGAGAAAACAGAAGAAACACCAACAGAGTTGCTTTGTTAAATAACTTGTCAAAGTTCTCTATTATTTTGGTCATCCAATTTCAAGAATAACCCATTTTATACTCTTTAATCACTAACATGATCTTGCCTCTCATACTTATAATCCACATTATCATAAAAGGAAAAATATAAGCAAAGTACTATATTATCTACTTATTTTTTGGAGACTATTGAGGGAGATAAATTTTAAAGAATTTACTCAAAGTAGTAAATTTTCATGATGGGGCTGACATTGCTGCAGTTGTGAACCAGGGGTAAAAGTGAGGTCAGTAAATTTATGTCAATGCCACAGAGAGATTTTAGGTCCCCAAGGTCACATGATCTCCTGTTGCAGAGAGAAGACAGTCACAGACAGCATGAAGCCAAGGAGCACAGAGTATTAAGATAGGTGGCAAGCTGAGTTGGGCTTAAATCACAAAAGACAAAGCTAGTGTAGAAGAGTAGAAGAAGGACTCAATTTGATTCAAGATGTGGCTTCCAAAATAGCCCTATATTGCAGATTCTCTAAAAAGAACCCAGAAAGATAAGACACGACTTTGGATGACAAAATGCTTTAAAAAAAAAAAAACAACAGAACATGACATAACAATGTAACACAGGGGATGCAACTAAATACTGTGTAAGAAAGCAGGCAAAGCAATCACTCTAGGTTTTGTGATGCAGCACAGTAAGAACTGTGAAGTAGTTCATGAGTGTGACAGGAATAGGAAGTGCTCAGGACACAGATCTGGACGCACTGAGGACAGCAGGCTGAGTGAGGAAATACGGAAATTCACAAGAAGACAAGGAAAGGGTGAGGAGGAGTTATGTGATTAGTGGGCCTCGAGGAAACAGATGAAATACAAGAGAAAATTATGTAAGAAGAAAGGGAGCAGCATTCTATGGAAAGAATACCACATAGAACAAGGTTTCTCTCTTTTACTCCATAAAGTATAGGGCAGTGTTACAGTGTATTAAACTTCTGATATCAGCCTTGAGATGACTTCATTAAAAACATAAACGTCTTCCTCAAAATTTCACTACATTTAGAGGAATTTGTCTTCTCATACCTGAGGATACATAATGAATATGGGTAAAATTAGGAGAATAGATTATTTTGTTTATACTAAAAACAAACTATCCACTATTAGTGTACATAGGAAAATTAAGTTATAGAAGTCTCTCAAGGATTGGCATTGCAACTCTGTAGTTTTCTCATTCAGCAAATCTTCGGTTCAGTATTACTAAAACATTCAGTACTGATCACAGTGGAACACATCTACAAAACGGTATTTGTGAGGTAGAGGCAAGAGGAAAAGAGCTGGGCTGAAGACTAACCATAACTACATGGTACTTGAGGCCAGTCTGGGCTACATGAGACCCTGTCTCCAGAACCTCTAAGTTTGTTTTTTCAAGACAGGGTTTCTATGTAGCCCTGGCTATCCTGGCTATTCTATGTAGTGGTCTACACAGTTCAAGGTTGGCCTTAAACTCAGAATTCTGCCTGCCTCTGCATCCCAAGCATTTGGATTAAAGGTTGCCACCACACCTGGCAACCCCAAACATTCATACACACTACTATTTGGGTCCTTGAACCCAAGGATACAAGAGTACAGACTTGTGATCAGTTCCTTTCTGTGAATGTCTTGCTGCTACAGACTTTCTCTACTACCCTCTATATACTGTTCTCAACCAGTCTTTGCATGGTGCTGTTTCAAATGACTCCTCTTCCTCTCTTCCTCTCTCTCTCTCTCTCTCTCTCTCTCTCTCTCTCTCTCTCTCTCTCTCTCTCTCTCTCTCTCTCTGTGTGTGTGTGTGTGTGTAAAAATCCCTTCTACATCCCTGAGATCCCCCAAGCCCTTTTCATCTATTTTCCCATTGGCATAAGCCTTTCTTTTTTTTGTTTTTCACTGGCATTCATTTAGAGACAGGTTTTTCCGTGTTACTCAGCCTGCTCTCAGACTCCTGAGCTCAAGTGATTCAAAGAACTGTATTCAGGTGTATACGACTGCACCTGCTAACATATTCATTAACAACAACAAGATTTACTTTTTTATGTGTATGATTGGTTTTTGTTTTTTTGCCTGCCTTTATGTATGTACACGACATGCAAGCTTGGTGCCCATTGAGATCAGAAGGTGTAAGAGCCCCTGGAACTGGACATGGTTATGAGTCACTATGTGGGTGCTAGGAAACAAGCCTGGGTCCTGTACAATACAGTAAGAGCTCTTAACTGCTGAGCCATCTTTCTAGTCTCATAATTATTTTTTAAAGATTTAATAATTTTATAAATAGTGGCTTTTAGGTTAACTTAGAATTAATCTCAACTCTTATAAACATTATTAGTTTAGCTTGGACAACTCATCCTCTTTAGTAATGTATTAACGAACTTGATAATCCCTAAAGTAACTGGGACCTAACGGCAAGTAAGGATGTCTCTTCACTATATGTTAAAAGTTGGCAGTTTGCTTACTTCATCCCTACTCCAGGTTCTCCGTCTTGTAATTGTTAAGTGATCAGGAGGCTCTGCTGGTTGAGATCTTGAATCACCAGATCGACCATTGTTTCCTTCTGGTGTTTTAGAATGAACTAATGGAGGTATCTTTCGGAAGTTGAGGCTTTCATCAAAAACACGGTCAACCAACTAGTAGGACAAAAGCAAACCCTTATGAGAACAGAGCAGTAGCAAGTGTAGAAATACTGGCATTATATTTTTTTTTTATATTAGAGAGAAGTCACTTTATTTTCATGAGTAACAGAAACATGGTATCTTCAATAAACCAATTACTTTTTAAATAAGCACACCAAACAGGTTTCTTCCATGAAGTAGATGTTTATCTATACTGATCTTATTTTCAGAATCGAAAACACTGAACTATGCTAAATTCAACCGCTTCATGATTCCTATGTTCTCCAAATGAAGAAGAGATGCTAAAAGAAAGCACCCTGGGCCACACATGTTGGTGGACAATGAGTTCACTCTACTCACATTGCCTTACCAGGATAAAACAATGTTTCTTTTTCTTAGTTTTCTATCTTTTTTCCTCCCCAAATCCAGGTGCCAAATTTCTTCACAAGATACATAAATGGCAAATTTCAATTAATTTTACAAAAGGAAAAAAAATTAATTCACATAAGTATTTTGGCCTTCGGCAAACTTTCAACAACGATAGAGAACATACATCTTCCTAGAGTAAAAAATGGTCCTGCCACCTACAGTGCAGACTATGGACATGCGACACCAAGTAACGGGTTTACCGACGAGAACAACTAGTGTAAAATCTGAAATAAATAAAGGGGGAATGGAGATATATCCCATGAAATATCTCGGTAATTCCACAGGGTCTCAGTGAATGAATAACCGTGTTAGGTAAAACTGAGTTAGAAAGCTGAGAAAATAATATTATTTAAATGTACCAGAGACATGTGTATGTCTTGCCACCATGAAGATCCTCTTGTTTTTTTTTGTTTTGTTTTTTTGTTTTTTTAAACCAACAAAGATGATTTTATTTACATTTACAATTGATCAGTGTGGTAACAAAACTCTACACAGATTCATGAAACATCATTTATTAAATTAGAAAACATACAAACAAAAAATAAATAAGAAGTGACCATTAAGGAGCTTTATAAGAAAAAAATGTGACGAAAAGCAACTGAGGAAAAGATTATCAGCGCAGTTTACCAGAAGTAAATGTCCAAAAGGCTAGGCATTTTTGGTTACTATTTAGAACATTTAATAAGATAAAGAAGTGGAGTTATCGGTATGTGGGGCTGGCAGCATTGTTGTGTAAAGTAGCAGATAGCAAATGTTCTTGACTTTGCAACCGTACCAGTCTGTCTGAGAACTCAGTTTTGCACTGCAACACAGAAACAGCCATAGACAACAGTTAGGCAAGCGAGAATGGCTATACTGTAATAAAACTTAATTTATGAGTACTGAAATGTGAATTTAAAATGATTTTCATGTTATCAATTACTATTTTCATATTTTCAAACATTTAAAAATAAAAAAAATCTTATTTTTTAGCTTTTAGTCCATATAAAGACAAATTCATTTCTTTAAAGGATAACCTTTGACTTATACTTTGGGTCAAAATAAAGACAGTCAATATGGCTAGACAGTGTAGTTAACCTTCCTTATCTGGGGAGTCAACTAAGCATTAAAAATATTTGTTTTTAAATGCTGTGTGTTTACTAGAGATATATGGACCTCTTTCTTGTCACTATTCTCTAAATAGTACACACTATAGTAAGTTTTGTGAATAATCCAAAGACGAGCATAAAGAAGAGGGATGCCTATAGCCTACATGTAAACTCTGTACCATTTTATCTAAAAGACTGGGATACTCAAGTTTTGAGCCTTGGAATTAATCTCCATAGACCACTGTATAATCGATTTAAGTTAAAGGTTCTTTATGAAACAATGTTATACAAGTGGGGTCTCCTGGAGCTGTACTTACTGGTGAGGACATGGTTTGGGGTGGCCAACAGTCTACAAATTCTTATATTCCAGAGTTTGTAAGAATATCTGGAGTATATATGTGTATGTGAGAGAAACAGTGTTTGGATATTATACATTTCAGTTTTTAGAACCAATACTGTGTATATTTGTCAACAGAATTACTATTTTTAAAAACTGGACATTTTTTTCTTTCTTTGCTATTAACTAGCAATGATCATTTCTTTGAATTAGAGTATTTTCATGCCAATCTTCATTGAAACCTTTTATAGTCATTTGTTGAACTTCAGTTTGCTTTCCAAATAACATTTACATTCACATTTCAAGTAATGTTATAGATCAGGAATCAACAGGTAAAGTGCTTATAGCTAAATAATTTTCCATTTTATGTTAATAGTAGACCAAATATTAGCCTTTTAGTCTTTAGTAAATTGTTACAAAAAATAAATTTGTTAAAGTTGGAAAATGCAGAGCTGCATGCAGACAGGGAGGGTGGACATAATTAAAATAAACTAAGCAAAAAGCTAAAAGCAAAAGAAATTAAGAAAAGAAAGAACCTTATGCATTTCTCCATGAAGATCTCCTACCTCTTCTCTAGTGTCTATGGCAGAGCCAGGGGTGGTGGCAGCAGTGCTTACTGTGGTACTAGGGGCAGTGCCTGAGGAAGTCACTGAATCTATTTCTCCTGCTACATCGTTGATCTCCCGAGCAATGAGAGCAAGATCTTGGCTGATCCTGGAAATAATTTTAAAAAAGAAATTTAATTTCCTTTAAGTAACAGCTTTAGCGACAATCAGCTTTGATAGTCATGTAACTTGTATATTTAATTACACATTTATATGCCCAAATTAAGATTCTTTGGAAATGTTCTTTACTATTTTAGTACACACACACACACACCCCTTTAGCTTCAAATACTAACATTAAAGAATGTAGTTCCAAATAATCTATCTTGAAAATGCATTTTGAATACCCTAAAGAACATAGTTAATATGAGTGATTGGCATTAACATGACACAGAAATCTTAAATTTGGAAATAACAGAATTCAGGAAGTATCTAAACATGAATAACAAGAAACAAGGACATTATTTTCACTAACCTAACTGATGCAACAGACTACAGTAGAGTTGACAAGGCTAGGGATTTTTGTCACTAACAGAAATCACATTGTAGTCATTTATAAATATTTCAAAACATCATTTATATGATTACTTTTTCAAATTTATACAGCCATTAAAACCCCGAACTAATGACATTTACAAATGTGTTAATAAAGAACCATCAGCCACTATATTATTGAATATTTATCAAAATATTTCTACTAAACTGATAATTATTAAAATTCTTTGTATGCAATTGGAACCATGCAGTTGGAAATGCTAAGACAGCTTCCTAAGCTTCACCAAAGAGGACTATGGCACTGAGAAGCTAAGGGCTCTGAAGCACTGTTTTATACTATGATAGCATTTTCCTTATCATGTTATCTGAGGACATAATATTCTTTTGAAGTAGGATTTAGGTGAAACTGTTCATAAACACATTACTAGAAAAGTTTGGTGACTTTGCTTATGATTGTACAACTTGGAAGGACCAGCTCTTAGTTCATCACCCAAGTCTGTGAAGCTGGGTTCACTCACATGGGCTCAGCAAAGTGAGGTTTGTTTGGTGAGACACAGTACGTGGCTAGTCTGAAGACTGAAATATTCAGCATTCATTCTGCCTCTGACTCTTGAGTACAGGGATAATGTATTCACAATATCTGGCTCACCAGCATGCCAGGCAAGCACTCTCCCAGTCACCCCTCCAGCTCAGTTGTCAATCGCAGTGACAACTAAAAGTGGAAAGAGTTATCTCTTAGCATTTAAAGAAAATTCTTTAAACAAAAGATAGAACAGAATTCTGTCACTGATATTCTCATACATCTTAAACACACATGAAAGCTTAAATAACTTTCAAAGTACAAAGAAACATTTTAAAAAGTTATACAAAATATGGATTTTTTTCTTAAAAAAGTTCTTTTAGATTTATGTGTCTGGATGTTTGTCTGTATGCCTATGTACGTGTACACACATGTATAAGTATATACACATGTGTGCACAGATCATATACATTCTGATGCCCACGGAGGTCAGAGGAGGGCCTTGATGGAAGGTTGTGAGCCACCATGTACGTGTAAGAAACCAAATCTGGGTCTTCTGGGAAAACAACAATCACTTTTAACCTCCGATCTTGTCAGCCCCAAAACGGGTTTAAAAGATAGTCAAGGAGTACAGCATTGTGTAAAAATTTAGTCAACTTTAAAATGAAGCTGTGTTGAAGTTTATGGGCTGGCAGATATGTAAGATATTTTCATATAACCTTATATATATATATATCTTATAGGCATATAGATATATTTCTTGTAAGAAACTGCAGCTTTGCTTTTTTTATGCCAATGCAAAAAAGGTAGGGAAAACACCAAGTATGTACTGATCACTTATTATTTGCCAGATACCACCCTTTGCTCTTCTGGAGCTTAGAATAATGAGTACCATTATAAGGAACTTAAGAAACTCACAAATGTCTTCTAAGTGAAGTATTTATCATCTTATTTTACAGATGATAGAAACGAAGCTTAGACTCAATGTGAACTTTGTAGGCTAAGGACACAGGAGTAAGAATACCACAAGACCTTTGTATGACAGCACACTAATATGCAATTTTTCAAACTTAACTGAGAATAAGTTGGGGTGTATGTTATGTAAGATAGATTTACTATCCCTAAACTGAAATAACTGAATCTAAAATGCTTCAAAACACAACGCTTTTAAGCATCAACATAACAGCAAAAATGGAAAATTGTATACTTGATCTTATGTCCTAAGTTTCAGTCAAACTTAGGTACATTAAAAAAAATACTTGTTCAAAATTATCTTCAGGCTATATGTATAAAGTATATGAAATAAATTGTGTCAAGAAATGTGTTCCCTTCCCAAGATACCTCACCATTTTTATGAAATAAAAACTCCAATCCCAAACCACAAACACTTCTAGTTTCAAGTACTTTGGACAAGATGACCAATCTGGGTTATAAATTCTTTCCTGAAATAAATGAGCTAGGTTAAGAAGCGGAGTAATAAAGGTTTGATGTGATTTTAAAAACATAAGCATCAGTTTACTTTTTTAAAAAAATATTTTGCTTTGCAGAATCTTATCCAATGAAACATGACAATCATTTAAAATGGTAATAAAAAGGAAATAAGTTATTCTCATCTATTAGATGGAAAAACTTTGTAAAAATAAGAGATTCTCATGTATGTGCACCATGTAATATGCAAGCAACAACAGGAGCAACCTCTTTTATTTGCTGGCATCTTCTGTACATGCCTGCTATATCTTGGAAAGGTAATTCCTGTCTTAAAGTTGCTTCAATAATAACAGCCTATTACTAGAAATATAAGTAGCTGGTCAGGTGTGGTGGCACATATCTTTAATATAAACACTTGAGAAGGGAAAGCAAGAAAACCAGGAACTCAAGGTCATCCTCAGCTTATGCTTGAGGCCAAGATCATCCTCAGCTTATGCTCGAGGCCAGCCTGGACTGCATGCGACCTTGTTGCACACACGAAGACACAAGCAAGCCCTCAGCATTTACTACAAGAACCATAAGAAAATTTGAGAGGAAAATAAAAGTGGTAGAAAAGTGTTATGGAAATAATCCAAACAGAAATGAGGTACCTGCTCAATCTAGATAATGGGTCTAAATCATGCAGTTACCAACTAGAGCTTTTAACTTCATTTTATAAAGTTTCTCAATTGCATCTACTGGATTACAGTCACATGTTTCTTTACACGTAGTGCTGTGTTCTGCTTTTAAACTCTCAGCCTAAAAATCTCTGCTGCTCCTTTCATTCTCCACCCCTTTCAAATCTGCTACAAAAAATCCTAAAACAGTAAAAACATTTTATTTGGGGCTGTATAAAATAATATTTCCTTAGCAAGTACCAAAATTTTAAAGTTGCCAAATTTAAAACCTAATATACAATTTCACATGTTATCCCATTTTCTATATTACAAAATTTTAAGAGAAAAACGTCCCAAAGATCAGAGGTATAAACCAAGTGGAACGACCAAGAATACACACTAGTGCTTCTATACCACGTGACAAAAGCTGCCCTCACATTTCATGTTTTTGTAGAAGGAATTATCTGTTAAAAAGTAAAGCAAACTGAAAAATATACTTTGGGTCAGAAAGTTTATGAATTTTAGGCATGTGCTTAGTGTTGAACCTTCTTTATTTGATACATCAGAAGTTTATTTTCTTGTGAGTGTATCTTGTAAAATACATTATTACAGGCTTACAGGTTATATTGTAAGCTTAAAATATTTCAAGAATTATTTTTAGTATTAAGAAACCACAGACAACTTATAAAGTATTTTTTATTATGAGAATAATATAAAATTATAAAATTATTTGAGTTTTGACTAAAGATATGAACCTTCTTTGGTTGGGATTCTTGGTTATAATAGTCTAGCAAAATATTTTGTAAACCATTAAAAACAATGTTGGCCTTAAACTCCAACTATAAGTGGATTCTCATAATGTTTATGGAATAAAGAGAAAACTGAAGTCCTAATGAAAAGCAACTACTACTATTTTCTCTGTTGCTCTCAAAATGTAACATTTTTTAGTAACTTACTATCAGTATCAAACACTAATGCTAGACTGGTATTATGCCCACCAAAGATTTATACAGCTATTACCGTAAAAAAGGGTATGAATCCAGGTGTGCTTCTATAGTCCATTTCTGGACCATCTGGTTACACTTTGGTTCTATAATTTAGGTTACCTAGAGCCACAAGTATTCAGTCCGTTCACAATCTCTTGTGATACCATTTAGCACCATGGCTTTTAATTATTTTGTGAATGACTTCTACAATTATGACCCTAGCTCCAACTGGTCTCTTATGCCTCAGCACTAAAATATGACTATGTTATCATCATGGGAACACTTAAAATCTTGAATTAATATACAGAACACATATAAAGAACTCAACTATATATTAAACAGTTGCAAAATATTATTCTAGAGGTGCATATAAAAAGAGCAGAATATCTACAAACCATAGAGCTGAGACAAAATACTATATTGGCTTTATTTTTTAAATGTTTTAATGTAAAATCTATAATGAACTGCTTGTTTTCTCTTAATACACTGTACTAGAATTCTCAAAGTATAATTAAATGATACATTGCATATGTAATAATGAATTTAAAATACAATACTACTGCTAGGTTCCTTGTGATCCAAATGTTAAAAGTATTTGGTCATTTGCCAAGGTAAAACTATAGCTTTGTTTACCGTAGTATTTATAAAACCACCCAAATCTATCAAATTCCTACTGGAAGGAAACTTATAGTGTACTTAGGTACATGGGTCAGGAATATCTGGAAGAAAATCTTCCTTTACAAACTGAAAGACCAACTATGCTGTATTTTCTTATACATTTTCTATTCTGTATTAACTTTGTTTTTATTTAAATACAGGCACAGAATGAGGAATGAAACAGGTCTACATTAAAAAAAGAGAGACGAATCTATAAGAGCATAAGTCATCTTTGTAATGAAGTTTAAAATTACATTTCTCTATTACAAGAATCTCCCTTCAACGCTTAGTTGAGTTTTCTTTAGGTGACAGCAATATTCCATAAGAAGGCAATTACTTCTCTTATTTAGTTTCATTTAAAGCTGTTGAAAATAATTTCTCACATTACTCTAACTTATCTTTATTAGAACACTATAAACATCAATTCCCACCCCCGATAGTTTTGTTCATCCTTCTTCTTCTATTTTTCATGGGGAAAGAAAGTTTTCCAGCTTATATTCTTCTAAAAATTAAAAATCCCGAAGACTAGATATTATTATCACAGTTCTACTGACAAATAGAATCCTCTTGCAGCATATACAGAGACAACAGCAATACTAAAACTTATAACAAATAAAACTCAGGGACAGCAATGTTTGGAGCCACTGTGTTCCTTCTGTATGCTCACTCTTCTCTATTTGGATTAATGAAAGATATGACCCTCCCAAAGTAAAACGATATTGGTCTTTCTAATTTATAGCAGAGAGACAGACCTTGCAGAGCCAGGGGGACAATGACAAAAACAAAGCTGGCAGCTATGATCAGAACAGACGCATGACAGGATTCTTTGACTACAAGCATATGTGGGCCCACAATTCACAGATTCCTTTTCTCTAATTAAAACAACTACCTTAAAAACTTTAGTATGTATTCTCATTAAAAACCTGGGGGGGGGGTGGGAGGGTTGTTGAAAGGGGAGAGGGTTAGAGAGAAGGGAGTAGGGGAGGAATGGGGAAAGCTCGGTGGACCGGGATGGGGGGGGGAAGGAAGGATGAATATGGGATCAGGGAGGAATATATTTCAACTAAGGGAGTCATTTTAGGGTTTACAGGAGACTTGATTATATATGGGATCCCAGGTCCAAGGAGAGATCCCCAGATTGTTCTCTGGACAGAGGAGAGGGTACCTGAACCGGCCTTGGCCCATAACCATACTGATGAATATTTTGCTTATCACCATAGATCCTTCATCTGGCGATGGATGGAGATAGAGACAGAGACCCACATTGGAACACTGGACTTAACTCCCTAGGTCCAAACGAGAAGCAGAAGGAAAGAGAACGTGAGCAAAGAAGGCAAGACCAGCGGGAACCTTCATCCGACGATGGATGGCGATACAGACGGAGACCCACATTGGAACACCAGACTGAGCCCCCCAAAGTCCAAATGAGGAGCAGAAGAAGAAAGAAAATGAAAAAGTAAATCAGGACTGCGAGGGATGCGATCACCCACTGATACAAGGGGACTGATCTAATGAGAGTTCACCAAGGCCAGTTGGACTGGGACTGAACGAGGATGTGATCCAACCAGATTCTCTGAATGTGGCCGGATTCTCTGAATGTGGCTGGCCTGGAGTCTTTCTGAAAAGCCATTGACAGTGACACTGGGACTTGTTTCCTCTGCATATACTGGATTTTGGGGATCCAGTCTGTTCGGATGCTCACCTTCCTGGACCTGGAGGGAGGGGGGAGGAACTTGAACTTCCCACAGGGCAGGAAACCCTGAATGCTCTTAGGGATGAAGAGGGAGGGGGAGAGGGAGTGGGGGGAGTGGGAGGGTATTGGGAGGAGGGGCGGAAATGGAAACTTTTATAATTTACTAAAATTACTTTCTCAAAAAAAAAAAAAAACCCTGATCACAGAAGTCAACAAAGAAAGTAACATCAAATTATGGTAAAAGTTGCTGCTACCCAGAAAGCATTATAGACTACTGTACACACATTGTTTGATAATATTGTCAAGTATAAAATTTAATGTCTTAATGGAAAGGCAAAAATAATGAGCATATAACATAGTAAAAAATGTTTAGGCAACACAAGCATACTACAGTAAAATTTAAAAATCTTAGATTTAAAGAAATGAAATGCTTTACTGATGTGTTATTAACTATAGATGCAATGTGTTTTACTTTCTGTACATATTTAAATGTTATAATAAGTAGTCATTTAATATCCAAAATAATCATGCTTTGATTAAAGGGCTGTACTAACTGTATTTTATGACTTTATAAAAATGTAAACAAAGCAGGGAAAGGTTGAGCATACCTGTAACCCCAACATTTGCTAAAGGCCTACAAGGAGGATCCCAAATTCATGGCCAACTCAGCTTAGCTTTTATAACAAAACTGTCTCAAAAATCAAACAACAATAAATAAGGTTAAAAAAAAACATGCCTGTTTAAAGTTGCTCAGTAACATTCGTAGTCTATATGAAACAGACAGATTATTCATTTAGATTAGATTAAAAGGAAAGTACTCTGTACACTGTCTAAACTAATGTTAACTAGCTGTAGTTAAACCATCTTTCAAAAGTTATTCTTACCAGCATCTCTATTAGAATCTTAAAAAGTGTGATGGGGACCAAAATAGATGGGTTCTATGATGTGCTCTGCCCTATGTCAAGAGCATGAACATTAAATAATTTAAAATGAAAACAAACAGAAAGTCTGATAGAGAATAATTCTTGAGATTAAACATTTAATTAACTGGGGGATTTCATTTCTTAGATAATCTGTACAAATGTAGAAGGGAACTTTTGTTATTAACCTGTAATGTTTTTATTTTTATATGTGCATGTGTATGTCTGTGCATCACATAATGCAGATCCTCAGGAACTGAAGTTACAGACAGTCATGTGTGTGCTGGGAGTCAAACTCAGGTCATCTACTTAGTCCTTAACTGCTAGCCCTTAGCCAGTTCTCTCCAGCCCCATCAATCTGCAATGCTGCTAAAGACTGAAAACCAACCTGGCTATCTCTTCTCGATGGGCAGTCCAATCTCGGATATAGTCTTCCTGCTCTTTAATTCGGTGCTTGAATGAAGAACTAGCAGGCATTGCTGATCCAGTGCTCTGCATGCGAGTGGTTTTCAGGGCTGGAGAAGTACGTAGACGAGTATGTTTAGGGGAATTACGGTTTGATCCAAATTCATCTTCTGAGGTGGAAGCATAATCAGTGGGAAAGCGCCTCCATCTTGAATTTACTAAATTAGTTTAATTATTAAAAAAAGAATTATTATGTTATCGTTTTAAAAAGATAAAATAAAAATCATGACTTCAAAATCACCACGAAAGCTCACACATAACACAATTTTCAGTAACTGACATACATATACACACCTCACAAAAAACTGTAGTCTACTACTCCTTAAGATAGAAACATTATATTTTGGAAAATTAAAAACAATGAATAATTAAAAACAATTGAAAGACCGTTTTTTTTTTTTTAAATACTGTAGTGAATAAACATTCCGATGAAAAAGTTCACTAATGATAAACAACTAAGCAAGCTCTAGTCAAAAATGCTTAACGGTGTTTTTCAGTTGCAAATATTTCTTGAGTAGCGATATGGATGCTTCTTAAATGACAGCAACAACATTAACACGACAAAAATAAAATGGGAAAAGATTTCCTCATGCCACATGGACTTTGAACACGGAGATGATGAAAACCCTCTTTTCCCAACACAGAAACGTGCATAATTCCTGCTATAGAAATTATGCCTTTATGGCAGAAAAAAAAACATTACCTCTGTCATTCAACATCCTGTTACGCTATGGTTGGAAAAAACTTTTTACATGGTAAAAAAACACAACAAAGCATCTTCAATACAACTCTTTGCTGCTTTAACAATGAAAACATACGGTCAAAATAGACAATGAGGTAAAATCTACAAAGCATAAAACTACAAAAGCTACTCTCACAACCACCAACATTTAAGGCACAAGAGATCATTCAGATAGGTATATTAAAGAAACTTCTCATTTACAGTTAGTAAAGACATTTAAAAATATTACTGCTGACACACCAAAAATCAGAAGACAAATTAATGTGGACATCTTACTAAAACAAGTAATTTGTAAAGTATAAACAAGTGAAGAACAGAGAAGATAATGTCTAATTCATGGCAAATTTCACTAAGGCAGGAAATATTTATTTAATGACTAATATATACCTGGCACTTGGGTCAAGTAACTGGCTTGCAAGTGCTAAAAAGAGTTTTGAATAATGAATGAATTCTTGAATAGATATCATTTGCATTTATAAAATTTAGAATAATGAGATACCTTTGGTATTCTAAGTGACGAAAAATTTAGCAACCGCTGCAATTCCCAACTGCCACTAATAGCACTACGTGACTTTTCTTTCTGTTCTTAATCTTCAATTATGAACCTGACTTACTCCATATAACCTCAGAATTCTGAGGGAAGGGAATCTCAGAATTTCCTCATCTTCTACTAGAATTTTGTACTCTTCTTGATACCTCTTCCCAAAATTGTATTTTCCTTGTAATGAGTTGGTTCTTAGATAAAACCGACATCAGTGCCAACAGAGATGGCTTAAAGCAGAGAAATCTATACGAATAATATATAATAAATCAGAGTCCACTCCTTTGTGCTCATTAATACCATATTTGCAGCTCTTGGGTTGGGATCTAGATTGATGGGTACAGGAGAATAAGCATATGTAGAGAAAGTTCATGGGTCACCATAAAAAAATACATAAATATATTTTTAAATATTATATTTAAATGTTATATATATTTAAATGTTATATAATATATATACAACTATATATATATATATATATAGTGTTTGGTTATTTTTCCTGACAGGAGATGTGTAATAGTTATTATTTCCTTGTTAATTTCACAGGATTTCAAAATCATCATGGAAACACAACTTTGGTGTCTATGAGCATGTTTCTAGAAAGATTTAACTGAGCATCGAAGACCGGCTCTAAACTCAGGGGTTGGAGCCCAGAATGGGAGAAAAAAAAAAGAGGAGAAAGTGGATTGACAAAGAAAATAGAATATAAAAGGTTTTCTAACTTTTACCTATTCAGGTTAAATGAAAAAAATATTTTCGCTCTTTGGAATTTTCTGTTTACACAATACATTTAATTCATATAACTAGGTTCATTTGACAGACTGATCTTACTAAGGCACTTAATAGATCACTAAATTGAATATCTATCTGGGAATGCTTGAAACACCAATTTCTAATTTGTTGGTTGGTGGAGTACTAGTTATACAAATAAAAATGAGAGTAAGTTTCAAGATCATTTTAAACTTGTAAGTCACAGGAAACTGGTTTATTTATAACATTGTTAAATTTATTTTCACATAGCAAAGAGAATCATGTCTTGAAAGTGCATATATGTATTTATATAATCCTTTGAGAAATTAAATTATTTTTGCAGCTTTAATTTGACAATAAATGATATTCTGTCACTGCCAAAAATGATTTTAGTTATAAAATGTACAACATTCTTTTCTTGCTGAAGGTGTAAACATGTTTACTACAAAATACTATTATCCATGATGCCTAGAATAAAAAAGGGTTCATTAGTATATAGCTGTGAATGTTCCTTTTTAATGTAATTAATATATTAACCCTAAAATACAATTACAGATTAGAAGAAGGTTAGAAAACACATTTTATTTTCATTATATATCAGAATATTTTAAAGGGGAATTAAAGCACAAAAGTTTTGCTGTATATACTTATAAGCATTTAGCGGTAAGATCATTTGGGGACAAAAAATTCTGAGAATACTTTGTATTTTGTATTTTTGTTCTTCACTTGAAGGAAGAATTAACAAAAGTCATGTATGCTTTTTTAATTTTCACTATTTAGATTTTGAGATTTAGAATAAAAAGAAAAACATTCAAGAAAAAAATTAAAAATATTAATAACACTTTCTAAACTGTGCATTTAATGAACCTCAGCTACTTTATTAGTAATGGTGGTGCTGCTTTCATAACAGAGTATAGCTTTTAGAGACATGATCCTGCTGTATAGTGCAAATCTGGGGCACATTAAGGAGCCCAGGCTAGCCTAGACTGCAGCTGGTTAACTGCTTTATTTTCATAACTTAGGGCCCTTAATTTTAAACACCAAAATCTCAAATAAAATAAACTTGGGGTATTTCCATTGTTACCAAAAGAATATGGGAGAAAGGTAAGTCATTAAACCCTTGGAAACAAATTATACCAGAGATGCATAAAAGAATGGCTACCAATGTTGCTAGACATTTCCAATCAACAATGCTTACCACATTAAATGAAAGAAAAACCTGCTCATGACTTAGTCCAAAATACTGAATCAAAATAATTGTTACACATGTTAATGTGGACAGTATAACAGGAGGTAGGTAACTTCAAGATCTTTAAAGTTTAAATGGAGAACAGAAACATTGATCAGTATGATTCCATGTTCTTTTAAGCCTTATTTTCTTCTCTTTTCCCACTCAAGATAATACAATTATTCTAAACAGAAATGTTATAGCATCAAAGACATTCAGTTGTTAAAACCAAACATAAATCTGTTAGTAATCATTCCATGCAACAACTATTTAGTATATTCTTCACTGACATGGACTGGCTAATACAATAGGATTTCAATGATTTAGTAAACAACACCCAAACTATTATACTGCATGGTCTCCTATGTCTACTCATAACAGACACTAGCTGTCTTCTGGAGGCTAGTATATAGTTCCAGTTCTTTACAGTACAGTAACAAAAGCTAGTAATAAAAGCCCTGGATTCTCATCTTGTCCTGATATTTGACCAGGGCAGGTTATTTCACATCCCCAGTTCCCCTCTTAAATTCCATGACTGCAATTATGTAATATCTGACTACTTAGTAAAAAGAATAAAAGTAACAATTTTCCCTTGAGAATTTAATTAAGGAATTCTAAGATTTTTGATTTGTTTTAGATAAAGAAAAGTGAGTATCAAGATCTATATTCAAAGCAGAAATCAAATATATAACATGAAATCTTATACTTGTTTCTCGGACTTGCCAAGTGGTCCTATTTAGACCACATCTTAAAAAAGCCCCTCATACTCAAGAATAAGGAATAAAGCTGGATTGTCCACATGGAAAGAGCGAGTCATTCAGCAGAGAAGAAGGCACTTCATGCTTCTTGCTAACACACAGCTTACATCACGGCTCACGTCAGGATGCAAGGAAACGTAAATATGTTAATGTGCTTGAATGGGGGTGAAGTAGTAAAACAAGCAGTGTTTCAGAGGAAATCAGAGTACACACCAGAGAACACAGCACAAAGGGAAGGAACTGAGAAGATCCATAAGAAACAAATAACAATACCTAGCAATTAATTAATAGTTGGTTAAAGACTGACATGTGGAAGCAGACCAGAATAACAAAGAAAATGTCATTCATCCTCCAGGAAGCGTGACTGTATTCTCTAGCTTCAGTCTACATCGATCCTACCAGAGTCTACGACTGTCATTATCAAAGCCCCTGACCAATGGAGATGGAAAGAAAATAAGAGTGGATGAAAGCAGCAGTAAAAAAACAAAAACAACCCTCCCAACACTTACAAAATACTACTTGTTTTGAGTCATGGAGGATGTATTATAAATCAAGCAAAAATAAAAGAAAGATTATATACCAATGTTCCTCCACTTTTAACTCAAGACTTAGGCTCACTTAGCTTGCTGGAAAAGAATCATAAACCTTCAAGTCTTCAGTCGGTCTACCCTTCCTGGCCTTTTCAGCCACACCCACATAAGTAGTTGATTGTGAGGTAATAAGAACACATTTATTACATGAGAATACACACAAAGCTATCTGTCTCACTGCTGTGGTCACATACTCTCAGTGGCTTCAGCTTAAATACAAATAAGCCAACAGCACTTCAATACTGGCAGACTGTATGTACTGATTGCAATTATATTCAGTTAGGTAATTACTACAGTTAAATGCTACAACAGGACTTTGTGAGATAATGCTCACAATTAATTAGCCTTCCAATTTAGTTTAACCCACATATGATTAATGATTGTTCCATGAATCCACTTTCTTCCACTGAAATAAGTGAAGAGTTAATTTTCAAGAGCTCCAACCACAAATGTAAGTATACAAAACATAAAATATATGTATTACTTATTTTATATAAATAAATATACATATATATTTACTCTTTAAATCAGTGATTTATTTCCAAAAGGACTGAAAAAAGGTATACTGCTTCTCTTTGGGTTCAGAAGACACTTGAAATTTCTGATTTTAGAAGCATAACATTATTTTTAAAATAGACAGTAATTCTTAATATAATTCTGACAAACAAATTTAACTATTATCAAATAAAAAAATTAAAGCTCCTAAATCTGTTCAGCTATTTTGAAATCACTACTTTGTCTAAGACTTTAATTGGAAGTACACTGACTTCTGAATTTTGCATTTTAATGGAGGGGACATTAACCCTCTAATCTTAACCTTATTTTTGAATGATTTTGCTAAAAGAGCTAGAAATTTAATTTTAAATAAAGATCCCACACAGAGAACATGCTAATGTTATTAGAAATCTGGATCCAATTACCTGAAGGAGAGCCATGAGTGGAGGTCATGCTTTTGACCTTGGAGTCTGATAGCCTCGAGATACTGTTGGCTCTAGTTCTAGGCGAAAATTTATCTGACGGCACTAATCTGGCTCCACTCCTAATGATGGCTTCTGCAGTGCGGGAAGAGGCACTACTTCTTGATATTGTTGCTTCAGAATCACTGCGGGCAGATAATGAGCCAAGTCTTGTTCTTCGAGGCTGAGCCAATAAATCAATTCGAGAGATGGTTCGCCTTCCTGTGGGTGGTTTTGATGTGGAACTTGTGGTGGACACTTCAGAGGCAACAGATGCTTTGTCAGCATCAGCAAGTTCACTGTCGGAAGCTTCACCAAGCCGGGCTCGGCGCAGAAGGGAAGTCCTGGTGGGCCTTGGCCTTGGGAGAGTGGTAGATTTACTTGACAAACCAGAGGCAACAGGAGAAGTCTTAGACTTTGTTCCTTTACCTCCTTCCAGTTTGGAATGTACACTGTGCTCATCAGCTGAGGTGAGTGGAGTCCTCCCATGAGGTTTGCAGGAGTATGTTTCCTGGTCAGATGACATGATGTCAGAGATAGCAGAATGAGGTACACTAGAGGTCTGGTCATCATCTGTTAAGTCTACAGAAGGCTGCCGGATTCTTCCACTGGACTGGACAAATTTCCGACCATCTGCTCTTGCACCTATATCTGTAGAGCGGCTTTTTGCTTTCTTTTCAATTTTCTCCCTAGTGCCTGACTTTGTAGCATCTTTGGAAGGGGAACTCGTGGAACACCTGTCTTTATAGAGGCTAGTGAAACTCTTCCGCTTTTGTGTGGACTTTCTTTCTGTCTCTCCAGTAACCAGACTAATTGTACTGGCTGTGTCAACATCAGATTCTGGTGAAATAGAATTGTCTCTATTGTAACTAGGAGTATCTGGGCCTTCATCAGTTTTATTATTATCTTCACGCAGTTTAGCTTCTAGAAAAGCCATCACTGCTTCCGTGTCTTTTAGAATCAAGGTTGTGTCCATGCTAGAGTCAGTATCCAAAGAGTCGCTTCTTTCTCGAAGTCTGTTTGCAGATGCCAAGGCTAAGGAAGTGGGAGTAGAGCTCTGCTTGTTGATATGGGGAATGAGCTCTATGGGTATGTTTGAGCTGGGCTTTTCTATGGTGAAACTCCCTTGACGCACTAACGACTTTGAGGACTCTTTCTTGTCTCCTTTGCAAGTCTGACTTTTTGGAATTTCCTCAGCTTTTCTTCTCTTGCTTTCATTTTGCATAACCCTTTCTCCCTTGCTTGTAGAATGTCCTGAAATTCTTTCTACAGGCTGGGACTCTTGCTTAGAAGACTCCTCCCTATATTTATCTATGTGGCATGAAGCACTTTTTGAAGACAGTTTAGGAGTCCACTGGGCCTGCTCCTTCTGTTCCTGTTGTTGTTGGATTTTAGCTAATGTTTGTTTTACCAAAGAAGTTTCTTTATCAGCCTCACTCTTCTCCTTGCTAGAAGAGCTTCCTGAGTGAAGGAGAGCTTTATTGTCTCCACCAGCTTTAGGAATCTCACCATTGACTGCCCTGTTCATTTGACTCAGGCTTCTGTCTGCATCATGCTTCTCGTGCTGGGGTACCTGGGCAGCGGCTTCTTTTTCCTGCAGTTCCGTATCTTGCTTCTCTCCTATCTCTGACCTCTGTGTTACCACCTTTGCTCTGGAGCTTTCCAGAGGCTTTTCTTCATTTGGGAGCTGGGGAAGAGTTCGCCTCTTTCTCTCTCCTTGACTAGCCAAGGAAGTTGCAGAGCTAGCACTTCTCAGTGAAACACCAACTTCACTAGCATCTGTCTCTATGAAATAAAAACACCAAAGTAGGAATTCATTACAGCAAAAAGATATAAATATAAAAAGTGTCAAATTATACTACATTTTGAGCGATAAGTCTAAAAATAGCCTCGGTATGAAATGAATGCCATCACTTCAGGAAATCTGTACTTCCTGAGGGGGGCACTTTAGCCCTTACAAGGCATGAAAAGAAATCCGTATCAATAAAAAATGTGAGAGTAGTAAAAAAAAGTAGCAGGATATGTCATAATTTTATATACCAAGGGACTTTTAAACTGTAATCATCTGGTATATTAAGGCAGCTTATAAAAGTAAAAGACTACTTTCCTTCTTTTCAACTTAGTAGGTCTCAATGAAAAAACAATACTTTGAAGCAACAATATAGAGACAAATTTGATAATATTAAAAAAATTTTGAGGGGATCTATAAGTTTGTGTTTACTTCTGTAAAACTAAATATAAAAAATTTAAGTATAAATTGACAGTTTAGAATTCTATATATTTATAGGTATAAGATGACATTATTGCTTATGAACACAGTGAAAAATAATTAAATCAGTTCTTTGATAACTTAATATATAATATAAATTCATATATAAAGCTCATCTAGAAATTATCACTTATCTTTAGTTTATGATTACATTGTAATGATAGTTGCACATTTTCTAAGAGACTGGCATATCAAGAAGGGTATTTTTTAACTGAAAAGCAAAACCATGAAGCTTTAAAATTATACTTGAATAGCAAAAAAATTTACAATAAAAAACAGAGTGTTGGAAAATGAACTACCAAATCTTAGTAAGTATCCTTTTGCCTTTGGAAGATTAAATTTATGAGCTACATGAAAGTTTTTGAAGGGAAAAGGACTTGGGGCCAGGTCGTACAGCAGAGCACTGTGCATAACATAAAAAATGAGCTCCTCAGTTTACCTCCAACACTGTGGAAAGAGATAGGCTTTATTAGTTAGATACTTTCTACTGCTTATATTTCCCTAAAATACAAAATATTAATTAAAGCCTAGCATTTACTTAAAGTCAACATATTGTTCAAACATGAGAATATATGAATATGTTCATTTAAGCTTATTTACATAAGTTTAGCTTGTTTCTTTCTAAGACACATGATCTATTTATAAAGAAGACAGAAAAAGTAAAAAATGGAGGAGGATGAGAAAAAAAAATTACCGTTTTCTACAGTTGCAGACAATTCCATTAACCTGTCTTCTGGATCATGTCTTGTGTGATTAGCAGCCAAACTAGCCCATTGTGACACCCAACGTTTGCTTCCAGATGAAGCTACCCCTTCCTAAACAAGGAAAACAGAGTGAGACAATGCAGCATTCCTGTCAACGCTGATTGTCATGAAAGAGACCTTCATTCAGTCACATCATGTGACTCTGAAGCCATGTCTGAAGCTCAGCTTGTTATGCTTCATATATCTAAGAGGAAGATTCTCTAACTGCCCCTTTCAACCAGATTTTACCATCACTGAATTCTGTGTATCATTTCCTGTGATTCTTATACAGTAACAGTGCCAGGCCCACCCCAGAAGCTTACAGTTTACATATCACAGCTCTGCAGCTAGCCCAGTGGAGCCAGGTTTAATCCATTAAAAGGAACAACAGAGAGGATAAAGAGCTATTGAAGCACCTGCTAGTCCTCTACTCTCTAAAAAAAAATCAGGCAGACTCCGACTTTCAGGAACTATCAAATATGCTAGGACAAGTCTTAATATATTTCAAGAACCCAAAGCCTGAGCCTCTTATGGTATTTAAGCTGAAAATAACTCTATCAGTTTTTCTATATCCAGGCTGAACTCAGACCCATTTGTGTTTAGATTTGTCTTTTAGACAAATGCTTTTAGAACCCTTCTAGTGAAGTGTATAGGTTCCTTAACCCATGAACACAACACCCTAGCATTTCTTAAGACAAGGGTAATATAAATATTGTATCTCTCAACCCATAATCAGAGGTGAGAACAACTGGTGAAGTAAAAAAGGGGGGGGATGCTGGGAGTATCCAGCTCTGTGGAAGAGCACCTGCCCAGCACAAAGGATCCCTAATAGTACAAACAAAAAGAGACACCTCTCCAAATCTTAACTCAGGAATTCACACAAAAACTGAAATGCCAATAGGAAATGGAAAACAACAACATAAGGTTTATTTTGAACTATTTAAAACATACCTTATTAAAAAAAGAAAGAAACCCAAGTTACTGTGTTAACTATGAATAGGCTAAGGTTGGATACTTATAAAGTAATGATTTCATATAAATAATACACTGTATGGTTTCAAGAATAGATTAAAACAGTCAAGTACAGAGATTGATGTATTTAGACAAAAGGACACCAAAGCTATCTGCCTTCTTGAACTCCCTTCCAAGGTCCTGCAGTACCTGTCCACAGCTCTGAGCACTACAGAGAGCTCAGAGCACATCACCCTGTACTATGCTGAAAAATCCTCAACAGGGTGGTCTTGGGATAGGTGTTTCCCCAAACAGGTGGTTTTACATACTTAGGATATGCCGTTTTGTGTTATAATGGTCTGTCGTGTGACAGCTGCGAAGGTGGGGACTTATTAGAGCTATATGAATTTTACTTGGCATGGATTAAGGAAGAGAGAAGAGGGAACATAAAGTAATTCACAAAAACCTTTCCCTGAATTTATCAAAATATCAACACACTACCTGATATTACTATTAACATTACCTGTTTTCAGGGTGTAAATTAAAAAGAAACAACAAATTTCTCTAAAGGGGAAATAAAGAACACTAAAAAGCTTTGTAATTGCTTTGACAATTTTCAGATAATAGCAAACCACTGAGGAATAGTTTTAATACTATTCAATAAACATACCTGTTTCTAAAGATATTTAATTTGTAAGACTATAAATGAAATAGTGTTATATAACATGATTTTTAATTTATATTTACCCACCATTCACTTATAACTAACTCTTTTCCTAAAAGAAACATAATCTTAAGAGTAAGATAACAAATTAAGAAAGTGAGGTCAGGCGAGGAAGTGGCTCAGTGATTCTGAACACTTGCTGTACAAGTCTGACAACTGGAGTTCAAATTCCCAGCAACCACATAAAAAGCTGGGTATGGCTATGTGTGCCTGAGGAAAGTCCCTGTCCTAAAAGAGTAAGGTGGAGAGTTAATAGAGGAAGACACTTGTGTGCTTCTCTGGCTCTCACATGCACGCACAACACACACATACAGACATACAAATAAATGCACGTACGCAGACATGCACGCATCCACCTACCTCTCTCCCCCCAAAAATAAATAACCAAAGTTCAAATTCCGGCTCCACAAATGACAACATTTAAGACCACAGCAAGGTTAATTTCTATGCTTTGCATTTTTCCTAATTCGTAAAACAGCCTGAAGGCTTCCTTCCATTGAAAGTTGCTGCCTATTATCTGAACAAATAATACTTCCAACTCATACAAATATTTCATATTTTCCTTTTCTACAGAAAATGGAGTGGAAGTTTGAAGTCATGGCTATGTCAATCAAGCTATCCTCAGTTGTCCTCATTGCAGCCTGGCTCGCACCACACGGCACTCACTGCAGTGCTTAAGCTGCACCTTTCGCATGTTTCCTGAGCTCGGTCTTTTACAGCCAAACACATACCTCTTAAAAAGCCTAAGTAGTGCGTATTTCTGTTTTTCCTCATTGTACTACTTACAAAAAGGGGAATATAATTTATTACTTTTTTTTTTCCTGAATTGTGATTATTCTCCTAACTTTGAAAGAATAATGAAAACTAAGAACTAAACCAAAACTGCTTTAGGTTTTCATTCAAAATAAAAAGTCAAAATTTAGTTTTTGAAGTATTTTACAAGGGGAGATCTATATCAACACTTAAATTACTTCTAAATGGTAAGAACTTACATTTTATGCATATAAAAAGAATCGCATACCTCTGAGTTATGAAACCCAGGTGTGCTGAATGGCTTTCTTTCTTCCATTACTACTGAAGCAGAGTTGATAGCCCAATCTTTAATCAGACTTTTATGCTTTTCATTGATAATAGGCCTACTATAATCCTGATTGTCATCTACTCCAAATACCTAGGAGGAAAAATTTATTTCACAATGAAAATGAAAGTGTGGGTACCAGGTTAGTATGTGAACATCATCAACAGCATCAGAAGCAAATAAAAATATCCTAAATAACCTCACCTAGCAATTTCAGAAACAGGAGAATTTAATGACAGGATGACTCCCCAGCTGGACTGGACAGGAAGCCAACAGCTACAGATGTGGCTATCCTTTTTAATAGTTAGCAAATACTCTAATTGATAGAGGGAAATATTCAGAACACTACATTAGATTTGTTGAATGATTTAATGATTCTAAGCACTACAATCATAAGAGTCCGGAAAGATCTTCAGCATGCTTTAAGCTTGTTTCTTGTTTCTATTCTGGAGAAGCACATTAAAAAAAAAAAAAAAAAAGAAATACATGCCTCCTCTTTATTTGCTTTTTTACTAAAAAAGTTTCATGAACATATATCACTTACATTTATACATGTAATTTCCTAAGGTGCCAAAAAAAGATTTTATTGCTGATTGTCACAAAGTACAAAGTTTGAAATGCAGGTTCTTGGTCTACTCACATAGATCATCAATAAGTAAATGACTGTCAATGGTCAACACTTTAAAAAGTTCTCAACACAGAGACAATAGTCATACGATTATATTTTCCCAACAAGAAAGACTACAGACTTTGTTATTTTCCAGCACATAAAAAAACCTGGATATAATACTTTGCCAACAAATTGGAATAAAGCAATAGCTAATTACATTTACCATTTTATTTTAATATTCAAAATGAACTTGGTTCAACTGAATGGATAAATGTCCCTTAGACTTACTCATTACTCTTACTGTATGGGGCATTGATCATTACAATCAGAAAAATAGGCCCTTGAAGTAGCAATCTACAGAAATGGCCTTTGAAATCTTCATTTCCTACAAGAGAAAACCACTTCCAGTGGTCCCGACTCTTTTCATGCTGATGTATCTACAAATATGTAGGACAGTATTTATAGCTACACTGGGACACATGAAGCCCACAGGTTGTAGATTGGAAATTGATGGTCATATAAATCTGATAAATTCTGAACTGTGAATTTAGTAGAGACCACATCTCTAAATCCAGTGAAATATGTAAATTTTTACCAGTAAGCATCTTTATTGCTTAATTTAAATGCAGTTTTTTCAAGAATTTGATTAGAATTATTATTTCTTTAAAAACAAGTTGAACATTACTAACTTAAGTTAAATGAAACCATTAATAGTACATGGAATACAGGATATAGACGGGAATAAATAAAAATACTTTCTTTGCTTCATCCTGCTAAACATCAGAGTGAACTAAGCAATTAAAGCAAAGAGACAAAAAGAGTATACCTGCGTCGTGTTGACTTTACCCTGATTTGTAAGGAAAGCAACATTAGAGCTTAAGTGGCTTTGAATCTTTTGTCAAATAGTTCACTACAATTATTGGTTAGTTATTGTGATATTACCAGAAAAAGTAGTAACTCAAATTTGACGTAAAATAACCATATATGATTCCTTACGTTCTGCATCACTGTGGCATGTCAATTTATAGTTTCTGATTTGGTTAACGGAATCAGACATAAATTTAACTTCTTAAAATACAATCGCCAGTTTCCAATAAATATGGTAAACCTCTTCAAAATACTGCTAATAAAAATGACTTGGACATTTCATTATTAGATTAGTATTTTGAAAATGTAACAAATTATACCCAGGACTGTGCTCTCATGGGAATTGAAGGCAATGGAACTCCCAGCGATTTTCTTCACATTCCCTTTAAAGTACCGTCTGTTAGAGAATTGCCAATTTCTTTCTATACAGGTAGCAGGGCAGGAAAAATTCCAGTGGGATAAAAAGCTTTGAGATTTCACTTATGATTTGTTAACAATTGAGGCAATCTCATAGTGTAGTCCAGACTGACCTAAAACTCACTATTTATCTCACCTCAGCTTCTCAAGTGCTGTAATTACAGGCATGAATAAGACACCATGGCTTATTAAAAAACACATTAAAAAATATGAGTAAGATAGCAATGACTAGTCTACCTTAAACTAGCATGCATTCGTGTCTCACAGACATTCGCTTGTGACAGCTTGCATGAGGAAACACAGTGCAGTCAGTTACACTATCTATATGCTCGGAGGCATGCATGTTTTTTGCATTTCTAAAGTACACATTTTGACTCGCCCAGAGTGGTAATGAACTCCACAACCTAAGAGGGCTAAAAAAAAAAAAAAAAAGGAAAGTGAGTTTAACACAGCTTTTTGCTGTTTGCTAGGACATGCTGTAGAGAGATTTCCTGTTTCAGCAATAGCGGCAGAAAAAAAGCCGTGTCATTTTAAAACGCGGCTTCCTGAGCTGTGCCGCCAGTGCAAACTCTGGCTTTAAAGCATTTCAACGGCTTTTATGAGACTGGATGTTTGTGTGCCTGCTCTGATTCGGGAAGAAAAGTACTCTGAAACTATGCCAATGGCTCAGCACTCCCAGCCTGGGCAGACTGTGGGATCAGGCTTAGGCAAGTCGGAGAGCATGGTGGATTCCTGCCACCATACAGAGAGATGTTTCCAGGCTGCACAGTGCTCTCTGCGTGTCAGATTTGGATGTAACTTGGATGAAAAGCGTTTCTGTGTTACACGCTCAGTCTCAGAGTTAAACTGCTGAGTGCGGCTCCTACCTGGTGGCCCCAGAGCTAACAGAAATAGTACATTCACCATTTTGAAATTGAGGAGGTGGAGCCAACATCCAGAGCAGCCAGAGGCTCTGCAGCTCATAGGCACAAGCGGCTCCACCATATTGGACTGGGCATGGCAAGCCGGCAGTACCTGTTTTTGACCTAGGAACGTCACAGCTTAAATTCTTAAGTGCTTAGCGATTTAAAAGTGCAAAGCAAAAAATGTTTCTGGACAGTAAAAAATTACTGGTTCACAATAGGACAGATTCAGACATAAAAGACCTCTAAATGGGTCATAGTGTTGAATGACTGTATGTAGGCTTGGGAGAGAGAAGAAAAAGAATATAGAGAATAAAGTTAATGTCTTAAGAAAAAGGTAAAGTCTTTAAAGAGACAGAGTACCGATAGTTATAGATTAAAAGAAATAAAGGAAAATAGGCCACGTAAAAATGGAAAATTCATGAAGAGTCTGGATTCTTTGTATTATTGTGCTTTCTTTGAATCCTTTGACTGTAAAGGAGCTAAGTACAGAGAGACATTTCATTATATGGGCTGCCAAGCAGAACCAGAATGGATTTCATAAGGGTATTATGACTTCAGAATTTGGGTCTAAGGACATGATGCTTTGGAGAGTGTCTTCTTTTATTTTCACAGAGGATGAAACCCTGTGGACTGCTTCTATCCCAATATGGTATGATAGACCACGCCCTCCTGAAAGGTTGCTGTGAACACCCTCAAAAAATTACTTCGTTAAACTGCCGACTGAGATGAACCTGGCACACAGGTTATACCATGAAAGACCTTATTAACAGTGCCCCCATACAGCAGGAAGAAGTTTGGAGAGAAATTACTACGCCCATATTCCCAAATATTGTTTATAAATGTTCTTTTACATTTAAAGGGGGATATGATATAGATATGAATAATTTGCATTGGTATCGATTTTAAGGCCAATTTTGTTATATGTATATGTATTTCTGGTATTGATTAAGGTATTGTGATTGTGTAGTTCATTTTAAAATATAATGTATTATTAGGAAATATAGATTGTTAATGGATAATCAATAATAGTCAAGCTTGTAGTAATGTTAGATTTTCTAGATATATAGAGATATATTTTAGTTAGATAGGCATTCTTCATATCTTTCAAAGACTATAGAATATGGCATTTAAAATGTTTTAATAACTTAGGGCTTCTCATGACAATGAGACACATCTGCTACTGACAGCACCAATCTACTTCAAGAGGAAGATGGGCATCAAAGAGGCTCCTTATGGAGTTTCTTAGCCATTTGGGCAAGAAACTGCTCTTTCCTGGACTGTTGCATAAACTGGACACAGAGAACCCTCAGAGGGAGGACTGCTGAACTTCCTAAAGGTGAGATGGTCTTTCGGGGTTCCTGATTCATGAAAGAGTCTGCAAGACATTCTGCAGGGCACAGCAGATAGTGACTGAACTGCCTTTGGAATTTCCTGCTTCATGGAAATGTCTGCTGGATACCATGGGCCTGAAGATGGATGCCCCAATGGTACAGAACTCTGAGTGACTGTCCAGGAAGTGAGATGTCTCTGTCATTTCTAGAGTTTGGAAGTTGTTTATTTCTTGTTTGCTTAGGTAATATTATATCCATCTGGAGTCTTTGATGGAGTTGAAGAATGGACAGTTATAGTTTTCTTTAGTTATGATAAAAGATAAAATAGATATAAATATTGTAACTGTAATTCTTGCTTGAGAACTGTTTTGTTATATGTAATTTACTATGTTAAAGTTAAAGCCTTTCTTTTTTGCTTAAACAGAAAAGGGGAAATGATGGAGGAGGGTTATCTGTCTATGTGTTACTTTCATTGGTTAATAAAGAAACTGCCTTGGCCCTTTGATAGGACAGAAAATTAGGTAGGTGGAGTAGACAGAACAGGATGCTGTGAGGAAGAAGGCAGTGAGGCAGTCGCCATGATTCTCCTCTCCGAGACAGATGCAGGTTAGGATCTTTTCTGGTAAGCCACCTCATGGTGCTACACAGATTACTAAATATGGGTTAAAGCAAGATGTGTGAATTAGACAATAAGAGGTGAGACTAATGGGCCAGGCAGTGTTTAAAAGAATACAGTTTCCGTGTAATTATTTCGGGTGTAAAGCTAGCCGAAACTGGGTGGCGGGTGGGAACGCAGTCCACTGCTCCTTTTCTACAAATGGTCTAGAATCTGAGAGTGCCTCAAACACGAAGAACGAATTCATAAGATTTTCCATCTTTCATTCTAGACTGTCACCAGGAGATTTCATCCATATGCACATAACTATTTGATTTACCAACTGTACAAAAAGTAGCTTACCTGTCATCATGGACAGCTCAAGATACTTCAAAAGCAGTCTGTCTGTCTTAAGCTCATTATTTTCTCTATGCCCTACTCTATTTGGTGCCTACTACAACTTCAAACTTGTTCAAAACAAAATCTCTCTCCTTTAGCCAGGAATTCTTTAGGCTGGAGAAAGACACACACCTGTCTAGTATCCTTCCTTACTACAAGAGTCACAGAAACAGACACAACGGGAGCTCTTTGGGATCTGACAGATTACTGAGGTAACTCTCATATATTCGAGGGGAAGAATGACATCCACACGCTATTTACTGCTGTCTCCTTGATCCAGAGAGATCCGCACCCTGGGACACCTGGGACTGATCCCTCCAACACACTCTAGTATTGGGGAAAGAGGAGAGCACCTTTCACTCCACAATACTGCATATCTCACAGAACACAGTCTCAGGCTTCACTCAGAATATGCACATACCATATTCACTGTAGAATTCTCACCTACACCTCAGTGGCTACTCTAAGTAATTAAAACAACTGGCTACTGAGGCATGGTATTTATTAAATGTACAATACGGTGGACACTACAGGAAACTTAAAAGTCTGTATGACTTAGTCCTACTAGGTCTAATACACCCCCGCCCCCAGAACTTTAGAACCATACAGAGGCACTCCATTATTAAACCAACACCTGTGAATACCAGACTTTTAGATTCTGATCTCAACTTTGGATTAACATAAAAGAAAGGAATCCTCCAGATAAAACAGACTGTTATATACAACACAAGTGAAGCCCATGACTTTGCTTTTTCCATTACTAGGCTATTATTTAAAAGTACAAACTATAGAGTTCAGCGCTTCAAACCTTTCAATTCAAAATGGTAATGGTGGGGCTGGGGACTAGTGGTACTTCTATTAAGTAGCTGATTTTTTTATAGTCTATGGATATTTATGTCCCACCTATTAAACAAGTACACAGGTCAAAATTATACATGTTAATATTAGATATAGGAGACTGGTTCATTGTAACAGAAAACAGAGCTCAATGTGAAAGGAGGAGGAAAAGGGAAAAACTATGTTATAATTAAAACAACACAAATGAAGACAAAATGAGAATTTCATTGCATAATACTTAATTTATTAAATTAAAAATAGAACTGAGGGTATAGATAAGTGGCAAAATGCATATCTAACATGAATGAGGCCCAGTGCTAAAAAAGTCCTAATCAATTAAAATTTAGAATCCACCTTCTCAAAGAAATGTGGAAGATAATAATGAACACCAAGCTTTTGTAGGCTTATACTAATTAAAGGATGGTGAAGCACTAAGATTTTAATCCTAATGAGGTATCAAAATAAATAAAAACACAGTCGAGTTTTAGACCAGAATAATTTTTCCACAAAGAACAAGATCCTGCTGGCTAAGTCAAATGGGGTTTCTATAAATTAAATCATTAGTACAGGGTCCCACACCTAATAAAAGAACATTTAAGAAACAATCCATTTTGGCTATCCTGGGTTTTTTTGCTTTTCCATATAAGTTGAGTATTGTTCTTTTGAAGTCTGTGAAGAATTTTGCTGGGATTTCGATGGGTACTGCATTGAATCTGCGGATTTTTTTTTTTTTTTTTTTTTGGTAAGACTGCTAGTAACTTCTGGAGGCATCATGATCACTGACTTCAAACTCTACTATAGATCTACAATACTGAAAACAGCCTGGTATTGGCATTAAGAACAGACAGGAGGACCAATAGAATCGAATTGAAGATCCAGATATTAATCCACACACCTACAAACACCTGATTTTTGACAAAGGAGCAAAAAATATCAAATGGAAAAATGAAAGCATTTTCAACAAATGTTGCTGGCATAACTGGATATGAACATATAGAAAAATGAAAACAGATACATATCTATTGCCATGCACAAAACTAACTCAAGTCCAGATGGATCAAAGACTTCAATATAAAAGCAACCACACTGAACCTCATAGAAGAGAAAGTGGAAAGTACACTTCACTTGAACACATTGGCATTTCCTAAAATATAAATCACTTCCTAAATACAACCCCAGTAGCACAGACACTGAGAGAAACAATAAGTGGGACCTCCTGGAACTGAAAAGCTTCTGTAAAGCAAAGGACACAGTCAACAAGACAAAATAGCAGCCTACAGAACGGGAAAAGATCTTCACCCACCCCACATCAGACAGAGGTCTGAACTCCAAAATACACAAAGAACTCAAGAAATTGGCCATCAGAATAACAAATAATCAAAAAAAAATGAGGTAAGGTACAGACCTAAACAGAGAACTCAACAGAGGAATCTAAAATGGCTGAAAGACACTTAAAGAAAGGCTCAGCATCCTTAGTAATCAGAGAAATGCAAATCAAGACAACTCTGAGATTCTATCTTACACCTGTAACAATGGCCAAGATCAAAAACACTGATAATAACTTATGCTGGAGAGGATGTAGGGTAAAGGAATACTCCTTGATTGCTGGTGGAAGTGCCAAGTGGTACAGATTGCAGCATTATTTGTAATAGTCAATTTGTAATTAGTGCCCCTCAACCGAAGAATGGATAAGGAAAATGTGGTACATTTACACAATGGAGTACTACACAGCAGAAAAAATAACAACATCTTCAATTTTGCAGGCAAATGGATAGATCCAAAAACATCACACTGAGTGAAGTAACCCAGACCCAGAAAGACAGTATCATATGTATTCACTCATAAGTGGTTTTTTGACATAAAGCAAAGAAAAACCAGCCTACAATTCACAACCTGAGAGAACCTAGACAACAAAGAGGACCATAAGAGAGACATACCTGGATCTAAACTACATGGGAAGTAGGAAAAGACAAGATTGAGTAAATTGGGAGTGTGGGGATCATGGAAGAGTGTAGAAGGGGAGGGAAGAGGATAGGAGGGAAGCAGAGAAAAAAAATATAGCTAAATAAAAACAATTTAAAAAAAAGTCAATCCTTGAAGAACTATGCTGAATTCCAAGGATATATTGTCAAAGAAATCAAAATGACCTTAAAAAGTTGGTTGGTTTTTTTTTTTTCTTTTGGTTTCTCGAGACAGTGTTTCTCTGTAGGTTTGGAGCCTGACCTGGAACTAGCTCTTGTAGACCAGGCTGGCCTCGAACTCACAGAGATTCACATGCCTCTACCTCCTGAGTGCTGGGATTAAAGCTGTGTGCCACCACCGCTCGGCCAAAAGTTTTGTTCTTAAATTTATAGTATGTTCCCAGGAAAATATAACTTAACTTTTAAAAAAGAAAAATACCTTAAAATTCAATGGAATAAATATACAGTAATTATTTAACACTGTGATTCTGTTATTTGTAACTAACTTTTCAAATGTAAAATTTAGAAAAGGTTGATACAAGAGCTCAGAATGGGTTATGAGAGACCATTTACCACTTAAGCAGTATATATAATACATATATAAATATATATTCTTGTTCACAGCATTGTTATCTACAAAGATAGACTCAAGCTCAACATCTGTCAATAGATGAATAGATAAAAAGTTCTATCATAGAATTAATTAAGATTTATGATAAAAAAAAAGAACGAGAAACAATGCATGTCACAACATAGATGAACCTTGAAGATAAAACTGGTTGGTCATAAAGGCCACATAAAGAATCTAAAATATCTAGACTAAATAAATGTATAGAGGCAGAAAGCAAATAGTTGCCAATGGGTTGGAAAATGGGAAGAGACTACTGAAATGCAGTTTCTCTATCGAGTAATGAACACATTCTGGAGTTAGGCAATGCACTCATCCCACAACAGTATGAATTACTACAGCTTCCAGACTGTACATTAATGTTTTACTTTTGAGAGCTGACGTTCCGCTAATCATCATTCTGCCTCAGCTTACTAATTCCTGGAGTTAGAGGTGTGTATTGTAACACCTAACTGAATTGCACAGTCTCTATGACTAAAATACCCAATTTTATGTTATGTGAATTTTATTTCAATTTTTAAAATAAGTACTACATAACCTTATCTTTTCCTTGGTGCATTTTTCTGAAGACCAAGAGTTTAACTTCTTTGTTATATAGTTAAATTACTTACTTATATAGTTAAAATTTCTAATTTGTCCACCTTTTTATGTATCACCTCATTAAATCTGGCTATTTATCAATGACTGTTTGTGCCAAACTGATTTTAAGCTGGAGGTGTTAGCTATTGGTAGAGCTCAGTAGGCCCTATACTCTTCCACTATATGGGTACTTTTACTGAAATTAACATATCCTCTTTTCTTCTGACCTAATCTCTATTCATTTACAGCTTTCAATACTATTAACTAGCTAAGCTTGTAACACAGACAGGACCTTTCAAGATCAAGATGTAAAAACTAGTTTTAGTTCATGAAAATAAAAAAGAATGCTTGGCAGTAGTGGCGCACACCTTTAATCGCAGAACTCAGGAGGCAGAGATGGGAATCTCTGTGAGTGTGAGGTCAGCATGGTCTACAGAGCAAATCCAGAACAGTAGTTACACCAAGAAACCCAGTCTCAAAACACCAAAAGAAAATAAAATATTTGGGTATCATGTTGAGTTTAACCAATCTATAAATTTACTGGAATTCATTAGCTAATATATCAAAGATCATATAAATATAGTCAATGAAAAAGTACACCAAACTTTTACACTCATGCTTTCAAAGATAGTTTTGTTCTACTACAAACCAAGAAAGATCATTCTAGAGATGGCAAGCAGAATTAAATCAGACAGAGGTTACTTCTATAGAGGAAAAAGAAACTACATGATAGATGCCCTGAGAGACAGTACAATCTAGTAGTTACTCTAGAAGCATCAGATAAAGCCTTTAAAGAGAATTACAAGAACGGAGTTCCTGTTTTAGTAAGACAAAATTGAGTTATAGAGGGGCTGGTGAGACAGCTAAGCAGATAAAGGCACTTGTTGTCGTGCATGACAACTTGAGTCCAATCCCATGAACTCAAAAGGTGAGAACTGAATCCCCCCAAGTTGTCTGTCCTCTAACTTCTACATTCATGTTCTCTCTCTCTCTCTCTCTTTTACACACACACACACACACACACACACACACACACAGATGTATGTGTTACTGAAATGGATGGTACTCATGGTTGTACAATGTTATAAATGTATTTAAAAACACTATACTATACACTTAGAATGGCAAACTATATATTTTTTACAATAAAAATATTCAAAGAATAAATAAGGTGAATTATGAAGAAATAGGCATGTAAGAATACAAGCACTTATTGGACTGAACATTAAGAGAAAAACTCTTCAAGCAGAAAAAAAATCAAGACTCCATAAAACAATAAACAAAAGGAAACAATCTATGAAATGTCAGACTTCTAACAGACAAATGAGTTCCCTCAGTCAGCTTTGAAAATTAGCATAGGATAGTTTCTTATACCCATGAAGGGAATGAAAATGGCTAAAAAGGTTTGAGAATTAGACAGAAAAGAAGTAAATAACTTTTCTTTTCTCAAAAATAAACCAACCAACCAAAAAAAAAGTGAAGGGGAAAAAACATTACCATCAAAATTCAAAATGTAGAAATCTATATGAAAGTCCTACAATAACATCTGAGGCTCTCTGAATTACTCTCTTGGTTTCCATACACATGTAGATTTTTAAGTGTATTCCAGTTTCTGCATCTATTTGGCTATGTCAATGCAAATTCTCTGTGGTGTGTTTATGTGTAAAAGTAAGTGTTCATGTAGACATGTGTATGTATGTATTCAGGTGCACATGCATGGGCACTGCACACAAGTGTGGAAGCCAGAGGTTATTACTGGATGTCTTCCTTAATTGCCTTTCACCTTAATTTCTGAGACAGGATCTCTTACAAAACTTGGAGTCTATTGATTAAGCTAGACTGATTGGCCAATGAGGTAAGACAGGAGGACCACCTATCTCTGCCCTGTCAACACGCCCCTCGCTCTGTGGTTACAGATGTGTGTATTGCCACTCCTGGTTTTATATGTTTGCTAAAGATCCAAACATAAGTCCTCATGCTTGTACAAAGTACTTTAGAGACAGCAACATTTCCAGTTCTTCAATTTTCTGATTCTGTATATAATGGTTTCCCTGGCTCTGATATAGATTTGATCCTGCTGTCACCATCAGGATTCAAACTGTCACTCTTGGATCCATATTCTCAGTACTGGCTTTCTGACTCACTGCTCTGTCCATTTTATTATATGGTGTTTCCTGTCTTGTTATTTATAGTCTCTTGAGTCTTTCCTTGGTCAAGAACTAGAACTAAGTAGACAATTTGCTAAGAAAGGGAATCTATAAATGTTGATATTTTTAATAAATCTCCACAAACTTCAGCATTAAAAAGAAAAAGTAGGAAGTCCTCAGTGTCATATTCAAGGAACTTCAATTCTCTCCAAAATTAACTGTGGTCCTCTGAACAAGACTTTTTCCTTTACTGATGATGCCCCAATCTGGCTACTCTTGCCCTTCACTTTCTGAATAAGACTGGTCTATTCTTTTTTGAAACTGTTATCCCTTTTACAGGGTTAATTGTGTATGCTGAAAAATAAGTCATCTGGCAGTTAAATCTAGTATTCATTGAGAATACTGAGGACAGTTCCTATAGCCATGGAGTTTGTAATTCTCTTTCCTCCTTAGGCAACTAAAGACAAAACCACAGAACTAGTAAAGTAATGATAATGCTTAGGATTAAGGTTAACAAGATGATAGTGTCTATGGAATGCTCTTTAGATTAGACGGCTTTAGCTGTTATATTAGATGGCTGAGGGAGCTACTGTAACATTTCCTTCAACATGTTAAACTTCTCAAAGCATTCAATATACTACATTAAATTTATTTATAATTGTATTCCACTATACTTATTTCTTGAGACAAAGAATACACAGTCTTTTCAATTCGAATAATCCTCTCCTCATGCAATGTCTGGCACACTATCAATGAAATAATTACTCCTTAAAAGGTGAAGTAAGAAAGGAAGAAGCTATATGGAAGTTTTTGGGTACCAAACAAATTCAGTTGGACAACAGATGCTCCAAATGTTATCACACATACTCAAACTTCAAAAGGGGACTGCAGATGACTGAGCATGTCTGTTTACTACTCTGATCCAAGGTGCTGCTTATGCCTCAGTATGGTTACTCTTGTCCTCCTTTTTCTCTGCATCTACAGGATACTTTGTCTTCTTCAGATATATGAATCCACTTCTCCATGTCTGCTCCCGCAAAACAAACTTTAAGCTGACCTGACTTTGGCTTCCATGTTTAAGCAGAGCTACTGGACTCTCAGCTCTCTTACTGTGGTAGTTCCATGATAATGGAGTGATTATTTTTTTTCTTTGAAGCAATCTTGGTGTTAGTTTACTGGTTTATCCAAATGAAGAATGGCTAAATTAGCTATCCAGTCACATAATGCCATTGTTTTTAATGGATCTTGCCCTAAAATCTTTGGTTTCTCCATTCTGAAAGTGCTGATGTTATTTTTTTGTCAAATACAGGATTCCTTAAGAATAAAAAAGGATACATATGATAATTTTAAACAATAATTAATAATCAGATTCTGCAAACTCCTCACTGCATATCAGTTTCCTAAAGGGGCCCATTTGTAGCAGTGCCCTTTTTTTTGATGGCTGGTCCAGGTCAGGCTGGTCCTTTACACTGTAACTTCAGTTTGGCTTCACATTTAACCCTTTTAGTGTTGAAAGAACTTTCCAGAACTTGCTAGTACTTTGGGTAGAGAGTTATATGTGGAAATGAATAATATAAAAAGTAATAATAAGAGATCGTTTATATACAGTTCTCATGACAGATACCATAATAAGCATGCTATGTGTTTTTAAATTCCTGCTAAACTTAAAAGAACTCTTCATTTTGGGAATTGAATGACACTTAAGCTTAAAGTTGTTGATTTATCCCAAGAGTACATGTAGAGTTTATACACTTAATTCCAGATGCCTGCAAGTAGCCATGTTCTTAACCTCTGTAATATATATAAAATCATAAAATAATATTTTAATGGAAAAATATTAATCACTGTCAATATTAATATTAGTTAATATTAAGCCAATATCAATGGCTTTTTAAAACCCACACTTCTTTTTTAACATCAGTAAAAGTATATATTTTTTATATACAATAAAAACATATAACAATTATTTCCAAGACTAATGGGTCTCATAGTCTGGCATTATGTGACTCTTAACAGTAAAATAATTAGACTCCTCAATAAACTTATGTCTACAAATTATATATGTATATCAGTGAATGCATCATAATACTACAGGACAGACTAAAATAGAAACGACACACTGAGAATTAAGAGAACATAATCCCATGTTTTCCTGCATCCCAGAAGGGTAGATCTTGACCACTGACAGGACAATCTGACGACTCATCACCTAACTAGCACATTCCAAATGTTAATGTGCATATGAACTACATGATTATTTTATTTTAATCACAGATTCGATTCAATATGTCTGTACTGGCCTCCTAAGTATTCAATGTTTTACACTCATGAGCACATTTTGAGTAACAAGAATCTAAATGAGATTACTGTTTAGCCAAACTTAGGTTGCTGTTTCCAAGGAAGTAAAATAAATAGCTCATTCTAAGGTCAACTCTTCACTATCACAACAAGATTGGGAAGTACTTTTTAAATCATACAGCAATAATCATATAAATAAACCAACAACATCAAAGAAATATCTGAAATATAGACAATCATTAGGACTGGGTAAAAGTCTGATTAAAATATAAAAACTGATTTTATTCTGATTTTATCAGATAGAAGTAAAAAGAAACAAAGAGAATCAAAAATAATCAGAACGTATGCTTTTAACCTGCTTCCAAAACGAAATTAGTAGGTAGAAAGCTGTTAATATTTATATTTATTTAATAATTATAGCAATATATTTCTTTGTTCAGTTTTGATATAAATAAATGCAAAATGGCATTACTTTTAAAGCCAATAAAATTTATATACCTTCAAAAGGCCCAGCTAGTTTAAACGTAGAAGACCTTACATATAGAACTTGGGAAAATTCAGAATATAAACAAGTAAAAGAAAATATTTTGTTCTTGCTGTTAGTCTTCTAGGTCCCTAATAAAATTCTAAAGTTCCAATATCACCAACTGCATAAGAACATTTCACACCAACTCTCCAGTAAGGTCCAACAGTCAAAAACCCCACAAAACTAACATCATACTCAAATTTCAATTATTTACCTTGTCAATCATTTTTCTTGCTTCCACTTCCTCACTGTTGGGATTCTCTAACTCAATGGTATAAGTACCCTTGTCACTTTGGTCATCATCATTATCCTTTTCTGAAGTAGCAGAAGTAGCTTGATTTTTTAACATTTTATCCATCTCCTGGCTTGGTCTGTGCCCAAGACTCCCTGAACTTCTTAATAATGCAGTTTGTAGGAAGGGTATGGACACCGATGGCTCCTCTGATTTCTGTTTTAACAATTTCCCATGTGGAACACCATGCCCCCCTCTGTGATGCGTAGAGCTAGTCTGTAAAGACAAAGAAACCACTTTGGCATCTGCTGGTGGAGATTTTGCTTTTTCAAGTTTTGTATGTGGTGCTGAGAAAGTAGTTTCCTGACATAAGATTCCTGAATTTTGAGTAAAAGAATATGACCTTCTCTTTCTGGAATGATCTTCATCAAAGAATGCAATCATAAAAGCAGTTTGACTTACAACGGTTTGGTCTTGATGCTTTTCAGTAGACTGGACCTTCTTTTTCTGTTCTGAATGATGGCGTCGTAAATGTTCCTCAAGAGTTGCACGCCTGCTACAGCGCCTGTGTGCCCCAGCATTCTCTGAATCACTCTGGGTGCCATCATCGTGTTTGTTTCCTAGACACAAGAAAGAAATGATATAGTAACAAACCAAAAAAATTCCAAAAAGAAAATCAGAAGCATACACAAAACTGCTATTTGTTTTGACACTCTTCCCCTTTCTAATACAAAGTCACATGTTCTTTTCTGTAACAGGCTCTGCACACTGTCCTCAAATGCAATGGTTACAAATACATTTAATCAACAATGAGCTCCTTCAGTAACAACTGGATATATTACTTTTCTTTCTCTAAATCTTTATAAAAATTTATCAGTGACTTAAAAGATAAGCAATGTTCCATCATTTCTCATAGTTTGTACTTATAACAGCAATACACATTAGTTCTGCCTCTGAACCGTAAACCTTTGTCAACAAAACCCTGCAAAAAAATCTGACTTTTAACATTAAGAGTAAGCAAAGCCTCAACCCTACACAAGAACTACAGACAAGTAAGAAATGCTGAGTAGAAGGAATAGTCTTCCTCAAGGAAGAACAAACCAATTGGTTGTCCAATATCGAATGGCCAGCCCTGCCTGAAAACACACACAAACAAGATTATACAGACTAAGCAGGTTATGCTATGAATTTAGGAGTTACGCTTGCAACAAGAATTAATGAAAAAAGAGGGCAAAAATTTGAAAGAGACAGAACTGAGAAAAGGTGTCTGGGAGGGTGATGGAGGAGGGTTAACTGTCTATGTGTTACTTTCATTGGTTAATAAGGAAACTGCCTTGGCTTTTGATAGGACAGCAGCTTAGATAGATGGAGTAAACAGAACAGAATGCTGGGGAGAAAGAAAACAGAGGCAGGCAGTTGCCATGACTCTCCTCTCCAAGACAGCTGCAGGTTAGAATTCTCCTGGTAAGCCACCACCTCATGGTGCTACACAGATTTTTAGAAATGGGTTAGATCAATATGTAAGAGTTAGCTAATAAGAGGCTACAGATAATGGGCCAAGCAATGTTTAAAAGAATACAGTTTCCGTGTAATTATTTCAGGGGTAAAGCTAGCTGGGAGGTGGGTGGCGGGAAGTGGCCCACTGCTCCTTCTACAGGAGGGTCTGGAGGGAGGAAAGGAAATGGGAAAATGAAGTCATTATAACCTCAAAAAAAAAAAGTAATTTTTTAAAAGACTGGTGTAACTGAAACAACTTATTAAACAGAATATGAATGTCATAAAAATGGAGTATATCTAAATTGTGACATTCAATACTTTTAAAAGTTTAGTATAACTTGAAAAGATTGGATTTTGTAACTTCTATAAATAATAACATAATTTTTAGAAATGCTTTTTTAGCAGAGATTTCTAAACTCTAGTGGCTTTCAAGAGTTAAAGGATGCTGAGAACCCTACCCAAAACAATCAAGCTTATCACACCCTTCCATCTACTAACTCAAATGGTACAAATATAGGCAGATGTCATGTCCAGAAACAAAGTGACTTTTGACCCATCAGCCTCTAGCAACAGTTTTTCTGGATTAGTGCAAGAGTTACTCTAGGCATGATTCATATGGAATCATCAATCAAGGATTAACTAAAATCCTTTGAATCTAGTACACTGGAAAATACATTGGCAGGTTCCAATCTTGTAGAAGTAATCTGATTCTGAACACTCCCGAACATTTCCAGGCTACCTACTCTAATGTGAACACCTGCAGATAACGTGTTAGCCAACAAAAGTCAATCAGAAGACAAGACCTGATGTGTATGAAAGAATATGAGCTGAATATGTAGAGGAAAGGATTTAAAAAGTGCACGGGCTTATTCCTAGTAAACTTGGAAGCTACCAACAGTGGTGATAATTTAACACAAGAGAATTTCCTACAAAATGTAGCAGATAAAAGGAACGAGGATAGACAAAGGAATGGTAGAATTGAATGACATCTTGAAAAAGATACAGAGGGAGCGAATAAGGTAAAAATATTGGGGGTTGGTCACAGTCAAAGTGATATAGTAATATAACATCCAAATATATCAAAAATGTAATCTGAAAAGAAAAAAAAACCTGTTTAGTAAATAGAATCTCTGCCACTGATAATCTAGGAATCATGGGTAGTATATGGAGTAAATATAAATTAAACTACTAGTTTAAATACAATTTTTACTACAGCACTGCTTAAAACATATTGGGGTTGATAAACTCAATAAGAACTCCATTTGCTAAGGTCCAAAATATTTTCTGTACAGCAAGACTTACAATCAGAATTTTTAATGAAAATATCATTTCGTATTTTTCCTGTTACTAATCTGTTGGAGATTCATTGTTTTCCTTCTTGTAAAATCACTATTCCTTCTAATGGTTCTGTGTACTACACAAGGGAGAAGGTGAGGCATCAGGTCAGAGCTACGATCTTGTTTCTACTCAGCAAAAAGACCACCACGAAATGCTCAACATGCCCATCACTAATTATGCCTAAATCTAGATGTTCATTTCCTGTCTCTCAGGTTGGCTTGGCTGTACTCCATAACAAGTTATGGCTAAAACAAGCTGCAACTCTCCTAAAGGGTGAAAGTGTATGGGCTTTGTGAACATTATTTTCCTCACTGTCCCAAAGCGCGTGCACTTTACTCTTGTAGGAGCAAGGCATCTATCTATCCATCTCTCTCTCTCTATCCATCCATCCATCCATCCATCCATCCATCCATCCATCCATCCATCCATCTATCCATTATCAATTGTTTAACTCATTTTCATAGCTTCTAAAAGTCCAAGTTTTAAGAAATCATTACTACTATCTTCCTTCATTTATTCACACCCTGAAACTATTGTCTATTGATAGCAGCTCTGATTTCTGAAGCAAGTCAAACATCATCAGTGAATAAGCATGAAGAAATAACAAGGGTCTATTTGATACACAAAGTGAGTTATTGCTGGGAAGGGATTTTCTTGAAGGGCTTTCAAAAGAGGATAATGTTAATTCTGAAAGAAGAGTTCCCAGCAATGGTACCTCACTGGAAGATGCCTACCTGTAAATCAAATTAAAAGTGGACAGTGAATAGATTTTTGACAAAATTTAAAAATACATACTGATCAGTTTAGTGTTCATATGGATGGATATTAATGACCCTACTCTTAGCACTAAAACTTTACTTATTTATTGGTTTTTCGAGACAGGGTTTCTCTGTAGCTTTGGAGCCTGTCCTGGAACTAGCTCTTGTAGACCAGGTTTGCTTCGAACTCAGAGAGATCCACCTGTCTCTGCCTCCCGAGTGCTGGGATTAAAGGTGTGCGCCACCACCACCTGGCTTTTTTTTTTTTAATGCACTAGAGCTTTTTTTTTGGTATGATCTTACTATTAATTAGGATCAAATAGGTCTTGGTGAAGAGCAGAGAATAAACTAAATTAATGGCTTAAAATAATTGTTAATACAGGAAATAATAACAATGACACTGTTATAAAAGGAGTGTAAAAGATTTTTCCAAGCATTTATTTTATTTTACGTCTATAAGTGGTTTGCCTGAATGTATGTATGTTCAACCTCTGCGTATCTAGTGCCTGAAGAAATCAGCAGAGGGTACTGGACCCCTCGTTGAGGATTGTGTTGCTATCATCTGGGTGCTGGAAACAGAACTTGGGTCCAACTGCTGAGCTTCTTCAGTTCCTGAACTAAGATTTTTTTAAATGGTACCTTCCTAAAGGATCTTTTCAAGTCAGTCATCAAATTATTAAGAGCATAAATTTTAAGGCAACTTATTTTCAAGGTATATACTATCTCTGGTATCATAATAGCTTATAAATATTATTTATCAAATTTATATTAATGGTCAGTTTACAAATGCTCCTTCAACCTGTATATGCATATTTTTCAATTATATACAAATATCATCTAGTAGGAGTAAATATATCATACACCAGAACTCAAAAACCTTTGTGCCAGGTGACTACTGACAAGTATAATTAAAAATTATAATACGTGACAACAAAGATTAGGTAATAACACGATCTCACTATCCTGAAATGTCGTAGAAACCAATTGAAACTAAATATAAATTGCTCTTTCTTCATTACTTGACTAGAATTCCGGGGCATACGGTATGGATTAAACCAGTCAGTTATGCCATTATAAATGATGTCACTAGTTAACATATATGCTGAGGTTCAAATAAAGTGTTAAGGAACAGAGTAAGTTACACATGATCCCTACCTCAAAAAATATTTTTTAAAAATAGAATTAATCAGCTCCTAATAAAAGCCACAGAATGGTTAGATTCACATACAGTCATAATTTGTTCAAAATCATTCCTATATTGATAACATATTAAAACACAAGACAGAATAACATAAATTCCAAAATAAATTCAATTCACAAAAGCCAGTGGGAATAAAGCTGATTATTTGCTATAACCAATGTACATGTATAAAGTTTTTAGTGATTATGATTAAGTGTTGAATACAGTACATACAATAGCTAATGTTACTATATAATATATAATGTTCATAAATGAACATTTAACTTATAATTCCTGATAGCACAAATTTTATATTAGAATAATTAATGTCTAGTAAATAAATCTAAACTGAAAGTATGTGTATTGTGAGCAGCCTCTGCTAACAGCTTAGTCTGAAGTGCCCCATCAGTAATGTGACTATCTGATAGAAACAGAACTTTAAGACCACACCAAGCACTTTAATTTGGTTTTCAAAACCTAAATATGATACTTTATTGAAAGCATGATACAGTGAAAAGATCTGTATGTATCCTTTCTTTAAATCAAGAAAACAATGGGGATTATCTTTTAGGAAATTCTATTTTATATAATTAATAGATTTTATATTTCTGTAGGAAAAAACAAAGATAATGACATTAATAAACACATCTGCCAAAACCAATGATTAATTCAGATAATACCAGTGTTGTTGGCCTTTGAGTTTTAAAATTATATGTAAATTTGAAAAATGAGGTATTTTCCACTGTATAATTAAGTGATAACAGTCTGGTAACTTTGATGACCATCTTTTCCTTATGACACAGTAAGAATTTCTAAAAGTCACTTTACCTTTCAACCTTTTCAAGTACACGGGAACATCACTTTTAATGCTCTTGGAATCCTCTTCTGCTCTCTCCCACACCATCTGAGGAGGGTTGTTCTGTGCTAGCCAGTCAGCTACTTTGTTTTCTGGTGCCATCATTCCTGTCTGAATTCCTGGCAAGTCTTGAGTTCCGGGAGAGACCTTCTTTGACTTGTGGCGCTGGTCAGAAGTGAATTTTGTCACATGGTCTCTAATAGTTACTTTTCCGGGTGTACTGTCATCAAATTCGATGGTAAATGAAGCATGCCCTGCACCTGCTGTATGGGAACTTGATGTGTCTTTTGTTGGGATCTCATGAATAGTGCTCTCTGCTGCTTGTGATGGCTGCTGAAAGTCTTTTGTAGGGATTTCAAAATAACTTGGTTCCCTACAGAAAGGAAAAAGTGCTTCTTCATTTGCAGCTGCAGATGGTTCCTCCACTTGCTTGGCATCTATGCTGCACCCTAATGAGAAAAATGAGAGAGAATTCAAAATATTTGGGAGCCTGTAGCACAAGGGTCCCTGGGAATGACCATCAGCACTATTCTGAGACACGGAAGGCAGATGATAATCTGGATGAAAAACAACAGCATTGATAAGACAGAAAAAAAGTCACAGAGACGATTCAGTTACCAATAGGAGATGGAAGAGAAACAGCAACAACGATAAAAAAAAAAAAAAGGCAAAACTGTAAAAGATGGACCCTGTATGGACAGACTCATCCATTTCTCAACTAGAAAACTTAAGAGAGAAATCATCAAGATGAGAAAGAATTAAAGTACAGAAGGAGATGTTCTATACATACACATGTGTGTGTAAAATACACACACATAGTATGATAGAAAAAGCATGAATTTCCTAATTCAGTTACCAGAATGAGCTATTTGAAACACGTGAGAATAAATGTAGGGCTCTAATAGTGAAGAGGCAGTCAATGAGGATGGAGATAGGAAGGATATAAATAAGCATTGCTTTGTAAGTAACAATTTCACTTACCAGTCTCTATCATATTCAGAGACCCCACTTTAGGACAAAATTGATAATATGGAAACTTGGGAGATAACACATATGTTATAAGGTAAGAGTAGTTAACAATAAAACACGTGGTTTACTTGCAGAATGGCAATTCAAACAATCATATGAAAGAAATAATGAAAAAACAGAAAATTCTGTAGTTAGCCAGTAAGTCAGGAAAAAGTTAGGTTACACCTCAGTATAGCATAATGTGCACAACCGCCCAAAGGCCATGGGTCAAAGCTGAGTAACAAGCTGTGAGTGACAAGGAGAACAGGCAAATACGGAACACTGTGACAGTTCTTCCACTGCTCAAGCCACTGACTGCATAAGGATGTGAAGAGATGGTGTTTGGTAGCACAATGTACAAGAAAAAAGGTGAAGATTAAGCAGCCCTTTGAGAAAATAAAATCCATTACCAAGACAGTCTATTATCATAAAAGAATTAATATGAAATAAATTTCCCTAAGGCTTAAATATTAACTTTATTTAAATAGTTTTCAGAATAAATCAATCACATTTTACTAGGAAAAAAAGCAAAACAGGCACACTAGGCTGCTTCCAATAATTTTTTAATTACACGAAGTATTTAGGCTTCTGAAAAATTTTCGAATATTACATCTTTCTACAACCCATTAGGTACAATAATTGATTTCTTTAGAGTACACTGAATATGAAATTATAACAAAACCATCTTCTTTTATGTTACAGAGTAATATTCTTGTCATCAAATATGTGAGTTATGTATAGGTGATATCAGGCTCCATTACTAAAATAATAATGATTATAATAGCCATGGTTACACTGTGAAAACTGTACACAAAAGGCAGAGAACATCAAGAAAAGAAAATTTCGAAGTAAAAGTTATTCTTTTCAAAATTTACTTCATTTGTTTTGCCAAAGAAAAGTGAGAGTATTTTAGAGAAATTATTATAGCGAGGAAGGTGAAAATCAAGGGCAGATAAATGACCTTGAAAACAGTTCCCAGCAACACAGTTTCAAGAACCTAAGAGGCTCAGGCTTTGGAGGCCATTACTGTAGGTTTCATTGTTCAATTACTTATACAATGATGATTCTCAATAATAAAGGAAAAACTTAAATTGTTCTTAGCTCTCTGTCTAAGAAGGTGGTGATGTAGACATTACATTTGATAATGACAAATGGTTTAACTTTTCAATAACTTAGTTGCATAATTTAAAGTTCAATCATTTGGAAAATTTAGTATTCACAAAGATTAATTTCTCTGTAGACAAAGCCATGAAAGGTGTGTTCCTTTTACAACTGTGGTCTGACTAGAAATACATATTAGAAAAACTGCTAATGAGTTTTAAGATCATGCTAGAAAAATTAAACGGTTTTCTTACAACACTGACAGATGACAGTTTGGAATTTATGAACATTAAAGTACATGGGATAGTATTTGCTTGTACTAATATTTTATAATTAATATTTTATAATTAATCTCAATTATCAAGAATTTAAAAAGTAATTTAGCAACTAAGCTAGAATTGAATTTGTATGCCTAAACTAGACAATATTAATAGCTGTTATATATATAACTGCTAATATATATATATATATGTATATATATATATACACACACACTTTGAGATAGGTCTTATGTGGCCCCAGGTCACTTTATTTGCTTGTTTATTTATTTATTTATATTTGAGACAGAGTCTCAATATACAGAGGACTTCTTTGACTTGTGGAGTTGCTCAAAAGTGAATTTTGTAACATGGTCTCTAAAGTGAATTTTCTTTGTGTACTGTTAACAAATTCAATGGTAAATAAAGGCTGCTCTGCACTTGCTGTATGGGAATCTGGCGTGTCTATTCTTGAAATCCCATGAAGAGTGTTCTCTTCAGGAAGGAAATCAGCATCACTCTGCCTCTATTCTCTTATCTATAAAATGGGCAGAAATAACAGTGACTACTACCTTTAGATAATGCCATAAAGGTGAGATGCATATGGATCATTTGGAAGAAGTGGACAAATCAAGTGCAACGGAATGCTTGTTATCATTTGTTACGGTTCTATTCTGCACCATAGTGACACGCAGGTATCACTGTATTTTACAAGTTATGTACATCAGAATTTCAAAGTTGTGTGAGGGAGCAAAGGCTACATTTCTTATGCCTCCTTACCTTTCACTATCATGCAATTATTTTCTGAATTTTGTAATAATTAAATTGATCTGTGTTTTCTAACCCTTCTAATTAGTTATATTCCCCTTACTCCACACCAGATAGTTAGCTCTGGTGCAAAATGAGGTTAGAATATATGGTACTTGAAGTTAGGAATTTAAAGTTCAGTCATAAAGATTTACACAAAAATAATAAATGAAACAGTACCGTACACTAGCAATATAATGTCACATATTGTGGGAGAAGAGGAAGCAGGAATTAGCACAATTAATGTAGGAGTATATTGGGAAAGGACACTAAAACAATAATAATCAGATATAAGGTACACTAGGGAACAAAAAGTTCAAAATCTTGTCAGGCAAAACAAGGTCACTCTAGTTTTTGGAACTAAAGATCAGTTCATATTTGCTATGCAAAGATTACTACAATGAGGTTGAAACTTAAGGTCAAAAGTTTAATTATGACTCTGCAATGAAAACGAAGATTAAAAAAAGGTAGGTAATATATTAGATAAAATGGAGAGACAAAAAAAAAAAAAAAAAAAAGAGACATTCTTGATTGACACCCAGTTTCTTTCCTAAAGGAACTTTTTCCTAAAAGAACTTCGACCCTTTCTAGAACCAATCTTCTTTGACATTGCCCACATGCCTTAGGGACAAATAACTCCATACCATGCTTCAAGGTGAGCAAGATAATGATAACCTCACATGATTTGCCAGAGACTGGTTAGAACAGCAGGTGACCCCAATCTGTGAGGAGCTAATGAGAGATGGGCTGAAGATTTTTGGAGAGGTCTTCTGTATACAACATTTGTTCTTTATTGCTGGGTGTGATAAAAATTTTTAACTTTAAATGCTGATGGCTGCAGCTTTGAATGTGAGTGGTAACTCCATCAGTATGTAAGTACTGTGGATAGCAAGACAGAGATGGCGAAACTAGCTAACAATACTGTCTATTGCACCGAACAACCCTGAGAAAAATCATGTATGGGACGCAAAACATTCATTTCCTACTTAGTACTGGACAGCGGTTCTTTCACTTACACCTGAAGGCAGGCTAAATAATACTAAGTGATACAAAGAAACAGTACTGCTTAAACAAAACTGTAATAGAAACTTATGTGCAAGCTTGGTATTATAAGACCTATTTCATTATGACAGCTTTTAAAGACTTGTACTCTGGTGTAATTACACTATGTCAAAAGACAGAATGTTCATAATTCTCCAGCTAAGAAAACTGTCCTGCTTACTTTGTATAAATAAAATAAAAAAAACCTTAAAGCATTCTGATGTGGTCTGTCCTTGTATCAGAGTCACACTATGTCCTCCAAACTGACCCTTGATGTCTGTATTTAGTTCTTCCACTTTTGGATACTTATCTGTTGTTACTAAACAAACTGGCTGTTTCATCCTTCAATAACTGTGACAATCGCTATCTCCATTTATCTTGGAAATCTTGTAGTTACCGACATGAGGATCTATTTCTGCACTTTGGTTGCTGAACTCTGAATCTTACTGCTATCCTATCTCAATAAAATAAGCATACTAAGGCTTTAAGGAATTTATAATTCCATATTATATTTCTGAACATAACAGAATTATTTTATTTTACAGTGAGTATATAAGCATGAATTAAGTAAAAACATGTAACTCACATGTTTTATCAATTCATGTAAATATTTTAAAATATTTAATATATTCAGTTATAGCATTAATTTTGTATAGTTTTCAACAATTCCATAAGCTGGAAAAAATACAACAAGCATTTATAAACATTTCAAAAGCAAACCACCATCACCTTTAAAAAATCAAGTTATGGTTCAGATCATTTTTCAGAGTAGACTGACTTTTATTTGGAATACACTTGACCAATATGAATATTATAGCCATTGAGGTACTTTTACCTGAAGTCCCAGCTTCATGACTTTTTTCTTCAGGTTTGCCATTAGACTTGAAAACTCTTTGTTCATCCACCTCATCATCTCCCCACCATGATGGCTGCCCATATAAGGGAGTACCACGGGGCATAGCAGAAACATCTAAAAGAGGTGGGGAGAAAAAAGATTACTAAAGTAGATGAAGCAGGAAAATACATTTTGCATGATGCTAGATTTACTTAGTTGATTAAAAGTACTCAACTTTCAGTAATGTAACATTTGAAAATGATCTTAAACAGCACTAAACGTGACTGCGAACAAGTAATACAGCTCACTACGTACAATCCAACAGCTTTTTGTTAAGTGTTAGGGTCTTTCTGATCTATATCTGAGCCTCAGTTACAAATGATCTTTGAGTATTTAGACAGAAGTGTCTTAGGAAGAATTTTGTTAGAATTATCAAACGAATAATGAAACCAGGTTGATCAGAAATATCATTAAGTCTTATACATAAAAAGATGAAATGAAAGGAAATACTGGCATGAGCAACAACACAAGGTATTACACAGTAACTATATTTGTATTCAATGCTAACAAATCTGTAGTTTCAGTAGCTGTAGTACTGTTATTAATGTACTAATTAATGTACATTAATGTAATGTATAAATGTATTAAGTTTATCAATTTAATACATTTCTTATGTGAAGGGTTTATCTACATAAAGCATCTTTGTAGCTATTAAAACTGTAAGCATTATATAAGGATGATATAGTATTATTAAATTTTTTCCTTTTACTTCAATTGTAATTCAGAGAAATATAAACAATATGAAACAATAAATCATTTTCTGCAAATACTGAATTCACTTTAAATATTTAACATATTGAGTGTACCTGCACATAGTTGTCAATGTTTCCTAGGGAAAACTGGATATATTAAAATGTACTCCGGGATCAATCACTAGTACACATTATTTTTATACAGGCACATGTGTTTGGGAACAAAGAATATAATTTCTTAAAAATCAAGTATAAATTAGGAATTTCCAAAAGAGTTAGCTTATTGTAATGTATATTATATCGACAATGATCATGGGCTGTTACTGTAATATACATTATATTTGACAAACTACCATGTGTTGTTTGAGGTCACTGAGAAGTTAGTTCTGGATTGGGGTAGACACCAACCCCCACTTCAGACCCTGAGCGGGTATGTTTCAAAAGGTCTGGGGATAAGCTAGTGGCCCTAACTCTGATGGCTGAGAGAAAACAAAAGCGTCCAAAAGTAAAACATATGTTCTTGAGGACAACAGAGGCTATTATTATTAATCCCGGAATATTTAAGTGTCTGCTTCTTCTCTTCTTCCCCTCCCACTTCCTTCCCTCCTTCTCTCCCCCTGAATAGATACAGCTATTACACATCACTCTTCAGATCCTACAGGGCACTTACCCACAGATTTCTCCTCGGATTTCAGGGTTTCTGTGGTTCTATGCTGCACCTCGGCAGCAGCATCCACTTTTGAGTCTGTGCCTTTAGCACTTGCCGATTTGGATAATTCTGATTCTGAAGATTTCTGGGACAACTGAAGCTGAATAGTAAACTTCTCATGCTACAAAACATTTAAACCAAAGGGAAGTTTTCATGAAAGATGTCTACTGTAGTGAGCAATAGGCTAACAACAGGATAAACGCTTACCTTAAGAGCTTCTTCAGGGACTCTCATCTCTCCTCGAACTACAGTGAAGAGATTTGTATGTAAATAGAGCTAAGGAAGAATATAACTCCAAAATATTGGTTCCTGTACTTGAAAATGGTCATCAAGTATAATCTGGAAATTGTCCTACTTCAAGAATAAATATAGAATCATTGTGTTTATTTATTTTCTATTTATACAGGTCCTGGGAATTAAATCCAAGAACTTGCATATGATAGACTATTACTCTACCACTGAACCACATCCTCAGATTAAAAAAAATTATTTTTCTTTTGTAGACAAGTTCTCCAGGCTGTCCTCAAATTCTGGCAGCTCACAGAATACCTGGAATGTAAGATGTGTCTATAATACTCCCTTTAATAAGAAAAAATACTTAAAATATATAATTTGTCATTTATAAATATTAACAACCTTAAAAATTCTGAAGGAGTTGATTACTCAAATTTTATAAACTTTAATAAAAATGAGGTTCATTTTCTAAGTACAAAGAAAATGAATGCTATAATTAGGGTTCACATGCAACCATAATACCCCCCTTCCCTCCATGTACTGCAGTAAGGTCATATTACATTATAAAACAATGATTCTATACACATAAGAGCAAGTGCTAAATATAATGAATAGTTTTGTTATTATACCAAAACAATGAGGTTTCTTATTAAAGATCAATTCACTAGAGGTCATATTTCCTACCATTAGTTAACCTTAAAATTTTATAATAATATACTAATTCAAAGCATTCATTAATCACTTACTTTAAGGGTAGAAAAACTGTAATCACTGTGGTGCGTGTGTGTGTGTGTGTGTGTGTGTGTGTGAAAGAGACAGGGAGGGAGGGAGGAAGGGAGGAGAGAGAGAATGTCCAAATGTAATGGGAGCAGTAAACTTATTAACTGTGCTTCTTAGAGCTGTAACAACCTTGAAGAATACTCTGTTCAATCCACTGACTTTTTCCTTATTCAATAAATAATTCAACGAACAGAAGCCCCTACCTCCAAAGAATCTACTTATAGAATTATGTCTGGAGCTTTCTTGTCACTAAAGTGGCTTCCTACTACTTTGAAATATTAAAATTATTTCCTTTCTTGTCATGTACAAATTTGCTGATACACATAAAAACATACATGTAACGAAATATTTAGTGAAAAATCATCTAGCAAGCAGTTCTCAACCTGTGGGTCACAACTCCCACAGGGGTTGCCTATTAGATATCCTGAATAGCAGATATATAATTCATAACTAACAAAATTACAGTATGAAATAGCAACAAAATAATTTTATGGTTGGGGGTCACCGCAAGGATCACAGCATTAGGAAGGTTGAGAATCACTGGTCTAGCACTTTTTTGCCTCAGGAATTAAGAGAAAGATATAAACTACAAAAGGAAGAGTCAGGTTATTCATATTTGCACATTTGATGATTCTGTATCTAAAAGGCTCTACAGATTCTATCAGTTCATAAACACTTTCAGAAATATTGTAGGGCATAAAAATCAACATAAAGACAACAATACAAATTTGCCGAGAAAAAATTATGAAAAAAAACATTCCATCCATCTGCCAAATAAAGTACCTAGGGATACACCTAAGGAAGTAGACCTTTTCAATGAAAACTTCAGATACTGGAAAAATAGCTGACCATAGAAATGCTCCTAACTGGCAGAATTATGTCTTGAATATGGATATTACACAAGTAATTTACAGATTCAATGCAATCTTAATCAAAATACCAATGTCTTTCTTTATGCAACTATAAAAAATAATCTAGAAAAAATATAGAAACACAAACAGCCAAGAATAGCCAAAGCAATTCTAAGTAACGAGAACACTGCTGGAAATATCACAGTATATGATCTCCAAAGTACACTGCAGAGCAAGTGACAAAGACAGCACGGTTCTGGCACAAGAAGAGACAGACATACTGATCAACAGAACACAACAGAGGATCCAGAAGAGACCCCCACAGCGACGAACAGCTAATATGACAGGGTTGTCCGAACACATGCTGCAACAAAGACAGTCTATTAAAAATCAGTGCTGCAGGCAAAGCTCGGTATCTACTTTCAGAAGTATGAAATTTGATCCAAATCTGGCACAAAAATCAACTCAAAGTGGATGAAAGGCTTTAATTTCGAACCCGAATTCTGATACTGCTAGAGAAAAACATTTCAAGACGTAGCCACGGCCAAAAACTTTCTGAACAGGATCTGATAGCACAGCAAATAGCCTTTGTGGGATTGCATGGAACTATGAAACTTCTGCACAGCCAAGCAAACTACCAGCAAAGTGAACAAATAGCCACAGAATGGGAGAAAATGTGTTAGCTATACGTACAATGGAGTTAATATGTAGAACACATAATGAACTTCAAAAATAGGCCACTAAAAGAAAAACTGCAAATCATTAAAATAATTAAAAAGACAGTTTTGACAACATATATATATATGTATATGTACATACACACACACACACACACACACACACACACACACATATATATGTATATGCACAAAGGATGTTGAACATTCATTAGAAAAATGAAAATCCAAAGTACTTTGATTCTATCTTACCACATCGGAATGGCTGGCTATTATTAGGAAAATAAAAGACAACAAATGCTGGTTGAAAATATGGGGGTAGGAGAAACATTTATTCATTGTTGATGGGAGTGTAAGCAGATATAAAAATTATAGGCATCTGTATCAAGGTGTCTCAAAAAACAAAAAGACAGTTATCATATGATTCAGCTATCTACCACAACTGGAAATATACCAAAGTGTTCCACATCCCACCAAAGAGGTACCTGAACATCTGTATTTGTTATTCTTTATTCACAATACAAGGAAACAGAGCCAGCACAGATGTCTATCCACAGTTCAATGTTTAATGAAAATGTAGTACATAAACATAACGGAATTTTACTCTGCTATAAACAAAGAGAAATTATAAAGTATGCATGGAAGTGGGTGGATCTGTAACTCAGGAAGGCAATTAAAATTCAGAAAGACAAATACTACATTTTCTATTTTGGATGTAGACTTTGGATCTTAATGTGCATATATATGTATAGATGTGTGTGTGATAAGAGTATAGGTTGAGAAACTGAAAAGAAGATCAAAAGAGTAGAAAAGGTAATGAAGAAGACAGTAATAGAACACACACGACATGAGAGCAGGAAGGAAGTCAAAGGGCATGTAAGATTGTAAAGAGGATAACAAAAGCAAACTGTATTTGAAACCCAGTACTTTGTATGGCAATTAAAAATCTTAAGAAAAAAAGTAAAATGCAATGAGGTATGGTGACATATGCTTATAATCTTAGCACTCAGGGAATGAAGGCAAAAGGCTTATGAGTTTGAGATTAATCACTGGACTAGAGTCAGTTTTCTTTATTGATGCAAACCCGAGTAGGCTAACTACTCTTCTGGTCAGGCCCACCCCCAATGTTAGCTAGCTAGGCCACACAAACTGAGGAGGTGGGGGCGAGTAACTAAAAAAAGAATACTCAAAGTTGGGAGGGAAGGGAGAGGATGGTGGTTACAAAAGGAGCTGGGGGAGGGAAAGTATGTTCAAAATATATTGCATGATTTCTTCAGACTAAAACAACACTGTTTAAAAAATCATTTAGTATATCCCCAGACCACCAAAACTGTACTTGTACAATAGGAAGCACCTACCAGATATGAAGGAAGGAATTTATTAGGCCTCTTCACCACCACATTTGTGGTCATTTGAATGATCACAAGTTTCTGAGGTTTATGAGACCACACAGGATATGTTAAAGTTTGAATTAAACCAGCAGGATAGCATGGAAGGGAAGGCATATTAATGTTTTATATCCTCCTAAGAGACTGGCTTGGGCCCTCATAATCCCCCTGGCAAGAACCTAGGCAGATGGTACTTAAGACTTTCACTGTCCTCCCCACCAGCTCCACTCTTAAGCACCCAAATTATATGCACAGCAGAATGGCAGAGAGATGGGAAGCAGCTGCGTCTTAGCAAGCTTTCCAGAACCATTCCTAGGAACCAGTAACGGAAAATTAAGCAGAAAGCTTCTAATAAGCATAAACTCCAATATTGTGAATCCTTATATCACAAGATGTTAATTTGTAGCATAGTACATATTTTTAATTCATTTAATAAATGCAAAAACTTATATGAGGATATCATATCCAAATCTCAGCTTATCTTCAAGTTTCAAAGTGATGTACGTCTGTTCTGGTATCCTTACATCATTCACAAAAGTCTACAAGGAAGAAACAAAAAGGTTTCATTGCATATGAAGTATTAATTCTCATATTCCAGTCAAATATATCAACCTGTTACTCAAAAAGTATTTACCGTTAAGTGTATCCTAACACGTGTGAAGTAGCCTGCAGCATAATTACTTCATACTAAACCTGTTGTCAATATTACTGGTATCACAAAGCACAGTGAGGCCAGGCTGAATTTTGGCACTTGAAATTTTTCTAAAAAGGAAGTTAGGAAAGTGCTTAACCTGAAGCTGGAAACCTGTACAAAGTAAAATACTTAATTCTAAACAGCTTCAGGATTTTTAGTAATTTTATTTGTAGGGATTAACATTTTATCACATCATTCTCAGAATCATTCCTTTTAAAACATTACATTTATTTATTTGTGTTTTATGTATATGTACACATGTGTGTAATACTGTGAATGTGTTATATGTATATGTACACATGTGTGTAACACTGTGAATGTGGAGGTCAGGACATCTTGCTGGAATTAGCTCTTTTTGCCCCATGTGGGTTTCAGGAATTCAATTCAGTTCATCAGGCTGAGCTGTAAGTATCTTTAACTGCTGAGCCATCTTGTGGTTGCTTTACAAGCTACCATATGGATCCTTTGGATCTATGAATCTAAGATACACAATGATATCTTAGTAAATGGATTTTTACTACATTGTTGAAATTCTACTTTCTCTTTACCAGGGTATTTTATTTTTACTCAATTATTTCTAACAATGCTGAATATTATGAAAGTAACAAGACAGCAGAATTACTTAGAAAGGCACTATACAAGAGAAATATATCAGAATTCCCAAACAGTATACACCACTTGTATTTTCTTGCAGGCTTATAACAAGAACTAAAATTAGTTTTGATAATGCATTTGAGGTGTAATCTAGTGCATTAAAAACATACTAGTTCAAGAAGTAAAATTAGTTAGGTATTTTACATAAATGTATAAGTCTTTGGAATTTAACCTAGTTACATCTCTAGTATTCAATGGCTGCTAATAGCTACAGTGAAAAGCCCAGACAATAGAATAAGGCAATAGAGACATAAATCAACATTCTGCCATCCTTCAGTTTCTTTTACAACTCAATTATACAATGAATAGACAAGAGCACTGTAGATTATGACAATGATGACATAACCACAGCATAGACAAAACAATCACATTGTGTATCTTCAGGGAATGAAGATAATTCTAGCTCACTTTTCTTTCATCCAGAATCAATAAGAGAAAAGGGTACTTATAAGAACAAAAAGAAAACATTTTCATACTGTTAGCCATTTAGTAAGAAGGACCATGCAGTATTTCCCAACAAGAACCTAAATAAAATAATTTTATATTTTTAAATTTTATTTTAATGTTTTATTTACACTGTGTGCACACACGTGCATGCACTCATCAGTGCTCCTGTCTGTGGAGGACAGTGGTCAACTTCAGATAGTGTTCTTCACAATCCATCTAACTTATTTTTGAGTCAGTCTCCCTGGGACCCAGGACTGCTTGTTAGTCTAGGTGTGCTGGCCAGCAAGTGCTGCCAATCACCTGCCTCCGCTCCTCAGTGCTAGAATTACAAACATGCAGGTAATCACACTCAACTTTTTATGAATGTGCTGGGTATTGCAATCATGTCCTCACGGAACTCCAGTCTGAAAAAAGGGAGACAACAGGTATAGGCTGGAACCTAGGCTGCTGTGTAGTGGCATAGCAACAAAAGCCAGGACTGGGATGTGCTAGGCATGTTAAGGTACAGAGGCAAGTGCTCTGGTGGAAGGAGTCAACAGAAATCGTAATCCACACTATTAATATATATCCTTTACAGCACGTGTGCCTAGTTTGTCTGTTTTTATTTTTTAATTTTACTTCTTTCAGCATGTTAACATAAACTAGTTTATGTTCCTAAATGCAAGGGCCTTCTCTTTGTCCCTTTAAGTAGAATTTGAGTTTTACTCTTGCTGGGTGGTGGTGGCGCACACCTTTAATCCCAGCACTCGGGAGGGAGAAGCAGGCAGATCTCTGTGAGTTCGAGGCCAGCCTGGTCTACAAGAGCTAGTTCCAGGACAGGCTCCAAAGCTACAGAGAAACCCTGTCTTGAAAAAAAAAAAAAAGTAGAATTTTAGTTTTACTCTTTTAAAAAGTACAGAATGGCAAGGAGAATGGAAAGATAACTTGGCCAAAGAAAGTCTAACCTGTTCAGACTTCTCCTGGGGGAACAGAAGAGCAGGAAGACTATGGCTCTGGTTCTGGAGGAATGTCAAAGGGCAAGGTGACAGTCTATATAATGGCTCATGCCACATGGGAGGAATTTCAGTTCAAAGTTGAAGAATGCAGACTTAATTACATGTACTAGAATCAACAGAATAGCTAACCAAAAAAGTTCAAATAATCAAAATTAAAAAGTAAAAAAAAATTATGCATTTGCTTTCCATGTAGTCAATGTGTATTTTTCACAGCAGCAATTTGAATCACCCAAAAAACAGTTTGTCAAATTTCAACAGGATATAATATCAAAGATAACATATTTGCTTGTTAGAAGAGTCATAAGGAAATTAAAATGTTGAAGTAATTCAATACATCAAAATTTAAATGTTGAAATAAATCAATACATCAATCTTCTTTCATATCCTGTGACTTTTAAATATTCTGTAAAATGTAGAAAGATCATATAGAAATAAGAAAAAAACCCTACCAGTTACACAAATATATCTAAAAAGACAAAGAGCAGCAAGAGCAAATCCTAGTGTTTCAATAATGTATTGTGTGTGTGTTAAAGCACATGTTTAAATCCCTTATGTTTACTCCAGCCATAGAATAGAGGAGGTCTTCCAGTACCTAGCACCAAATCTACATTTCCATTCTTATTTCCTAAAGTGAGAATGTATCTCTTGTGCCCAGAGTAGTGTTTTACACATTCTGACCACCAGGGCCTTCTGTTTCCCTGCACATGAACTGCAGTCACACAGTGAGCTCAAACTCCATCTTATCTCCCTAAAGGAATCTTTATCACACATCACATCATTAAATGCTTTTCTTAATTCTTCTTTATTCTTTAGCTCTTCTAAGTATGGCTTCAATGCACTATGCACCTTTAATTATTTGAAAGGGAAAGATAAACTAAAGAAAAGGGGACTATACAAATAAGGAGTATAACTTTAACATTAAATAAGTATTCGATCAAAAAACCACATCGTTATCTTACCCCATTTAAGCTGCCTAAGTCTTTCACCAAATGTTCATCCGTAGACGTATCATAATTGATTACTGCATGCTGCTTATCCACACTACGGGACTAAAAGGAAAAACTTTAAGCTAATAATTACAAGAAAATACTAAAATAAGTAACAAAAAAGATTTTTTTATCTATTTAGACAATATTATTAGGACAGCTGATAAATATAGGGATAGATAAAAAAGTAGATTAAATGAAATCTAAACTGTGTTATGATAAATTTAAAACATCAATTTGGCATCATTTCCTAAAGACACAAGTAGCTAAACTTCCAATAAATTCATATTTTACTTCTGAATACTGGAATACATATTGGAATACTCTTTCCAATAAATTCATATTTTAATTCTGAATGTAAATTAATTGAACTTTGTTGGATATATCAAATTACGTATTTTAAAAATTGTAGAATTATTACACAGAAATTCAATGAATTATTTTCTATTTTACCTATTGTCAGAAAATTGCTACCTTGCAAGATTTCTTCCTTTAATACTATTATAATATAAACCGCATAAGAAACCCAAAGACTAAGATGATAATAAGGGACAAAATGTAGTATTTTCTGACCAAATTGATTATCACTTAAAGTGTGATTTCTAAAACTGCAGTTTTTAGAAAAGAGTTTTTCTATAAAGATAGGTAAGTGTACATGTGTGTGTGTGCGTCAAACATTTCTCTATTTTAAGATTTCCTCTGTCAAAATATAATCCTCAAAACACAACTTATTTACAAATAGTATGAATTATTTAATAAACAATTATAAATAAAATTAATAAACTGATATAAGAGTTAGGTGAGCCAGAAGATTTAAGTCTTAATTTTAAAAAGTGTATCTGCTAGCTGACCGAATCCTATGGCTCTGTAAAGGGGAGGACAGCTCTCGAGGCCTAGCTAAGCTCGTTAGTGCTTGCATACAGAAAAGGCTGTCACGTTACCTGCAGCATGAGCTCACAGTCATCTCTTCCAACAAAAATCATTTCTCGGGGCAGCCTGTGGCGAGTGCCTCCACTGCTCACCAAAAACCAAGATGTCAAGCTCATTTCTGCTTAGCTTCTGAATCCTTAGCAAAGCTACATCATCCTGCAGATGAAGAAAAGCACATCAGAAACTCTTCAGTATCTAGTCACCAGCACTGTGAGTAGGCCTAAAATAGAATTGCCTTTATCAACATTTACACCCAATATAAACCACATTCTCATCAGTGTTGTAATCCAGAAACTCCACTAAGAGTCCAGTTAAAAATGAAAGAATTAAGGTTAATAAGTAGATGGTCAATTAATAAATTTTTTATTATATTACTAAAAGGCTTCTAGACTCAATCTGCAATTTTGAAGCAAATACAGCTAATAGTATAGTAATATAAAAAACAGCTATGCAGTACAAATGCATGTCTTATGGGAAAAGTTCGAGAAAGAATGAAACTGAGAAAGTAAATCTGATATATAACTGGAATAACTCTGGAATCCAGAGACCCCGCCTGTCTGTCAAGTGCAGAAGAAGCCCCTAGGCAGACCAGGCCATCCTGAGTCAGGACCACTCCTCCTGCTGATACCACTCTATCTTTCCAATGCGTTTTTCCTAGAGTGGCAATTCTTAAAATTTTGGTACTTAGGACTCTCTAGTACTTACAAAAAAGGACCCCTAAGAGTACTGCTTTACATGGGTTATGATAAACTTGAAAAACTAGTATTTGTTTCATTTAAAAGAATAACAACAAAGAAATCTCACTTAAAATTGCTAGTATTTGTAGAAAACTTCATTTCTAGCCCCCTCCCCACTGAGAAAAACAGCACTACTTACAATATGGGCTATCTTTTACACGACGGATAACAGAAAACCCCTACTTCTTGAACTCACTGTCCCCCATAATTCTGGACTATAAGTATGGAAAGGAAAGCTGTTTTAGAGCGATGAAGAAGGATTTTATCTTAAATCTTTGAAATATCTGTAGGGTGTTTTAAAGACACTAACAAGAACTATACAAAGCCAAAATTTCTTGATTCTATGCACTATGGAAACCCTGCATAGACTATGCACATGTTCATCTTCCCTCGGGTGGGCTTTTGTAACATCATACATTGTTCTTTTGAAAGAACAATGGGTTTCAGAATTGTGTAAAATTCAAATACACGATTCTTTCATTTTCACTACTTTAAAACACATTCATTAAACATTACCACTCATCTCCACAGAAAGATTTTTAATATTAGTTTGCTACTAAGCTCACAAGAAGAATTCATTATCTCAAATGATGTCCTTGATACCTAAAATTTTATTACTGAAAAGAAAATCCTGTCACTTTTTAAGGTTCATTTTGACAAATGCTTAGCTCTACTTTAGTAATCTGCCAATCACTGACATAAAGTGATATTTTATGAAAGCATGGGTCTAGTTCAGCTTACAACTCACACAGGGACACAACTTACTTTCTAGGAGACAACCACAATAGTCTGGCACTGAGTATAACTACCCTATAAGTACTTTCGTCTAGTTCTGAGAACACACTACAAAAATATGAACCCAAGATTTAAGATAGTACCCAACCGTTACTATTTCTGTGAGACAATCTTAGGCGAAGCGGGTGGCTTTTTAAGACTTTCTAATTGCAGTCGTACAAGAGTGATGACTATAGCTACCACTGGTACAGTCTGGTCCTATGCCCTAGTCTGAGTTGCCGAGCTGAAGTTTACCACAGTTGTTTCTGTGTCATGTGTACTAACAAATGCAACAAGAGAGGGAGAAAGTTCTTTGATATCATTAAACATCTGATCCCATGGACCACTGAAATTATTTCCTTCAGGAACCCCGAAGGACCTGTAGACTGAGATTCAGACAATTATTGTCTTATGGGATGTGGAGTTGTAAGAAACCCAACCGCTGGAGTCAAACAAATCGATGGGTGAGTCTGAATACCAGAAGTTCTGCTGCTTCTCCTCCGCAAGGCCTTAGGGAAGGTACTAAGTTCTAAGCTCCTTAGCTTCCTCTCCTAAACTCAAGAGTCTAGTTCTAACTACTCAAGTTTTATCTTAGGAATCCAAAGAATATTTTCATTCTTTACTAAGATGTACACTATGCTACACTTGAATAGAAAATAAACTATAATGGAAGAAAAAATTCTCCAATAAAATGGAAGCATACATTCAAGCAAACACTGTCCAATGTACTGGGGAATTGTATGTTAAAGTCACTATCTTAGTTCCTTTTATGTTATGTGATAAATATCACAATGACAAGCAATTTGGACACAAAAGTGTTTATTTGGTTTACAGGCATCATCAGAGGAAGCCAAGACAGGATGTCAGAGAAAGAAACTGGAGGCAGAAACTGAAGCAGAGGCCATGGAGGAACATGTCAGACTGGCTTGTTCAGCCTGTTTTCTTACACAATCCAGGACCACTTTCCCAGGGGCAGCACGGTGCACAGTGGGATAGGCCCTCTCCCATCAGTTAGCAGTCATGAAAATGCTCCACAGGTTGCCTACAGGCCAGTTCTATGAAGACATTTTCTCAACTGAGGTTCTCTCCTCTAGGTAACCTTAGTTTGTATAAAGTTGACAGAAAACTAACCACTACAGTCATGAACAATACACGATGCACACAACTCTTACTAAAACAAGCAAACAATTTTGTATAAAGTTAAAACAATAGAATCTTAATACTTTCTCAGCTTATTTAATTAGTTTGGTTGAATTAAATGTTTTAATTAAGTTTTCTAGTTATCCAGCTATTCAATGCGTACTTTCTGTCAAATTGGTGTTCAGCATTTCTTTCACTATTTCAGAATAGTCTCCATGACCACGTCAATAGAGAACTAGAACTCAACTAAAGGAAATCTCTTATGCAAATATATTACATAATTTACATACTCCATTTACAAGGAAGAAGCCATTTTAAAACACTGAATAGTAGGTAGGTCAATAGTTACATACTTTTAAAAATGAAAACTACAGTATGACATATTTAAAAAAAAAAAAGAAATCAATTCAGCTTAAAAAGCAATCTAGGGGTTGGACAGATGGCTCTGAGGTTAAGAGCACTGCCTGCTCTTCCAAAGGTCCTGAGTTCAATTCCCAGCAACCACATGGTGGCTCACAACCATCTGTAAAGAGGTTTGGTGCCCTCTTCTGGCCGTCAGGCATGCATGCAGACAGAATACTGTATACATAATAAATAAATATTTAAAAAAAAAGCAATCTAAACCACAGGGACCAAACATGAACAAAAAGAGCAACTTCTTTATGTAGAAAAATAGTTTAAACAAGCACTATTCATATGTTAAAAAACAGTTTTTAATTCTCATTTGCTGTAAGATAGTCTTTAAACATGTCTCTAGCATGACACGTAATATTATAACTGTAATTATAATTATTCGATATATAATTGCTTTTATGCACTTATTATGATTACATAAAACAATGCAGTTAAAATTGCTTTTTACAAATCTTATTTGGTTTTTCATGAAACTGTAAGTTAGAGAATACACATTTTTTAAAATAAAACCAAAACGTAATATTTAGTATATTCTTTTATGGGCTAAGGCAAAATGACCTGGAGCCTACTAAGTATCTTCTCTTCTGGGGAATGCAATATAACATAAAGCTAGATTACCTGCTTTTCTTTAAATATCTCTAAGAGAGATTTACAATCATTCTCCCAGGTACTCATTTTTTTTCTTTTTTCATGTGTCTATGTATATGTGATATATTTGTGTTTACAGGTTATGTGGCAAGAGAACAATGTAGAGACCAGAGATTGCTGTTGGATACCTTCCTTGATCATCATTTATTGAGGTGGGTTCTCTCCTTGAACCTAGAACTGATCCAGCTAGTTGATATAACCAGACTGCACCAGGAACCCCAGGCCTATACCTCATAAGTGTTGGAATTACAGGTAGGTCATTCATGTGGGCTCCTAAGCAATTTCAAAATGGGAAATAGACCCAAAGAGACACTTCTCAAAAGAAGACATGTAAGTGGCCAACAGTAAACACCAGGGAAATGAAAGTCAAGACCAAAATGAACTACTTATCACCTTAATCCACAAAGTAGGTACCCCAAAGATAGTAAGTGCTGGTAGTAACTGTAGTTGGGAATACAAATTAGCACAGCTATTATGGAAAGCATTATGGAGGTTCTTAAAAGTCTAAAAATAGAGCCACTGTATGATGCTGCAGCCCTATATACAGGCCCATTTATATACAAAGGAAGTGAGACAGAAGGGAGAAGCATTTCTATTCCCATGTGTACTGCAGCACTAACTCCAACAGCCAAGAAACAAAACAACCCAAATGTCCATATACTCAACCATAATAAAGCAAAAAAATCCTGCCATTCGACCCAGCACTGATGGACATAGAGGCTCTTGGTTTAAGTCAAATAGGCTAGGCACATAAAAAGAAAGTAGTATAAAATCTCACTCGTATGTACAATCTGAAAACATTGCTCTCACAGAAGTAGAAGATATAATGGTGGATACCAGAATCTGGGAATAGCCAGGAGAGGGGGGATGAGAAGAGGCTGGTCGATCAATGATCAACTAATTTATGGTTCAATGGAAGCAAGAAGCTTCGATATACCATTGCATAAGATTACTATAGATACATACTATAGCTATTAAATTACATAGCTAATATAAATTCCAAAATACTAGGGAAAAAAATCAATGTTGAGGAAACAGACAAGTTCAACTCATGTAAATGCTATACCAAGTATCTATGTATTAAAACATATGGTATACTTAAGTATATATACACACCTATTGAGAAGCCTACCAAATCCAGGGTTGCTAGGGCAAACAAACAAAAGAATCTTGCTTCAGGGAACTCAGCCTTGTAGAGAATGCTGCACAGTTAGATGGAAACAGGAAGCTGTCCTTATTCTAAACTGGTCCGAGAACACAAGATCTCACCTGTGCCAGCAGGAGGCCAAAACAGTTTCTTCATCTCTAGCTCCTAGTCTAGAACAGCCTTTCACCCACCATAGTTGACACTCTTCCTCCCTTCTTCCCACCATCTCCCTCTCCCTCTCTTTCATCTCTCTCCCTCCCTCTCCCTAAGAGCAGAAGCAATTTTTAATAAATGAAGAAGCAGTGATGATCACCAGAAGTCTTGACGAGCAGGTAACCTGGAACTCTTTAGGGTCACCAAACTTGTAAATCTGGTCCTTACTGTCTAGTTATGTTCCTCTTTAACAATCTCTTACAGTTTATCTTCTTCCACACAGGACTTGGCTTTTCAGCAACTGGTGTGGGAAGTCCTTCTGTCTATGTGTTGCTTTTATTGGTTAATGAATAAATCTGTTTCAGTCAGTGGCTTAGTAAAAGAGAGCTAGGCGGGAAAACTAAACTAAATGCTGGGAAAAAGAAGGCAGAGTCTGTGAATAGCCATGTAGCCATCAGGGACAGATGCCTGTGCTGGAGCCAACTGAAACTTTGCCCGTAGGCCATGACCTCGTGGTGATGCACAGATTAATGGAGATGAGTTAGTTTGGGGTGTAGGAGCTAGCTGGGAATACACTTAAGCTATTGGCCTAACAGTACTGCAATTAATACAGATTTTTGTGTGATCATTTTGGGAGCCCGGGCGGCCAGGAAACAAATAAGCAGCTTCCCACCAACACAACTAGATGACAGAGGTATAACATTCAAACTTTTGGGAGCTAAGCAAATGTAAACACCACCTAGCACCACAGTTAAGCTTTCACCTTCCTAGAACTATATTCAGTTTTAAAACTGGGCTTTCCTGTGGAATCAGTTCATCTTAGGATACAATGGACTAGCATTTTAATATTTAAACTCTGAAGTCTAAAAAGAGACCAATCAAAATATCTGTGCAGTTGTCAAGCAGAGCACATAGCTTCACTGCACTGTACATTCCAATGCTTTATGTTAAAAATGTTGGCTGTTGTAATTATTAAATGAAATCGATAGTGCAACCTATCATGCAGCTGAAGAAGCTCTGACAGCAAAGTTTAGTTTTTATTTTTTTATTCACCACTCCTTTAAAACCAGTACTCCAGAAGTAGAGGCAGAGGTAGGCAGATCTGAGTTCAGGCTAGTCTGTTCTACATAATTAAACTCTGATTCAAGAACAACCAACCAAAATAACACACATCAAAGGTTTTAGACAATGACAAAGTGAGCCAGGCGGTAGTTGTGCACGCCTTTAATTCCAGCACTCAAGGGGCAGAGTCAGGTGGATTTCTGTGAGTTCAAGGCCAGCCTGGTCTACAGAGTGAGTTCCAGGACAGTCTTCAAAACTACACAGAGAAACCCTGTCTCAAACAAACAAAGTGGAATGAAGTCTAGAAAATAGAGAAAGAGTAAGGAGTGAGGGAGCGATGTAAAGGAAGAAGATCAACGGGGTTAAAGTATGTATGAAAATGCCAGAGGGAAACCCATTACTATGTTGTTATTAAAAAAATAAATTTTTTAAATGCTGCTTGTAGTTACATGTAATTCAAATTGAGAACTGATGTCAAGGGGTCTGAATGATGCAAATTATTATAATGAAGTTTCGAGATGGACAACAGCATTGGCCCAGAACTAGGAAATAGTGCATTGTGCAATCCATGCCAAAAACTCTGGCTTCTTTACATTGCATACCTAGTATATAATTAATGCATGCAATTACTTGAGCTAAGCCACATGTTAAGTCCATCTTTAACTATCAGCTGGGAAGCAGCTGGCTGATTCATCACCAGATGGCTTTACACAGAATAATGTTCACCTTAGCCTGTAATTTCTGCTCTCGCAGAGAAATAAATAGTTGGCTATCAGTCTTCAGAGCAGAAAGGACTTTTCTCTGACCTTTCTAGTTTAATAAAATACTATCATTTTATCATGTGATAACCTTTTATCAGTTACTAGGAGGTACGAGAAACAACCACCTCTAGAGACTTGGCCCACTGACTCCCTGTTTGCAAAGGATATGTTTTTCTCCTAATAAAATAAATGAAATTTTAAACAAAAAGAAACAAAGTAATAAATTTCACCTTCAAAATTTGTATTTTGACCATCAGTAAAACTCATAACTAGACAAATGTAATAAGCTACTGCATGAACTAGTTCCTAAGACTTCATAACTTATACCTTATCCCTTTTCCCCCATCATGTCAAACATTTAAAAGACACACACACACAAAAAACCTTTAACTACTTGCACAAAACTGAGATCCCTGTTTCACTTCTGGCCCTGAACTCAGGATCTAACAGAAAATACATCTGAAATTAAACTCTGATTTTTGACGCCATGTATTTGAAAATAGAATAGCTAAAGCTGAATTTTACATATGGACTAAGGATCAAACAAAATGCCACTCTGGTTTCAAAACCATAGACACAATTTTCTGTTACCTTGTAATAAAACAGAACAGCACAAATTAACCATTTCTAGGAATTACACATGTAAGAAATGAACATGTGTAAGTATAAATATATTGTCTTAACAAAATCCTGGTTTCCTTGAAAACAAACTGAAATATTAATTATCAATTCCCAAGAATTCTTCAGTACTATATATATTTGAGAAAATTAATCCATTTTTTCATTCCAAGTTTTAAATATTATAATGGAGAAAGTGGAAAATCAATACAGAAAAAGTACCTAATCTCATAGAAGCAAAACTAACAAATACCTAAATAAACTAAAACAGTTTCCCTGACAAACCAAAGAGAAAGGGAAGCTATAACAGTTTAGGGTGGCATTTTTTACGCTGGATGGTCAGAGGCTGTAGCTCTGAGAAAGTAACAAAGCCACACAACATCAAAAATTTCAACTCTGCTGTATAGTTAACTTGATCTGGGACAGATAATGAAAAACACTCTTGGGAAAATTTCATTTACTTGCAACTCCACCCTCATTTGTACAGTTCCCACAAAAAATAACAGCTGTGCTGTTTCTGGATTCCTACCAAGATACTGACTCCACACTCATGTAAAAACCAGCAATGCGAATACTTTTGCAAGAAAAAAAATGCTCTCATATTCGTGATGGTTTTGGAATAAATGCTCCAAAGTTTACCTTTATTAGCTGAAATAAATGGAGAATTCTTCTTTAAAAGCAATTACAATAAATAACTATGGGCAAATGTAATCTACAACTTACATTTGAAATAGCATTAAAAAGTCCTACTTTCCAAAAAAATGATGATGGCATTCCAAGTATCAAGCCTTATGCTGTATTTAACTTCATTATATATTTTCAAAAGAAAACTTCAATTATGTAAGAAAAGCTAGCAACTTAAACTTCCTTCATAAAATCACTTTATTAACTCCTCAATGTCCTGCCAGAAAAATGCTACATCTTTGTACGACCAAGGTGTTAAAAGTTCTTACCAACATTTCTACGTGCGCTTAGGGAAAATGTAAAGCGTGATTTGCCTTTTTTTCTTTTTAAAAACTGTATAACTTGTTAAACGGGTGGTTAGTGGCTACTCTAGTTACTACAGTTCCACAATCAGAAATCACATGCTTCAGCTAAGTATTTATGGTTAAGCTGATAATTTACGTAGAAAAGTTTTGATCTAATCAAAAGAGCATAAAGAGTTTTGTGCTTTCATTTCTAAAGTCAGCAGCAAAGAATTTACAAATAAATTAGTAAATTAGAAAAAAATGAACTCTCACCTTTCAGCTAATCTCTGAATCATCTTTAGTCTCTTAGTCTATTCCTTCATAGGCTAGACTGTATTCTTTTGGTTCTCCACCATAAGATAAGACTCACTACACTATTACCTGAATCCAGTAGTTAACTATCTAAGAACTCACTGGTAACAGTGTAACATGTGATAATTTCTGAAAAGATGAAATACAGAGATTTTGTTAACAGGGATAATCCCTAGACATAGCCAGCACAAAATATTTGGATGTATTATTTCACTTGGATATCAACTTATGTAATTTTGAGGTAGAAAACAGCTAAAGTAGATAAATGATTACTGATATCAATATAGTCAATACATAGGAAATAATGCAAGTGTTCATGGTCCCATGTATAAATAAACAAAATAAGGTACACACAATTATTTAAAGGAAGAGAATTCTGATGTCTGGTACAGTATGGATCAACTTGAAGACAATATGCTACGTAAAATAAGCCATTCACAGAAAGGTAAGCACTATGTGATTTTTAACTATATGGTACTTTCAGTAGCAAAAATTGTAGAGACATAGTAGGAGTTGCCAGGGCGTGGGGATGGGAGCACTGAAGAAGTTACAGGTTAATAGTTCTACATTTCAGTTTTATGGATGAATGGTGGTGATGGCTGTACAGTATTGTGTATATTTACTAGACTAAATGCTTAACATGGTAATGGTATATGTGTGGTGTCCATGTGAGTGAACATGAGAGCACATATATGTGGTAGCCTGATGTTAGAACTGGAAATCATCTTCAATTGCTCTTCTACCTTATTTACTGAAGTTCAGTTACTAGGCTCTAGCTGCCCATGATGGGACTACACCAAGTAAAACTGAGAAGAAAAACAAAAAGCACAACCTTCCTCACATTCTTTCTTTTAGACATTTGTACACAGCAATGAAAAAAATAGCCAAGACAGTATCCTTTTCAAAATTCATGCATCCTCAATACAACTGAGAGACATGGCCTTTGGGAGGAAGAAGAATCAGTATTCATATAAAAGACAGAAGTTGAGGGAGGGTCGGTCCTCTTGTTCATCTATCCATTGCATACTTAGATGATGCTATCTCTATGGAAAATACCTTTAGTAGGTATTTAACTTGCCAGAACTTTGGTAATAGCCTTTGGAATTTTCACAACTATGAGTTCATCATATCAAATATGTAATTTATTTATAATTTACGGAAATTGCATTTTAAAAATAGTAAACATTAGAATGGACACTTCAGATCTATGTAGAAATCACTGTTTTCCTTTAGCTTGAAAGAACTGTATCAGATTCAACGCAAATACAAATGCAGAATTCTAAAACTCATACTCATTTTAAAATGAGATTTTTCCCTTACCCCCAGGCCTATACAAAAATTTTTATAATTTTTTCCAACTTAATAAAAATATTTAAATTAGAAAATACTTAAAAAGTCTAACCCTAAGATAGAATCATGCCAAATTAAATAAGAATATACAATATGTGACAGAGATAACAAAGGCTAGTGACCAATGCGTAGGCTTTTTGACTCAACACTTTTAGAACTTTCTACAATGTATAAGAATTATTTTTAAATTTGTAAAAGAATAAGAAAACAGTAAGTAGCTTTTGACTCTGCAATGTGTTATACGAGAAAGACTTCTCTTGAGCAACCACAGCAAATAACAGTACAGTTTTCAAAATGTATCCGGACACACTCAAACACATAATACCATGGGTTCCAAATTCATGGTTTAATAAATTCAGATGAAAAATACTATAAGGAGAGAATAATTTTTGCCTGTTTTGAATATATAGACATTTTTCATTTGCCACCATTTTCCAAGCGACAGAGAATAGTATTGTATTAAATACTATTAATACAAATAATTAAATAGTATTATATTGGAACACTGACTTGTATTAGGCAATCTAAGTAATACAGAGATGATTTAAATGATGTACATAGGAGGATCAAGCAGAGAGAACTCAGTGGACAAATGCACTTGCTGCCAAGCCTGATAACCAGAACTAATTCCTGGAACTCACATGGAAGGGGGAACTGACTTGTCCAAGATATCCTTTGGCCTCCTCATGATACACATATACACACACACACACAAATAAATGAAATTTTTTCTAAGTATATAGGAAGATGTTAATAGGTTTAAACGGTATCCCATTTTATTTAAAGATCTCAAGCAATGGAAGATTTAATTCCCCTTGGATACTGATAGGATAACTGCATTTGTGTGTGGTTGTCTATTTTGTGATCCTAGAGACCAAAGATGGAGCATCTCACATCCTAAGCAGAGTCTACCACTGTGTTATACCTTCAGCTTTTGTACTGTTAAATCATGTATTCCCTGTCTCATGAAGTTTACCACATAAAGTTTTCTATTTTCAACGTGCTTTCCAATAAATTGAATATTTTATTCAATTCATTTTTGTTCAGTAGGCTCTCTTTCCCCTTTTCCTTGAATTTGCTCAAAGTAGTTTTCTAGTTCTTTACCTCTATTTAAGCTTTAAGGCTTGACTTGCTATCCTTTATTCCATGTAACATGTAACAAGCCTTTACTCAGTAAACCATCTAACAAAACTTGGTTAGTTTGGAACAGATTAGTTGAGGATTGGAGAAAGTTATCTAAAAGCTTGCTTGTTCTTTTCTTCTTTCTGGCATCGTGCCCCTTTCTCTATGCCACAGAATGCTATAAAATGACATGCAAAACTGCCCAATGAGACAGAACCCACGAGAGGTAAATATTACTTCTACAGAATCGATGAAAGGTATTTTTTATGAGGTGGCATGCAACTTGAAGCTATAAGAAAAGCAAAATCTGTGATTAAATATTTCATTTATTTTTTATAATAAGCCTCAGAGAAAGTAGCCTAGCACTAACTAAACATAGCAGAAGAAACCGAGCTTCTGAGATAAAGTAACAGACTCAATAAGACACTACTAGTAATACTGAGCACCACCCAATCAACTCTCACCAAACAGATCACTGTCAGTCTACCTAAAATCAACAATGCTCTGTTTGTGAACAATCTTTGTTCAAGGATACAGATGGCTAATTTAGAGGAAGAATGATTGCAAGCATTCTCATAAATGAGAACAAAGAGAGGCCTATTAAAGTATGTGTTAAGAGACCACCAGTGAGAGGGTACTATATTTCTTAAGTATTCAAGTACCTGACTATGACAGTGTCCGAACACTCTTACCTTCCAACATTCTATCCTCCCTTGGCTTCTGGGGCATCACACACATGTAATTTTCTCACATCTCTGACTGCATTTCAATCGTTCCTAGTGCTAATAGTTCAATGTAGGGTCCTAAATGTTGGCCCTCTTGGCACCTTAATTTCCTAAAGTGACCTCTTCTGTTGACAGGGGTTTCTGTCCCACCCAGTCCTGCTGGGTCAGGCTGCTGTTCAGTCACAAAGAAATACACAGAGGTCTATATTAATTATAAACTGATTGGTCTATTAGCTCAGGCTTCTTATTAATTCTTATAACTTAGATTAGCCCATTATTCTTGTCTGTGTTGGCCATGTGGCTTGGTACTTTATTCGGCAAGGCAGTCACCTCTTGCTTGCTCTGTGTCTGGCTTCCTCTGTGTCTGGGTGATGACTGCAGACTGAAACTTCCCTCTTCCCAGAATTCTTGTTGCCCCACCTCTACTTCCTGCCTGGCTACTGGCCAATCAGCGTTCATTTAAAATAGAAGTGACAGGGTACAGACCATTGTCCCACAGCACTCTTCCAGTTTACCAGTGGTAGTTAAATTTTATATATCTCTAACACTTCGCCTCAGAATTTGTGTCTTATATATCCCATTACCTACTTGACATGGTTACTTACATGTTCAATAATGATTCCTAAGTTTACAATCAATCCTAGCTCTTGATTCTGTAAAGCCATACCAGGACAGCTTTCATTACCGCCATCACATTTAAGTTAGTCTAGATCACTCCAATTATTTCTTAGTTCATCTTTTTCCCATACTTGCTCCCCACTAGCCACTATCTATAAAACAGGGCGATCCTTTCAAAGCCCTCGATAAATTCCCACGGCACTTAAATAACATTATGCAATAAAAGCTCCCTCCAATCTTAATTCCTCCTACTCTTCCCTCCTCTCACGCATCTCACTCACAGTGGTCTCTTTGTTCTCAAAGTTACTTACCCATTCCTTGCAGAACCACACTGCATGTGAGAATATTCTCTACCCTGATACCTACATGCCCCCCCCCCCCCCGCAAACTAGGATGGAATGGTAAATCCTTTGAGTGGGGTGGAGTTTCTAAGACTGACTTCTGAAACACTCAGAAATAACAGCATTCAAGATACAGTGTGTAATGAGGCTTTCTTTCCTGTCAGAGATGAAAGGAGAGTTAGGAATATTTGTATTTCTTTGAACTGAGGGATAAATAAAATATAATAAAGTTACTTAACTGCATGGGAGAAAGTGATAATTCTTTATTTACAAAACTGGGGTAAGAAGGAATTTACACATCGTCAATAAAAAATTGACCATTTGAACCATTTGTATGTACTGATACTTTGAAAATGAAAAAAGGAAAGTCAACCATCACTCTCTCTTTAATTTTGATAATTTTTCAGTTTCCTTTGCCTTTCCTTTCTGCCAAAGTTTTGTCAATGCTATTTTTTACAATTCTGATGTAGTTTCCACGCTCAATTCTGTAGCTCCAGTGTAAGTGCAGCTGGGATATAACTACTGTCCTCGTTCCCAGCCATGCAGTCTAAAGTTGTGTCACATCCTTTTTCTCAGCAAGGCCTTTCTTGGTTCTGATGAACTCATCTTTGTAGCATCCTTCCTTACTCAGCTTTATCATATAATATTATTATCCATTGCCTCCAAACTCTTAGTTTCATACAATTCCTCTGTTACTCAGGGAAATAAGAAAACAAGCCAAAACTATGCAAATAATTTTCATCTCCTCTGTATTACTTCTCCACCCCCAGCATATTTTATGTATCATTGATTCTATTTATAAATCTGGATGGCTTAATCCTTGGCTATGACAAGTACATGGACAGGAAGGATGATGACAATAGAGATACGGCTTATTAAATTTATATATGTCCAAAAGTCAAGAAGTAAAACTAATCCCTTAGATGACAAGACAGAATCATGATCCAAGAAAATCCCAACAGATTTTTAACTGTACTCACATTTAAAAAGATAAAATTTAGTAGTAGGTCAGGATAAATTATGGCTTCAGAAATATCACCTATTTATAAATGGAGTATGTGAAACCTAGGTAAATATAACGATGTTTATATAGACTGCATCAGCAATTTTCAAACATTTCAAAAAACAAAATGAGAACAAGACTGCTGACTTGCCAAAGGCTAAAAACACTAGAACAAAACAAAACCCACAGCTAGTATCAAAGAAAGCTTACCACTTATTAACAATTTCAGTTCAAAAGGAAGAACTTTAATATTAGCAGAAGTACAGAATTTCATCCTAAATTACAAGAAGGTAACTTTTAAGAATTATATTACTCCCCTTCCTTCCCATTTCTTAGAAACTGGAAAAGCATTACTGTTGCTAAAGACGTGACCCAACTTCAAACTGCAAAGATACATGGTTGTAAACAGGCAACAGGTCACTACACTCTACAGTCAGACCATAACTGCAGAGGGGAATACGGAAGCTAAACTGGAAAAGCAGCACTGACTCAACTATAATATGAAGTTGCAAATGGTAATTTTGAAAAATTTTATTGAGAAAAGTCTTAGTGTATTGTTCTGAAGACAGCAGCTACAGCTAACAGGAAGAAGTCAGATAGCAAAACCAGCACTAGATTTGGGGCTGTTTATACCTTGATATGGTTGACCATCATTTCTCCCCTAGCTTTGTCCTCACTCCCTACTCTTCATCTCCAGCATTCTAATCCTTCTAACTCACATGTGTTCTACTACCTTTCCATTTCCCTAAAGAATCATATTTTCCTCTCATGGGCTCCTTTCTACTGCCCTAGGTTCTATATAAGTTTGTGTGTGTGTGTGTGTGTGTGTGTGTGTGTACGAGAGAGAGAGAGAGAGAGAGAGAGAGAGAGAAAGAGAGAGATGAGAGATACAGACAGATGATCAAAATATATTGTTACTCATATGAAAATGTCATAACAAAAGCCATTATTATAATTAATGTCACTTATAAATATTAAAAATTGCGATATGGCTCATTTGAAGTTATCTTTTGCTTCCTTGAAGAAAGACAGTTACTGTCCCAATTGATCTTACTTTGCTCCCTCTGTCTATTCTCTCAAGTCCCTTTTCTACAATATCTTGCGTTGTAGGAACACTGAGCCCTGTTGTCTTACACTTTCTGAAAGGATCCTAGGCTCCTCTCCTAAACAGGAGCCATCATCCCCTAAAAGGAACTGAGCTGTCCCTTCAAGCATCAATGACTTCGTGGTGCCAACAGGACACAGCAGAACCAGATAACGATCTATCATATCAGTTTGGCTAATACAGTTTGGTTATGTCAGGCTCTGGCTCCCCACTTGATCCTTATCTTCTATAGTTCCAGAGCTACTTTAATCATTCTCCAGAAGACAGGGGTTAGTATGCAGATTCTAGTACTTGCTAGTATAGCCACAGAGAAAATTTTCTTCCTGGTTTCACCTCTCTCTTCTCTATGCCCCTGCAGCAGATGGCCCAACCTGGTCACCTGGGACTTCCTCGGGCCTAGGATTCTGGCAACAACCTTCCATTAAACTTTCTGAAGTTAAATGGGCTTCCTTGCAAGCCCAGGGAAGGGTGCATGGAGAAGCTGGGTCTCAAGAATATTAGCAATGTGCACGCTGTGCGGGCACACCGCACAGAAAACTTGTAAACTGCTTTTCAGCACCAGCATTTCGTCAATGTCAATAAGGGAGTAGGTATCATCATTAAACTTACAGGAAAAGGTTAAGTTAAAAGACAAGAGTTCAGTTACAGACTCTACAATTCTGAAATGTATGTCACAGAGACAGCTATTTACTAACTCTGTGCTTCATTTTTTTTTCAAATTTTAAAAAGAGCTTACTAAAAATTTTATGTGTTTTACCTGCATGTACAGATATTGACCATGCGTGTTCTTGGGGTCGATTCCAGAAGAGGGTACCTGACTCCTGGAGCTGGAGCTGTAGGCAGTTGTGAGTTACTGCATGGAAGCTGGGAACTAAACCTGGATCTTCCACAAGAGCAGCAGCTAGCAATCTTAACTGCTGAGCCACTTCTCCAACCCTTAGTTTTTCATCAACTTTAATTGTATAACATAATACCTTGATTTAAAAAATGGTGCAAAAACTGCCATTTAATAGCTGTTCCATGCAGGTAGGTAGTAGTCACTTTCTCAGTAACACCATGCCCCCTAAGAGAAATGTCTTCTACAGCTTTTACTACTAATGCAGTAAAATGAATACTTGTTCTCTGTCATGTCTCACTTGGTTTTCAGTTCTATACAATGCTTGGGATTCATTCCTGCTTCTATTCAGTCACTATTTGTCTGTAAGTAATTTATATGACCTTAGCTTTCCTCCTCTTAGGTTCTTTTATGCTTTTGTTTGACATGTAAATGGGTGTCATACATTTTGACTATGCTACTTTGCCTTAAAAAATACATATCCTGTTGCATAATCATTTCAGCCAAACCAGTTAATATATCCAGTTTAATCAATCACAGATGTTTTCTTATTCTTTTTATACCACAAAAACTGAACTCATTACTGAACACACCCCTCATAAAACACTAGAGCAAAACAATGCTCACTTTGCCATGGGTAATTACTAGAAATCTTCATCGTTAAAGAAAATTAAAAGAGAAAAGATGGTTCGGGGCTTTTACTTCACTAAACATGGCCCCATTTTTTGTGTGAAAGAGATCAATGTTTAATGCTTTAATCACTGTCTACCCATCAAACACTGGTAGCATATAGCTAATTCAGAATAATTTACAGCTTTACAGGTATTTTACAACTTACCATCACCTATCATATTCTTACGAGAATAGGACATTGCTTAGCAACCTTATATTTAAGACAGAAGACAAAAATCATTATGCATCAATTAGTAAAAACATTTATCAGGAACAGAATTTTGTTGAGTGGATAAACCATACAAGGTCCAATTAAAGGACTTGCCGGGCATGTAAGAAGACCAGACAGGGCTCAGATCATCAGGGCCCATGCAAATGCTGAGTGGGGGGAAGATATATTAGTCTTAAAAGGTAAAGACTGGATGCCTGGAACATGCTATCTAGTCAGACTAAGCTTATTCCTAAGCTCTGGTTTCAATGGAGGCACCCTGCCTCAAAATTAACAATGTAGAAAAGCAATCAAGGAACATTTTAACCTCAGGTCTCCATATGCACAGGCAATGCATGCCCTGACACATGTAAACATGCATGCAAACTATGCACACATGCACTGTAAACCCATACAGATAAGAAGCTCAAATACAGAGCTTTTACCACCAGAGGAGCAATATCTGATTACTAGCAGATGCAGTAATAAATTCAAGTTTTGATTTTCCCCCCACTGTAAATAAAAAGAAATGAGAAGGTGAAACACAGAATTTTGAAAACCACCTGTATTAGCATGCAGAATTGATGTAAATGTTCACAATGTAGATCTCATTATTCTAATGCTAATATAAGAAATAAGAAGATTCCACACAAAATTCTTTTAGGGTACCATAAAATTTATTAGTAAAATGTATTTAAAATTTTACTGAGTAAAATTTACACATGGAATTTAATCATGAATTTTAAAAACTGGCTAAAATTTAAGCCTGACATAAGTGGCAAACACCTTTTATCCCAGCACTCAGGAGGCAGAGACAGGTGGATCTCTGAGTTTGAGGCAGCCTATCTATAGAGCAAGCTCCAGAAGAGCCAGAGCTACACAGAGAAATCCTGTCTCTAAAAAACCAACTAATAAAGCTGGGCAGCAGTGGCACAGCCTTTGACACCAGCACAGGAAGATCTAGGGGAACAGAGGCAGCAGATCTCTGAGTTCGAGGCCAGCCGGGGCTACATACAGAGTGAGTTCCACGACAGCCATAGCTACACAGAGAAACCCTGTCTTGAACCCACCTCCCCACCATGAAAAAACAAAAAAATTGGCTAAAATCTAACACATTCTAAAAATAACGTTAAGATTGAGAAGAATGAAAAAAACAAGTAATATTTTAACAAAACCCCCATTTTAAAGTAAAATAAGCCTCCCAAAATACATTATCAAAAGGTAAGTCCTAGTATAAGTTGAGAAGAATATAATTCACCAAATTAAAGAAAAACAAACATCATTAAGTTCTTATATGCACATTTTACTTTTAACACAGGTTATAGAGTTGACCACACTATAAAATATTACTAAATGTCATGACATAATAGGTTTTGGTTATTAATAAGTAGGGAAGCCAGTCTGTTTTCACAAAAAGCACAATTGAAGATATTTTTCCTTAGTCTATAAAACTTAAATTCCATTTCAGTATAATTAATAGTTTATAACACAACACAAGGAGTAAATTAATACAACTGATGAGAATCGAGTTTAAAAAAGAAAAAAGACCACTCAAGGTGCGTGGAGAAGATGGTCTGTATTTCTGTTCAGGGCAGGGGTCTAGGGCACACACGTGGGAGAGATCATACTGAGTACAGATCCTGGTTTTGTTTGGCTCTACCTTCCATTGCTTTGGTCGGCAGACAAGGCAGCCAACTTGGTCAGTGTTGGTTTCCATTAAGCCCACTTACAACTCCTGTTTTAGGACCCCAAAGTTTTGTAATACTCACAAAAGAAAGAACTAAAAGCATCCCTGGTTTTATTTTTTTAAAAAACGTGGTCAAAACAAAACCTTGCTATACTTCTCAGTGAATTCCTCAGTCCCTGAAGGCTAAGTACACAGGGTTATGTCCATAAAGATTTAGATTCTTATTTATAATGAATGTAGATCTCACATTATCCCTCCACCTGCCCCTCCTCATCCTCTTCATTCTATCGCCTGCGTGTATTCAGCAGAAACGTTGGCTTAGCACTGCGAACACCATGCGCTTCAGATTCAAATCATCTTAAAGGGTGTATTTTCAACTAAACGTATTGTCTACATCGACAAATTCCTCTCCGACGGTTGAATTTTCATTAGCAGAATAAAAACCAATCAATTTCTCAAACTGAAATATACCCGGCCTATTTTTTGTTTTGTTTGCTTAAAGTGTATCCTAATGTATTCCCTTAGGAACAAGAACGCATTACCCACCCAGTGGAAAAAATAATTCCGCTGGTTCATTTCCCTGCTAAACAACAGCTTCCCTGTAGGCCCTACCTAGCCCAGCCTTCATTGTCACCTAGTAATTTTATATTGATCACCTTGGCAGACTTGGACTCTAGCAGGTACAGCCTGTCTTCTTTATATTTTGGGAGAAAAGAAAAAAAAAAACAGTAAAACTACTCAAGACCAGAAAACAGAGATCATATGACTTAGGACACATTTCCTTGTCTTCCCTTCCGCGTCAGCGCAGCTGCTATTTCTCCCCCTTGAATAAAATGGAAGGGAACCAGATCCAAACGCTACAACTGAATCTTGGGACAATGAAGCCCACAGGAAGCCACTCGCTCCTCCAGCTGGTTTACTACCCAGCTCGAGGCGACGTGGGGTGCAGTCGCCGGGGAGGCTGCGTGACAGCACGGCTTCCACGCCCTCCCGACACCACCCTAAGGCTCGTCCTCCGATACCCCCCCCCCGCCTCACACCCCAAAAGCAACCCTACAAAAGGGATGGGCGCCCCGGAAAACTCGTTCCCTGGACGCTCCGCCCGCAGCGTCTGCCAACATCTCCGGCGGCGGCTGCACAAAGCCAGGAGCCAGCTCTAGAGCAGCGGGCGCACCGAAGGGAAGCCAGCCTGGGGCGTCCGGCCGCAGTCCGTGGGGGAGGGGACGGGAGGGGACCGGAGGGCGGCGGCCGCGCGGGGCGTCCGCGCAGCGCCCCTCGGTCTCCAGGCTCGCACGCCACCCAGCCGCGGGCCGCGCCCGGACCCCCGGCCGCAGGAGCAGAGGACGGCTAGGACGACGACGTGCAGAATCACGGGCCGCGCCGAACCCGAGCGCATCACTTACCCCTCACCGCGGAGAGGGACCGGACCGGGAGGCGGGGCGCGCGGCGCGTCCCGTCAGTCTCTGCCACGCTGTCCTCCCCCCACCCCGTCGCCGTCGTCGTCGTCGCCGCCGCCGTGGAGCTCAGGCCCCCTCGGTTCCGCTGGGCAAAAACGTTATTCCACACACGCCCCACACATAGCGGGAACGGCAGCGAGCGGCAGCTCAGTGCGCAGGCGCTTCGCGAAGGGCAAGGCGCCAGGCCCTCTCCCTCCTCTAGCCGGGGCCTAGCGACGCCTCACTGCGCAGGCGCCAGACCCAGACAATGAAAGGGGGCTTTGAGGAGGGTCTCACCCACACGCTCCCTCAGCTGCCCACTGCGCAGGCGTGCTCGCAAGATTCGCTTGAACAATGAAGAGCTGCCTGGCTCGAGTAGGACCGCAACCAACCCGGACTACGATTCCCAGCGGGCAGTGCGCCAACTCCACGCGGAGGGCGGGGCGCTGGGCATGCTAGGAGTTGTAGTGTCCCCCGCCTTCACAGTCTGGTTGTTTGGAAGATTGACAGCTTCATTTTTGAGAAACAATTTTGAACAGTAATCCTAACTTAAACAGAGTTCACAGTAAATCCTTAAGAGGACTCAGATATCAACTCCACAAACGACCCATTGTGAAGAGTCGAGGCCTTCCCCGGACCCCTTCTGTTAGCCTGTCGACCCAGGTGGCTGGAGGATGGCAGGACAGCAGGACTAATCCAAATTGGGCAGAAGGGAAAGGGCGCGGCCTGCCAGTCCGTCTCTTGGCAACGGGCTCAGGCCGCTAAACTGCCGGCGAAGCGCCCTGAGCGCATAGCCCTCTGGGAATTGTAGTGTAGCTGGAGGACGCATAGGACTCTAGAGACAGCATCTTTGAGCCTGTGAACTACAACTCCCGACGATCACCATGAGGGCCAGGGGATAGGAAGAGCCCCCAGGAGCTCAGTCCGGGGTTCCTGGCTCCCTAGTGACAGCAGCGACAGGAAGCAGTCAGGCATCCCCCAACCCCCAGCGCTAGGCCTGTCCTCGGAGGGGTGCACTGGACACTTTCCCGCGTAACTCCCATCTCTGACTCCATGGCAAAGTCCCCAGGGAACTCTACCCTGGAGGACAGTCTGGGGCAATACCAACGGAGTCTCCGGGGTGAGTTGCTCCGAATCTCAGTGCCTAGCTCCTAGGTACCCTGGGCAATAATGGGTGGTTTTCCTAACACTTTCCTTGAGCACCAGCCAGGCCGTGGAGAAAGAAGACGGATGCTGCTCTGATCTCAAGGATGAAATAGTTTGATTTTGGTGGTAGGGTTAAGTAAGCAGCGTTGTTACCGCTGATTCTTAGGGTAACCTGACCTAACAGGGTACCTACATCTTGATTTAGGTGTCATCTGTCCACTAGTGCCAGTACAAACTTGTGGACATCTCTTTGCCACTTTTATCCTGTTGCCATACTTTGCTGCTTAATCCAATAAATTTCTTATTCATATTTTTTACACATTCAAATCCTGGTTTAGTTTATTGACTCTTATGAGACCAGAAACAAAACACTAGTAGTTATTTATAATAATATAGTATTTATTGATCTACATTATTTCCATATAGAAAAGTATTTAAAACTTTATCTTACTAATGTTCCCATTTTACATGCCAAGAAATCAAAGCTCAGAGAGATTGAGTTGTAGGCCAAAACCCACACAGCTGTCTGGTTAGTGGCAAAGGCAGGCATTGAATTCAGGCCTATCCACCTTCAAAACCTATGTCTTTTTTTTTACTAATCAAGTCATAATTACTGTAACTGAAGATCTATTTAGTTCAATCACGTTTTTCTGAGCAAAACACCAGAGGAATGATTATTTGGTTAAGTTGTGTCCATACTTAATTTAGCTCTGTTATCTTGACAACATATATAACCTCAGGAAACTTGAGACCTTGTTATATTGAAGTTGTAGTGTCAGCTACACCTGATTATTGTGGGGAACAAATGAACAAAATAAATATGAATAAGTGTTAGAATGCCTATCTGGCGTGTGGAAAGGAAGGAAGAAGAGATGGGCATACAGTATATGCGGGACATATAAAGTAAAAAAAAAACACTAAAAACTTTATTCTCTTGGTTGTGATGCACTTTTTTTCTATTCTGCATTTTCATAATCGCATAGGTTATGACCAACAGTTAAAATGTTTGAATCATTTGTAGCGTGATTTATTCAACAAATAATAATTGAATGCCTGATTTGTGTTGCTCATACCATGTCATGACTTTGCCATGAGTCCCCATCGCTGTGGAGTCATTGGCTCACTGGGAACGACAGTAGATAACACAATTGCAGGTTGCTGTGTTTTCAAATAAGGGTGACAACCAATGCTTGACATAAATGCTCATTAAATGTTAGTCGCTAATTTTTGCTTCCTTCAAAATTAAAAAAAAAGGAGACTGGAAAGTTTATCTCCTTATGACTCTTGACTTTGTAGGCCTGTATCTATTGGTGTTTATTGTCTGTATCTTTTGGTGGTGTTGTAGACTGTCAGCATCCTCACGTTCAAACTATAGGATGAAGGAATTAAATGCCGTCCTCAGCCTATTGGTATGTCCAGAGTTGTTGGATACCCAAGAAACTGTTTCTAACTTTTTATCTGGAATCAAGCAAAATACTGTGCTCAGTCAGAGATATAAATGGTTGTAACTGTTTTAGATTGGTAAAGTTTTTCTGATTTTTTTTTGTTTTATCTAGTACTTCTGTGACAAAATTCTGGGTCTTTATTTAACAACTAGGGAACTATTTAATATTAAGCATTTTGATATAGTCACATGATTGATCTGACTGGGGCAGCAGGGAATGAAGAGATGACAGATACAAGTTCCATCCAGATGGCGTGGAATGGGCCATGGACTCAGTTGGAGAAACAACAGCAGTGGTCTGGAAACTCAGGAGGAGTAGGGGGTTTCTGTAGGTGAGCAGTCTGAGGCTGAAGTCCTCTGGGATGAGGAAGCTGTGGTCTGTCTGTATTTCCTGTATGTACTGATTTTAACAAAAGGTCAGCTGTATCCTGAATTTGACCAGGGGAATCTTCACCATTCTCCAGAGTCTGACCTGGGGAAGGCCTTGGCCATTCCCATGGGTCTGAGGCACTGGAATCCTGGACGTGGCTGTGCTCCTGTCAAAAATACACATTCATGCAGGACTTTGAGGGGTGCTTTAGTATTAAACATTTTGATATAGTCATAGGGCTGATTTCAAACTAATTTCAAAGAAGTGGGTACTTGACTTGATGAAATCGCACTTGTCTAGCCTGGACAAGGGCCTGAGTTCAATTGCCAGCACCATAAAAAATTAAATATTGTAGTAATATGTGTAGTAGTACTGCTATTGCTTCCAGTAATTATAGCATGAATTCCTAGTTAAAATAAATGTAAATTTTATAATTAGTGTGCTTGTCATTTAAAGTCAAAACATTTCACCAATGGCAAATGTGAGATATAGAAAAAAAGATGAACATTTGAAAATGATTAAGCCATAGTTTTAACAACTTGATTTTCTCCTGATTTTCAGGATGTATTGTCTATTGATTTGGTGGCTTCTTACTTATATTGGCATATACAACAGTATTTATAAGGAAACAAAACAGGTTTAATGTGAACTTGAGCAGAGTCGAACATCAATTGCCACCTTCAGAGAGGTTTTTTTGTTTTGTTTTGTTTTGGTTTTGTTTTTGTTTTTCAAGACAGGATTTCTCCATGTAGTCCTGGAACTAGCTCTATATACCAGGCTGACCTCAAACTCAGAGATCCACTGCCTCCTGAGTGCTGGGATTAAAGGTGCGTACCACCACCACCCAGCAAGAATAGCTCCCATTAAAGTAAACATTTGTTTCTGGATAGTCAAACATTGGTAAATATGAAGTCATTTGTTATTTCAAGAGTGCCCAATATTTAAGAGTAGTGGTATAAAATGTCTTCCCTAGTTCATGTACACTGGAAGACAAGTCAAGTATTGGTATTCCTATTTATTCCTGAGACTTTTTACTAATTGCTAGTATCTCTTCATTTTATGAATGAGCCATATGAACATTTAAGTTTCCAGCATGGTCTAAGTGAGCGTATCGCTGGTGTCCTGGGCGCCACAGAGCTCAGTGTAGAACTAGAAGGGATTTTTAAGGCGTCCTAGCAGTGTGATTAGGTGTCCATTTACCTAAGGTGGGCATCAGTCAAGGTACACAGTGGATGGGAGACATATTTGTATCTAGGGAATATAGCAAAGGCATCTGCTTCCTCTGTTTCAGCCCCCATAATGATGTGTTTAGCACTGGCCCCCAGGCGGTGGCCCTGTTTTGGGAGGTTGCAGAATGTTTAGGGTGAGAGCCCTAGCATAGCATCACTCCATGTTATCTGTAACATGATGGATTGTCTCCCAGTTATTCTTTCCTTTGGGCTGCCTGTGGCCTCAGTGAGAACCTGCGGAAGAGGCTGTGTGGCCCACACCTGTGCTCCTGTTACTTGGGAGGTGGAAGCAGGAGGCTGAGCTCTTGGCTTCTTGGTTGTGTCTACAGTAGGAGCAGGCTGAGAGTTCCTGCTCCCAGATCCTGAGTGGCAGCCCTGTGCCACCCCAGCCAGGATTCCTAGGGACCTTAGGATTGTGAGTAAAACTCTTTCTCAAGTTGCTTCTGTGAGGTATTGAGTCCCAGTAATGAGAAAAGTAACTAATACATTCTTCAATTTAAATTTCGTGCATTGCTCTGGGGGTGTAGCCCCGCAGTAGAGCAGCTGCCTGCTGAATGGAAGGTCGGTTTAACCTCCAGCATTGAAATAAATGATTAAATAATTTCAGTGCATAACTGTGTGAGAGCATGAGATGAAATCAAACTGTGTGAGGACATGAGATGAATTTTTATAGCCAAAAAAGTGGAAGAAAGTCAGAATTGCACTTTAACCCTGAATGTCTTAGGCATCATGCATGTTAGCAATCAGTTCCAGTATTAAAACGGAGTGAGGCCAGGTGGTGATGGCACATGCCTTTAATCCCTGCACTTGGGAGGCACAGGCAGGCAGATCTTTGTGAGTTCGAGGCCAGCCTGGTCTACAAGAGCTAGTTCTAGAACAGGCTCCAAAGCTACAGAGAAACCCTGACTTGAAAAATAAAAAAAAAAAAACAAACAAAACCCAAAAAAGGGGGAGGGGGCGTGAGATTGCAAGGCAGTGTGTCTGTCCCCACCCACAGAGCCATGCCGCATTCCTGGCGCAGCATGGGGGAATGCATGCAGCTAGCAGCAGCACCTTTCTCACCTGATCAGACGATTCCTCCCCACCTTAGGCTGAGTGGACAGACTGTTCACACAAGCTTGTCTGTGACAGGAACACATACTTTCTCTTTAGATACACCCTGTATGCAGTTCTCTCCTTTGCCTTCATAACATTGGTATTTCAGACTGTAGATGCAATCTGTGGGGAATATGACAGAGTCAGGAGAGAATGTGTGACTAGGAGCCAGATCACTGAACTTCTTATCGCTTTGCCAATTAGCATCTGTGTAACCTCGAACAGGTTAATAAGTTGGATCTGGATTTCTGCTTTCTCGTCTGCAAAGTTAGAAGCTTGGACTAGATGTGAGAATTGTTGCCTGTAGGAGCCAAGGCAACCAAGTGTGTAAGGGACTTGGTGAAAGACAGTAGAGAAAGGGTCAGCATGTGGTCAGCCTCTGTGTCCTGTGCTTTGCATTTTCTTCCTGGCTTCCTTCTCCCCCACTTCTTCCTTTCTTGTGCTCTTGCTCTAAAGAGAAAGCCAAGCGTAAACACCTCTAAGAGCCTAGTGTTCCCTCTGTCACCTGGAGGGCTGGTGACCGTTTCATTGCTCTGAAGGATAAAGATTGTGCTCATGTCTAATGAAGTTCCAAGTAGGGAGTACATTGGAGTAGGACATTGAAAGTGAGATGGGGCCTGTGGCAAGAACACTAATCTTGAGGAAGGTCCCTTTCTTTGTATTTGGTGTGCTTGGAGAAAACTGGGGATAATGTTGATGGTGGATGTTGTTCCTGGATGTAGGGAAGAATTCACATCTGCAGAAGGGTTGTGTAATAACACTAGTAACTGAGAGGTTTGCAGCTAGCAATGATGTCATCAGGACCTTTGGCCCACTAAAGAACACATGTTTATCTTCAGGGAAATTTCTCTTTTTCTCAGATTTACACAAAAAAATCTTACATTTCTTCTTTTCTATTTCCATAAATATTTCTTGATACTTTTATTTTTTGCCATGTGTTATTTGTATTTATATGTCTGTAGGTACACAAACACACTCACACATGCGTACACGTACACTTTGGGAGATCTAAAAATTAATTGTGAGTGTTTTTGTTTATATATTCATGCTTTTAGTGGCTTCTTTTTTTGTTTTACTAGGACAAAAATCAATAAGCAAGGCATAGGTGAAATATGCCTGTCATTTGAGTGTTGATGAAGCTGAGGCAGGACGAGTTCTAGTTCAAGGCTACCCTGGGTAATTGAAAACAGATAAGCAAAAATCCCAATTTTCTTTATCTTCTACTGACAAGGTCAAAGACAAGATTTAACAACAGACAGAAAGGACACTTCATGGAAGTCACCCCGAACCATTACTGTAACCATGTTACTTTGTTGTGTTCTTGGAAAGAGGATGCCCAGTTATTTGGATAATGAGAAAAATTATATTTGCTCAGAATCTTTAAAGATCTGTACTTCAGTGACAGTACCAGTGCATGGCAAAGTTTTCACGTGAGTCCAAAGAAAGGTTCCTGAAGTGCACTCTGCACACATCTCAGCAACCTACCTGGATCGTGATGGAGTTCCCTAAGCCCACTGGAAGACTTGAAGGAGTGGACCTAGAGCAGATACTACATCAGGCTCCAACCTTGCAATAAACTAAACTAACCAAAAAATTTGATCTCTTTATTACAATAGAAATGTTAAAGAATCCTACATTGGCAGTGGTGGGCTTTGGTTTTCTCCTGCCCTACCAGTACTAACAACAATAGCTGGCCGTGCTGCCCATTTCATCAAAAGGCTGTTGCATTTGTAGGTATAAAACGTGGTAGGTGTTGGGGCGTGCCACTGGGAATAGCTCCTCCAGCCTGAGCAGGAGCGATCTTGCTTCATTGATCTCAACCTGTGATTCTAAACCAGGGACAGTGTATCTGGCAAGCAAACATTTAGTAATGTTCACAGACATTGTTGATCCTCATGACTGCGGGTGGAGGGCTGTTGCTGAGTAGAAGCCAGGGACAGTGGCAAAGATGCTTAGTCTGGTTCCTGTGACAAAGCTATCAGGTCTGAAACACCAATAGCACTGTGTTCAGTAACAATGTTGTAGCCTTAGCAAGAGACTCCAGCAAGAGTAATTACAATTGTGAATAAGACTGTATTGTTTGGTGATTCTACCTCAAGGTTTCTGCCAGCCCAGCTAGAATTAATTCTCTGTTGGCAAAAGGAACAGGTGCATTAGTCCACCCTGCTGGTGCCAAGGAGGTACTAGGTGCATGCCACAGGGCGGACATGCCCATCTCTGATTGGCCACCTCACACCTGACATTGATAATCTTCCAGGCTCTGCTTTCTCTACGAAGATCACACTGTTGTTGCGGTTGTCTTTCCCTATGGGTGCCATCTCCATCCGTTTGTAGCCATTAGAGTTAGGGTCACAGATTTGTTGAGACGTTTTCACTTCTGATAGGTCTTTTAATAGCGTTCACTGTGGTGCTGGCTACTTACAAGACTTGTCTTTGTCTGACTTTGGATGAGGCTTTTTATTTCTCTCATGGTTTTGCTCCCTGTTGGTTCTCTAGTAAACCATGGCAGCTGTATTCTAAACTGGACTGTGTTCTGGTCAAGTAGGAACAGACACGTTTCTCTTGTCTTCCTGTGGTTTCAGTTTTCTGCTTGTCTTCCTGACCTAAGCTTGTGTCAGGAGCTGCACAGCATCCCATATCTCAGGCTTGGAAATGGTTGGTCGCGTGTTTTCTCTGAGACAGCTGGGCATTTTACGGGATGAGTCCCCACCCCTACACCAGGACATTTCTTTCACATCTCCTAGGCAGATGGAAAATGTAAAAATGAATAATTGATTAGATGAATGTAGCTTTTGGTCTTACAAGAATTATGTATTGTTCAAAAACATGTTAATGTCACCCCTAGCTCAGGAGCTGTTGGCTCCACACCCGTCCTCATGCAGGCGATCCTAATAAACTCAGGGCTTTACAAAAGAACAACAACAAAATAAACCACATTTAAATAAGAGAAGACGTCTGGGGGCACAGAAAGGGGTCTGGACGATGTGAGAAGGCTGAGAGAAAGTAATGGATGTCGAATATGATCAAAAGCATTATATGCATGCTTTTATATTGTCAAAGTTTAAGACTGTCTTTTAAAATGTTAACATTGATGAAAAGGAACTCAATGGTGAGGCAGGAGTTAAAACGTAGGAAGAAGAGAAATTGGACTGAGAAATGAGTAAGACACACTTTGATTCAGTCTTTGGCTTACATACCTTTTCAGTGATCATTGTATTGATTGATGTTTAGATAATGGGCTGCAGAAAAAAATGTTCGCTTGCATTTATTTTCATGTGATCTGTTTGCATTTATATTCATAATTAAGCTTACAGACAGCCTGCGGCTAGTGCGGGAGAGAAGAAATCAGAATGTGTTCTGAGATAGGGGATTATGCTCTGAGAAAGGGGAAGCAGATAGTCTTTCTGGCTCTTGTTAGACTGTTGCCATGAGCAGCAGGTGGGAACTGATACCGGGACCCTCCCATCTAATCTGGCTTCCTCAAGTGAGAGCAGCATTAAGCTGCCTCTGATGAGTAGGGGATTATGGGAGGCTCCATTGCAGTGGCTCCAGCTAAAGAGTTATGGCATTTTGTCTGTCTTCAATCATCTGAATTTATCCCTCAGGATTAAGTCAGTTTGCATATCCTAGGCACGCTGCTATAGGGAATTGAAATCTCTTAGTGTGCCTTGAAATGCTACCTAAAATGATTTTAAAATTTCATTTACCTCCTTGATTTGGTTTTAGGATGTAGTTCTTGCAAAAATTCATTCTCTGAACCTTACAACTGAGTGAGTAGTTGCAAAGATAAAGCAAATAAACCAAAATTCACTTTTTGAGGGAGGTTAATTGTTGATCTCAGTGTCTTGTAATTTCATGCAATATTTTTGATGCATGTAATACTGGTGTATTTCTGAAAGACTGAATAAGAATACTGGAAACAAGGTTAAAAGGGTTATTGCAAGTTGACCTACAGGCTGAAGATGTTGCTCAGTCACAGAGCCCTTGCCCAGCCTTCCCGTAGGTCCAGTGTTCAATCCCTAGGCTCACAAAATAAATAATGTATAAAGTGGAAACTCTGCCATCGTTGTAATCTCATGAAAGAACGGTACCTATAGGGACTGCCCACTACATTTTTTCATGATATTTTCCCCCTTTTCCTAATATAACTCTTAGCTTTTAATTAGAGTAGGTATAAATAAATAATTATTCTTTGTCTTAGAAATGATGTAATTTGATAGCTTTGTGGGCATACTTTTAATGTCAGTTGAGTCTTCTGTTTCCTCTCTAATGGATACTGTAAAGGCAAGAGCTTTATTTATAGGTTTAAGGGCATAAATCCAAATGTCTAAACTACATTGCATGTCATAAACCACTTTGGTTTTCCTTTTTCATTGACAAGTCTTTTCAGAAAAGATTGAGTTTGAGTTTTAGAAAACCACTGTTGCCTCTTGTATTGCTAAAATCGGGACTGCATCTAATCTGGACCTTCTGGAACCCAAAGTGTGTAAGGAGGGGCTAGACCTGGCTCTTAGTCAGCACCAGGAGTGTGTTCAGAGGATGGTCTGTGTGGAAATCAGGTTGCTATGCAGAAAACTGTGGTGGTAAATTCACCATGAAGACAATAGGGTTTCACCATTCATCTCAGACAGGAAAAGCCACATGTGTTGTCCATGTGGAAGGTGAGTTTCTCTAAGTGATGAAATCACATCACATATTTTGTAACATGGAGTATTTTTTTCTGTTAAGTATTAAGATTATTATGTTTGGTTCTAAACTTAAAGGTTAGTGACATTGTAGAAAAATGTAGAATGTATGTTCATAAATGTGTTTTCGTAGATGACTGATAATGAATTAAGTCTTTTAGAAGTGTGTGTGTGTGTTCACGTGCTTATGCCTATGCATGCACGTATATGGAACTAGGAGGATGGCCTTGAATGTCTTTCCTCAATTGCTCTCTACCTTTATCTTCAGAGACAAGGCATCTTTTGAGACTTAGGCTGAAACTCATAGGTTCGACTAGAGTGACTGACCACTGACCCTCAGTGATCCTCCTGTTCTCTCCTACACCAGCAGTGGGGTGACATATGTGCTCTGCCACATGCAGCTTATTACAAAAGTGGTGGGGATCCGAACTCAGGTCTTCATGTTTGCAAAGCAAGCACTTTCCCAATCGTGTTTTCTCCCCAGCTTCATTTGCATGCCTTTACAGCTAAATGGTCTCTGGAATCCTTTGAAGGCTACAGTAAGCACTTCGGAAGATAGGTAGAGTTGCTTCCTGTAGTCTCAGGGTCTGTCCCCAACCACTAGCTTCTTTATATGCCTCTTCAGTAGTGTGGTCAGCTCTCAAGTAAGCAGTCCAAGGCAGAGAAAGCAAACCCGCTGACCCTTCTAAACATGAGATGTAACTGTCACTGTAGCCTGTTAATGCAAGTTTAGGCCTTGTGAGGAAGTGCTGTGTGGCCCTGAGGCTATTTTTAGAGATGAGCTATCATAACAATATACCTTGAAGTATTTCATCAGAGACATGTTTCATGCTGGTTAATTTCAGTTTCGACTCCAGGGGTGGTCATTCATACTAACCAAGTGTCTGTGGGTGTGATGTAGTCAGCCAGGTTATGCATTAGGGGTTGCTACCGTAAGCACCCAGCTGTCCAACTCTTGATCAGAACTAGGTCATACAGTTTGAATTCTTTTGGTGAGGCAGGGCTGTTAGGTCTTCAGAGAAAACGAGGCTTCCCTGGGCCAGAATAGTTCTGTCCACTCACCTCATATCTGTAGGTGGGACAGGCGGGTCTCAAGCACTGAGGGAAAGGAAGTATCTCCCCAGGCTGCTCTTATCTCACCACAGAGGGAGCTCAGCCGCTCAGTCCTCCTGGTTGCATCACTGAACTGACTGGTTTTCTGTGTCAGGGAGAAAGAGTGTAGCAGGTTGAGGACACGCCTCCAGGAGACCCAGCTGCGGGGCAGTTTCTCAATTAGTGACCAGTGGGGGAGGGCCCAGCCCATTGTGAGTAGTGCCACTCCTGAGACGCTGATTCTGGGTTCTCTAAGAAAGCAGGCTGAGCAAGGCAGGGGAAGCAAGCCAGTAAGCAAGCAGAACTCCATAGCCTCTGTATCAGCTCCTGTTCCGGGCTTCCAGCCCTCTTTGAGCTTCTGTTCTGACTTCCTCCAATGATGGACTATGATGTGAAAGTGTAAACCAAATAAACCCTTTTGTCCCCAACTTGCTTTTTGGTCATGGTGCTTCATCGCAGCAATAGAAACCCTAACTAGGCAATCCCACACACTGAGTGTTCAGAAAGCGTGAACAGGAACTGTGGCGATTCCCAAGTCTTGTCAACTGTGGACTTTATCTTCTCATACCTCCTCTGTTATGTTCCTTAGCTAAATGGAGCTAGAATTCTACTTTTTACCATGAGGTTCCCCTGAAACTGACAGTCATTTTGAGGATGCCTTGTTGGGCAAGTGTTCCACCATTCTATGGGCCCTGACTCTCGTCAGGCTTTTATTGCAGAACGTGCCAACAGAAGCATTCACCAACTGAAATGTGCCCTGAGAGAAGTGGATGCCACTGTGGAAGAAGAGGCACTGGATCCTCCCACCAGCGTCAATGTAGAAAATGAGGACTCAGGGGTGGCCTGGCATGAACTGCAGCACAGCCATGCTGGTGAGTGTGGCTGTCAGCCTGAGCATGAATGGCACACAGCAGCTTCTCCCACCTTCCCAGGTTGACTCCCTTCAGGTGGCCACTCTACTGCCAAGTTTCTTTTGCTGTGTAATGAGAGAGCTATGTAATTCTTCACTTAGCTGTTTTTCTTTTGACTTCCAAAATCCTATAGGCTTAAGTTCCAAATCCTTAGGATGGAATAACAATATTTTCATAACTTACCAACACTCCCTAACCTAATTCTCCAGCCAGACCCTTTCGTGCTCACGTTTTAGCCATCCTTTTCACAGGCCTCATCTGAACCGTCTGTCTTTGAACGCAGCCATCTCTTAGCGACCTGACCCTGCGTCCATGCCTTTATACCACAGTTCCTCATGACTGCAGCTTCTGACACCTTCCCATCCTTTCCCTAGCGTCTAGGTCCTGTTGGCTACCACTGTTAGTGCCTACCGGGAAGCAAGCTCTTAGTGCCGTGTTCCATGTCCATGAAGCTTCGTGCACACTCTGGGCTACATTCAGAGCGTGTATCTACTGGTGTGACTACTTGGCTTATTCAATTATTACGTAACCTGGAAACAATCTAAGTGCCCCTTGACCGAAGAATGGATAAGGAGAATGTGGTCCATTTACGCAATGGAGTACTCCACAGCAGAAAAAAAAATAATGACATCTTGGATTTTTCAGGAAAATGGATGGAGCTAGAAAACATTATTTTGAGCGAGGTAACCCAGATATAGAAAGACAATTATCACATGTACTCACTCATATGTGGTTTTAAAACATAAAGCAAAGAAAACCAGCCCACAAATCACAATACCAGAGAACTTAGACAACAATGAGGACACTAAGAGAGACTTACATAGATCTAATCTATATGGGAAGTAGAAAAAGACAAGATCTGAGTAAATTGAGAGCATGGGGACCTTGGGGGAGGGCTAAAGGTGAGGGGACAGGCAGGGAGGGGAGCAGAAAAAAATGTAGAGATCAATAAAAATCAATAAAAAATTTAAAAAGTTGTTTTTAAATTTTCATTCTTTTCTTTGTATCCCCAACCACTAGCAAAGTTCTTATTGCCTAATAGTAGTTTAAGCAATATTTGCTGGCTTGATGTTTGGTAATAAAACGTTAGTCTGCTTTCCATCACTATAACAACATCTAAATAAACAAACTTGTAACTAATATATTTTTCTATTTCTTTATGAGACAGGGTCTCACTATAAATCCTTAGATGATCAGGAGCCCTCTGTGTAGACCAAGTGGGCTTGAACTTGTGGTCACCCCAAGCCTGTGTCTCCAAAGTGACAATATTACAGGAGTCTGCCAACATAGCTTAGTGGGGTTTGTTTTGGCTCATTTTTACATATGTTAGCCCATTATTGATTGTCCTTGCTTCTTTGGTCACGTGACAGGGAAATTCCTCCAGGCAGGCACATATTGTTAGATAAAATACTCACCTCATACCAGGAAGGGGACAAGAGAAGGAATAGGTGGAACCCACCTTCCCCAGTAACTTAAAGACTTCCTACATTTAATAATTTGATTTAATGACTAAATCCCCACCTCTTCACTAGGTCCTACATCTTCTAATTTCCTTTATCTCCCATTAATGTTAAGTGAAGGGCATTTTCTTTGGTGCATGACCTTTGGGGGAAATTAAGAACCTTAACTATTCATAACCCATGGATCTCTAGCAAGGTCAATAAATTCATTGCTTTTGCTCTGTAGTCAATCAACTCAAAGCTTTGTTGCGCCAACAAGCAAGTAAGGACAATGAGATGTCTCCACCACGAAGACGAAAGATGTCCCTTCCGGTAAGTGTCAGGTCATCCTTTGGTGCCTGACAAAAGCATGAGTTTTCTAGCTTTGCTTTTTTTTTTTTTCCTTGTCAGAAATTCCTTCATCTCTAATCATTTGAACTGAGGGAATCTTGGTATTTTAAATTCATTTTTTAGATTCAAAAGTGGCAAGAGAACGGTTTGAGAAATGTATTTTGCAACTGTTAGCAAATATATAAAAATGACAATCAATGCAAAGGCATAATGTTTTGGAAATATGTTTTAGAAGTTCATGTCTATATTTAATCATTTGTAGGTTATTAATTGTAATGTTAGACCCCCTCCTTTTAATACTGTTTTATTTAGTGTTATAATTAGTGAGAAATTATGCAGCATTTCTTTGAATTTGTATAACTTTGAAGAGTTTGTCATAGTTTGGATAAACTTAAAGAATAATACTAGATATATTTTCCATCCCAACAATGCCTTAGTTTTACTCTCAGGAGACCCAACATGCCTCTAGCATGCTGTACTGGCGATGAGAGTATATGTCACAGTACAGAGAGATGCATGGTACATCTAATTAGCATGCCTTATAGTTAGTACATAGAAATACACAGTGAAGCTTACCAGTCTTTTACATATGCTCCTGTCAATGGACCCGTGCATTTGTAAAGCAATAGTAAAGAAATTCTCCTGGTGCAGACCTTCCTCCCTATCCTGATTTTGTAAGCTCCAGAATGCTAGTGCTCAGCCTTGTCTTCAAAGCTACTTATGTACCTGAATGTGCCGCAGCTCTAGTAGCTTCCTCTAATTGACTTGAGAACATCCATTCACCTCATGCTTTTACGAGCATTCCAGAAACCAAAGGCCAGCAGTAGTAAATGCACTGAGTGATAAGATAGCTTATTAAAATTATAATCAATAGCTATAAATATCGAGTATGTGAATGAAATGTGTTTCTGTAAAGTAAGAGGTAAGCATAAGAGTATGTGTTGGGAAGAATGCAGCGCTCCTGCGAGGAGGCTGTTGTGACACTTGTTCTGGAGCCACGGCAAGCCTCATGTTTGTAGAGTGCAGCATGCAGGCTTTACGTTCCGTTGTCACACAGGCTGGAATTGTAGGTGGTCACTGCTGCTATGATTATTAATATTTATGTTTTCCTTCATGGGTTTCTAAAGAGTTTTAAATATATCATCTTCCCTTATGATTGCAAGAATTCCAGGACTTAGGCACAGTGTCCTTTTAGCAAGTCTGTGACATACACTGTGTAGACCTACAGCCTAGATTATGATTTGGCCTAGTTCAGAGTTCATTGTTTTAGACCCAGTCCTATTCTTAGGAAAGAAAATACTTCAGTCAGGAATAATGCCTTAAAAGCATTAAAATTAACTAATTAAATTAAAGCCATCAAAAATCAACTGGGTGAGAAACAGAAAGGTTCTCTTTGCAGGGCTTCCTGTCAGGTGGCCTGCTGACTCTCGTTTCCCTTTTCCTTCTTTCTTCTTCCTTAAAAAACCAACAGCAGTAGAACTTTCTGGAATGTCTTCTGGGCTCCTTAGAGCAGCTTGTGTGTCTCCTTTATGGCTTAGCCTTAGAGGATCTGTGCCCAGGAATGCACAGGTTTAAGTTGCTGCTAGACTAGGATCACACACACACACAGCACTTGCTTAAAAAGTCCACTCAACAACAGCAAAATTAAACCCCAAACTCTAGCTCTCTTCAATGTGCCCCTGTGAAGTAGGTTTTTGCTTCACTGGCGTGCACTTGACTCCCAAGTTCCCGTTGGAGAGCAGATGTGCAGTTTCAGCTGGCCCCCCTCTTTCAGGCAGGGCCTTGAAGAGAACTGTCCCTTATGTCTCAGCAGGCTGTCACATTGTTAGGTAGCTAAGCAGGTAGCCATTCCAAGCCAGTTATAGTACCCGGCTCTGAAAAAGAAACTCCATGTGTCATGTGCTTTTAATAACTGTTCACTTTCTATCTTTCAAAAATATTCATATCCTTATACTTGTGGAATTTATAGACTAAAGACATAAATACTCTATATACTCTGTGATCTAGTACATTGTGATCTAGTCTTTGCTCAGTACTAAATTGCATACAGAGAGGACAACCAGATAACTCTTTGCTAAATGTGAGGCTGCTTAATTTGTCCTTTCTCCCTTAGCAGCCATCAGAATGTGAGGACAGTAGCATGCCATCTCTGCACAACCTCGTTCCTATCATTAACGACCAGTCTCAGTACATCCATCATTTAGAAGCAGAAGTTAAGTTCTGCAAGGTAGGTTGCTCATTAGGACTTCATGTCAATTATACCTTATGCTGAAGTTTGCTATTCTTGGTTTTCGTGTTTACTGTCGTCCACGGAAAATGACTGTTCTTACGTGGTATTCTCCATCATGCCATTTATGGTTGTTTAAAGTCCTTGGTATCTCTTTGGTGAACGTTGTATGTGTTATACTAAGTAATAATAACCAAGTTGAGTAACTAGTTATTTTCAGCTTCAAGCAAAGAGAGTCCTATAGAAAGAGGGAACCTTGATAAGAAATTACCTCCATCAGATTGACTTATGAGTGTGTCTGTGGGGCATTTTCTTATTCCTGATTGAGGTGGGAGGGCCCAGCCCACTGTGGGTTTGACTGTGCCTGCACAGGTGATTCTGGGTTGTTTGAAAAATCAAGCCAGTGAGTCCTCTATGGCTCTGCTCTAGTTCCAGCCTCCAGGTTCCTGCCTCGAGTTCCTGTCCTGACATCCTTCACTGATGGATGTAATCAGGACTCGTAAGCTAAATAAGCCCTTTCCTCCCCCAGGTTGTTTCTGATATTTCTCAAACAACAGAGACCTAACTAGAATTATAAGTCTTTGCTTTGAGGCCTTGTTTGTATGACTAGAAGTTAGGCTGTTTCCCAGTGTGCTTTTACTGTAACCATCAGTCTAAAATTCCTTCCATGGTCTTGGGATTGTCTCCTCAGCTGTCTTCAGATTTCCCTAGAGATTCCTTAGGTCGAGTTTCTCCACTGTGTATGGAGCCCTCTTGGTCTGATAAAGCACTGGAGGGGATGTGGTGCTGTCTAATCCTAAATCCCTTTCAAGGTTCACTGAGTACATGCCCTGGAGGTGGGGGAGGGTGGGGGAAGGGGAAGAGGACTAGGGTTGTGTGTTTATTATCCCACACCCCATTTAGACTTTAATAAAGCCGATGTCTATATGTCCTTGAAAGTGTTTCACCCCGGCAGGCCTTGTTACAGAGAATGCAGGCTCCTGGGCATCCTTCAGAAGTGGTGCTCTGCCCCTTCCTGGCATGCAGACTGATTTCTAGTCTTCACTTGGAGAAAACGGTAGTCATGAAATTAAAACTCTGAGGGGTTCCTTGATCTCTCCAGAGTTTTTAAGTCTTAAACTGATCCACACTGAGTTTTGAACCGTTAGTCAATTACAATTTGGATTTTCCTTCGTAAGTACTGGCTGCTGCAGGGGTTTCTCATTGGCTTCTGTGCCAGTGTTGCAATTCTAAGTGAGTTTTCTCCAAGCTGGAGGAGCAGCTTTCTCTGTGACTTCATTTCTTAAATTCTGATTCTTAAGCTTTTTTATTAGAGAGATTGGGTTGGCATCCTCCAAGATCAATTGCATGGCAAACTGAAAACTAGACTTTTGAAACCATTTTTCAAATTACAACATTAACTACAGGTTTGCTTTTTCCCCTAAAGTAGGTGAAAGAAATCTGCATATCGTATCATAGCTTTTGATTATAGTAATAATGAATATTACCTTGAGCATTCATATATTTGAGAATTTTGTTTTCAGAAAGTGAGGTGCCACTCAGTAGCTGTTCAAGTCCTGATTCTCTAATTCCTTATATTACCTATTGCTGGGCCAATACTGTGTATAAAACAAAGATGCTCAAACTCTAGAGCAGCCTGCTGCATTTGTGGTTCTTTTGGGCACTGGTTCAGGGACACTGCGCATTTCCGTCTTTGTCTCTCCTGCTATTTAGTCCTCACACGTGATTGACATTTGACCATTGATGGTAAGTTTCTTACTTTTCAGCATTTTTTTAAAAAAAATTCCTTTTCTTTTTTTAAGTGGTAACCATTTTAAGTAAGACTTTCTTCTAGGCCTTGATTCCTTGAAGAAACAAACTTCCAGAAAAAGGACACTTTTGTGATATGGCCATCAGCAGACCTTCAACTGTCCGTCAAGTAACCCAAGAACCCCAGTACCTGATAACATTACCTATTGCTGGATGTCCTTTTTTGCCTTCATATAATTGTTTGTTAGGAAATTGATAGTACAAGTCTTCCATAATTCATTTCATGCTGGATTCCATAGTACTTAATAAATATATGTATTGCTTAAATGCTTTAATATGTTTTGATTTCTGCTTTTAATAGGATGAACTATCTGGAATGAAAAATAGGGTCCAAGTAATTGTACTTGAGAATGAAAGGCTCCAGCAAGAACTGAAATCTCAGAGACAGGAGGAGACCCTGAGGGAGCAGACACTTCTGGATGCATCTGTGAGTGGTGTTTATGACCATAATCTTTTATTCGGCGTGTCTCTTTCCACCCTTTATCCCAGTTTTTCAACTTTGTTCCACCTTTGACATAAATTGTCATCTACAACGTTTATCCTCAAGAACTGTGAAGTTGAGTTACAAAGAAAAAGAAGCAAAACTAAACAAAAACTCACGGTATTTTAAGTAAGTTGATAATTTTGTGTTGGGTTCCTTTCATAGCTATTCTGGGGCTCATATTGCCCATGATACATAGGTTGGAATCACTGGGTCCATATCTTTGAAGTTTGATAAGAGTACCGTGCTCACGTTTGCATGGTGCCTCAAAAGTCAGAATCAGCTGTGGTGGGGTGGATCTGCAAGTAACTGAACGGGCACTTGGAGGTTCCTCAAGTTTCTCCTCTGAGCGTGCTCCTATGCCTTTTCCATGTGGAAAGAGGAACTGGCAAGCGCAGAATATGTTACATAGGAGGAACTGTGCTCAACATAGGAATGGTTCAGAGTCTTACCCGGATCTGTTGACCAGAATTCTGTAAGTTTTTCTGGAGCGCTAAGATGATGAGCAGCGTCCTGTAGTGGAAGAACACAGAGCCGCGAGGCTGAGACTCAAGCTGCTTCCTCTGTGGTCCGGAAGTCTTAGTCCCCCATGGTATTTGGTAAGTAGTTTAGTAAGTCTTGCCTGGCTTAACCTCGAGGATAATTAGCTCCTCTATTGGTAGTTTGAGAAGCTTTACCCACATCCGGGTCTGCAGTAGGAGTTGTTGGGTTCTGTTCCCTGAGAGGCTGATTTTCCTTGTCTGGTTGGGCCCTAGAAATATTAGCTTCAAGTTACCTATGTGACTCTAGTATCACTGGCCAAATTTTGAAGAAGAGTGTGGGTCAATTTGTCTTTAGAATTTTGTGACACAAAGTTCTTGGAATTATATTTAATTTGTGTTTAAACTTAATATCTTCTTGTCTATCAAAGATACTTTTGTATTAAAGTATTTTTTCATACTTTTAACTGTGGAACATAACTGGTTATAGCCTGTTCTTTGTGAGACAAATTCTACCTTCCATGGGAGAGTTTCAGTGCTTGTTGGCTGTGCTTTACTTTGTTATGAACTTTGGTGTTTTTTGTTTGTTTTTTATACTTAGGAGTCATTAGTAAATCAATTATATTAAGAAGAATATGGGAGAGTCTTGATGATTTACTTATGTATTGTCTGATTTTGGCTTTGAAGCTTTCTTGCCTCAGTCTGATTCAGTGTTTCATTTCTGGTCCTTGAGTTGTGTGTGTAAGAATTTTCTGCTTCTGCTGAGAAGCATCTGATTGTTTTAACTTTGAAAACTCTCCGGTAGACTGATGATTAGTGTTTCCGTTTGTTTTTCTGTGTTTCCATTTCCATTGGTGACAAGTTACTTACTCTTTGATATATAATTATCTTGAAGCTTTACATAATTAATATTGGTGGTTAAAAATTCCATCTTAGTGCTTATAATTTGAATGTCAAATTGAAAAAGTTATCACTCTATAAAAAGTACTTTGGAATAGCCCATTTAAAAATACAGTCTTCTGCTTTTCCTCTAACTATATAATCACTTAGCAGTAAGTCAATTATTTATAGTCTTCAATATTTATACAGCGGCAAAGAAGTGGGAGAAGAGGAAGTGAAGTGAGAGGAAGCCAGGCAGACAAGGGAATAAGAGGCCAGGAGAAGTGAGCAATGCGGGGGAAGGAAGTGATGGGCACGGCACATCTGGCCTGCAGTGAAGCATCTTCGCCAAAAACAGCACAGTCATAATCTTAGAATAAACGAGGGAGGTTTTGCTGTGGATCTTACTCATTCACATGAAATGAGAAGTGAAGCAGAGATGGCAATGACTGCTGCAGGTCTGCCAGCTGACCCTCGTCGTCTCTGTGGTCTCCACTGTTGCAGGACAGTTGCCCCTGGTTTTTAGGTGCGTGGGAAAACAGGTTCTTCACCAATGCATATTGTACTCCAGTTAAGATGAACAAGACTTTTTAGGAGACCTTAAATGTCAGTGGGTTAAGCATATTTTTCTAAGGAAGAGTAACTCAAATGTTCATACTAAATCTCAGCAATGCCATTGGTTAATTTGAACTTAGATTTTTCAGTGTTGTGCAATGTCCTCTTTTGTGAATCACTGAAACAGTGATGTAGTAATAACTATCATTTGTCATGACTGCATGGGTTTGTCAGGCGCTGTATCAAGCCTATTATTTATCTTGTTATTATTTCAGTTTCACAATAATCATATAAAGCAGGTGTTATTTTTTGTATTTTGCAGAGGAGAAAGTTAAAATATGTAGTAGTTAAGTAAGTAAGTGGTAAACTGTCAGAGAGCTATAAAACGGTAAAGGTATGACTGGAGCCCAGCCAGGACTGTCTGGCTCCTGAACCCATTGACTTAACCTCATATTATGCTACCTGTCCGCATAAATTAGTGAGAGATACTTGTATTGCACCAGACCGTATTGAGGTGAAGTTCCTCCCAGGGAAGAGAGGAGTCTTCTCTGTTCTCCATTTTATCTCTGCACTTGCATGCTAGCCAACAAGACTCAGAACTTTTGAACTAGTTGATGACCTAGATGTTATAGAAGAATGGTGGTGGTAGTTTATAACTAAAGCTATACAGGGTTGGAGAAATAACTCAGCAGTTAAGAGCACTGGCTGCTCTTCCAGAGGACCTGGGTTCAATTCCCAGCACCAACGTGGCAACTCACCAGTGTCTATAACTCCAGTTCCAGGGGATCCTACATGTTCACATAGACATACATAAAGGCAAAACTCCAATATGAATAAGATAAAAATAAATAAATATTTTTTAAAAAACATAAACTATTTAAAGTATACATTATTCATCTTTTTAAATCATTTTTTTAAAATTGAACATTTATGGAGGGGAAGGAAAAGGGGAGAACGAGGAGAGAGAGAGAGAGAGAGAGAAAGAAAGAGAGAGGGAGAGCTTAAATAATTTTTTAGTTCTCATGAAATTCCTCTTTCAGGATTTTTTTCTATAGTTAAAAAGTATAATAATATCAGATATGTTACTTATTAGAAATTTTGGCACTTAAAGATCTAGGATAGGTTTGTTTGTTTGTTTGTTTTTTCAAGACAGGGCTTCTTGGTGTAGCTTTGGAGCCTATCCTGGAACTTACTCTGTAAACCAGGCTGGCCATGAACTCACAAAGATCTGCCTGCCTGTCTCCCAAGTGCTGGGATTAAAGATGTGTACTACCACTCAGCCAGGATAGGATTTTTTTTTTTAAGAAGAAAATGTTTGAGTCATTTTCTTTATTAATGTTTCTGACAATAGGTAAATAAGTTTTCAATGATTTTAAGGATTTGCAAAATGTTGGTTAAATACTATTCAAGGTTTTTTAGAGCTTTTTGTAGAAGACAAGTACTTACTTATAAAGAATAATATTTGATATCATGAGTCAGCATGTGTAGTGTATGTGTTTTAGCCAGTTTCTCATCCTCCACTGACTCCAGAAGCAACTTTGAATAGAGAAGATCTTGAGTGAGCTGGCCCTCTTACACAATAGATTGCAAACTTGTTGCCTGGGACCCCTCTTGATTGCCCAGCTTTCTCTTCTCACAACCTGTATGTTAACTCTGCTGCCAATGAGGACGAGCTTTCTGTGAACATGCCTGTGGGTGCTGTGCTCAGTCCCACTCTGAGTTTCCTCGGGAGGTGGCCTCTTTCTGGATGTTTTCCCATCTAAATGGCACACCAGGATCAAAACTTTTCCAGAAAACTCATTTGAATTTCTGATTCCTCTCAACATCCTTCCCCTATTCTGGCTCATGGGGGTCTTTGAGAACAACTGAACTTTTGTTGGCTTGAAGAACTACAACCCTGAAAAACTCAATGGCCACTCACAGCCGGTGACTCTCAAGTTCTTGTCTAGAAAATTAATGAATAACACAGATCACAGAGGATTAGTGAAAAGTCTATTATATGTTCATAGGTGGGATGGAGGGAAGGAGAGACAGAATAAGAGAGAGGGAAAATTGATATGAGAGAGAGCGAAAATGAGAGAAAGGAGAGAGAGAAGAGATAGAGAACACAAAAACCACAAAGCTATATAGCAGGAGGAGTTCTATATGAGGTGCCATCAAACCTCATCAGTACTGCTCTAGAATGCAGTCAACCACAGTACAGGTCGGTATGGCATTGCTGTGCGTACAGATTACAGCACTGCATGTGTACAGATCGGTATGGCACTGCTGTATATTCAGATCGATATGGCACTGTCATATGTAGTTCAGTGTTTGGGGGCCCCTCCTTTTTTATGGGTATTGCATCCTTAGGCACTTAGCAAAGACTCAGAGATTATTGATTACTCTGAATTAGTATTATGGTAGTCCTTACTATGCACACGCATATCCCAGATTTTTAAGTTGCTTATATCCTTGAACGTTTAAAGCAGAAATTATAAATTGATTATAGGTTCATCGAAGTTGATCACCTGTAAGTCAGCATTTAGTAGTGTTTTAAACGCTCTCTGCCCATGTGGGCACTTGACCCTGTACTTCCCATTTCCAGCCTAGCTCTGAGAGCATGACCATGCACAGTGATGCATGACTTAGAGCCTCGGCATGTATGTTTCCTCATGGGTGGGAACCATGATTCCATTTATAGTCTGCATTTTTATTTAATGTTGAATGCCAGCTGCAACTAATGGTTCATTTTATTTTAGGGAAACATTCAGGATTCTTGGATTAAGACAGGAGAAGATTCCAGGGTGGATGAAGCTGCAAAGAGACCATTTTCTCACGGTGATGCTGAAATCGGCAAAACTACATCCATTGGCGATGCTGAAAAATGGAAGCTAGAGCTGGTGAGTGTGGATTTTTTTTTAATTACACATCTCCTTTTGATCTTGAGTTTATATTTAGAAGTGGACTTGTTGGATCACATGGTCATTCTTCACCTTTCCCCTTTGCTCCTTAGCGCTAACCATTTCAGTCCCCCTTCTGCTCACCAGTGCTTTGTTCTGCCTGCTCACATCCACTTTTGAACCCCTCCAATGCATTTGTCATGTCAGGTATTGTATTTTTGTTGTTGTTGTTGTTCTAGAGTTTTGTTTTTGGTTCCTTTTTGTGACTTCCCCTGCTTTCTGTAGTTCTTTGGCTATACTTCCTAATTGCTCTTTGGTTGCATTCAAAGCAGTTGCTTAAAGCCATTTCTTTAGTAAGTTTGATGTCTGTGGTTTCTCCAAGATTTGTTTTTCCACTTGTCCTGTTCATGACCCTACACTGTTCCCCCTTTCTTCCCAAACTTTCCCAGACAGTTGAGTATATCCGTATCTGCGTTCCTTGCCTCCCACTTTCACTCTGACACTAGCAGTGTGTTCAGCCTGCGTGAGCTGTTGTTCCCCGTACAGTGTTGATCCCATATGTGCCAGGTCAACAGGCTGCTTCTTAGCACCTCTAACACTGGCACAACGTGAGATGCACTCATTAAGGTATTCCAAACAAAGTGTCATGGCCCAGTGATTTAGCTCTGAAAGGCATTCATGTAATTATCCTTCGGGTCAGGATGTTTTTTTGTTGTTGACCACTCTTGTGCTCCACAGGCTTTGCTGTGCTCCTGCCATTCACTGTCTCGGCATCCCCATAACTAATCACCAACCTTTCTTTCATCAACATTTGCCAAGAATGCATTACTGAACGTTGTACTTGAATCTTGCCAATTAAAAATGGTATATAAGGTGGAATCTTATAATGGTGTATATGCTTTTGCATCTGTTCTCTTCCCCCATCTGCCCTCCTCTTTATCTTTTAAATTTAGTCTACCATAAGTGACTTCTCTAGTGTTGATGGACACTGATGGTGTTTCTAGCTTTGTTGTTACAGGGAGAGCAGGCCCTTTGTTCATCTCACCCGCCCAGCTAGCTTACACCTGAAATAATCACACAGAAACTGTATTCATTTAAACACTGCCTGACTCATTAGCTCTAACTTCTTATTGGCTAACTCTTATGTCTTAGTTTAACCCATCTTCATTAATGTGTATTGTCATGAGACTGTGGCTTACCAGCAAGATTCTAACCAACGGCCATCTCAGGCAAGGAGCTCTATGGTGTCTGCCTGTCTGCCCTTCTCCCCAGCATTCAGTTCTGTCTTCTCTGTCTACCTAACTTCTGCCCTATCAGGCCAAGCAGTTTCTTTATGGATTGACCAATGAAAGCAACACATAAACAGAAGGACCTCCTACACCATTTCTCCTTTTCTGTTTAAAAAGGAAAGGAAGGCTTTAACTTTAACATAGTAAAATTACATATAACAAAACAATTATCAAGCAAGAATTACAGTTACAATATTTTTATCTGTTTTATCTTATATCATAACAAAGGAAAACTATAACTATAACTATCTATTCTTCAACTCTATCAATGACTTCAGAAGGATATAATATTACCTATGTAAACTGGAAGTAAGCAACTTCCAAAACTCTAGAAAGGACAGAGACATCTCGCTGCCTGTACAATCACCCAAAGACTTATGTACTGTTGGGGCATCCATCTTCAGCCTACAGGCCCATAGTATCCTGCAAACTTTTCCTTGAAGCAGAAAATTTTAAAGACAGTTCAGTCACTTTCTTCTGTGTCCTGCAGAATGTCTTGCAGACTCTTTCATGAGGCAGGAGCCCTGAAGGACCATCTCACCTTTAGGCAAGTTCAGCAGTCATCTCTATGTGGGTCTTTCATAACCAGTTTATGCAACAGTCCAGGCAAGAGCAGTTTCTTGCCCAAATGGCTAACTAACTCTATAAGGAGCCTCTTAGATGCCCATCTTCCTCTTGAAGTAGATTGGTGCTGCCAGGAGCAGACATAACTCATTGTCATGAAAAGCCCTTAGTTATTAAAACATTTTAAATGCCATATTCTGTAGTCTTTGAAAGATATAAAGAATGCCTATCTGAAATGTATCTATGCACATCTAGAAAATCTAACTAACATGACTACAAACTTGACTATTATAGATGATTATCTATCAACCTATATTTCTTAATTATACATTACATTTTAAATGAACTACACAATCACAATACCTTAATCAAGAGCAGAAATATACATATAACAAGATTGCCTTAAATTTATATCAATAAAGCAAGATCCATATCAATGCAATTTATTCATATCTATATCACTTGGTGCTGGTATATTGCTGCAGAGGACTTTCGTTATACCTGGGGGAGTGCACCTCACCCGTTTTTATGTATGTGTCCCTGAGAATGGAACTCTTGGTCTCAGGCTATGTCAGTGTTCAATGCCCATCTTTCAAGTACTTCTTTACCATTTTACTCCTGGTCAACTGCCCGGGAATGATCCTGACATTCACTCCCTTCTTCATACGCTGCCAGCATTTTTTTTTCTGATGATTTGTGTGCCTGTGCTTGGGAGTTTTGTTTATTTGTTCTTTATGTATTTGTTTGTTTCATATAAAGTCTCTCTTTGTAGATCAAGCTGGTCTGGAACTTATTATATAAAGTCTCTCTTTGTAGACCAGGCTGGTCTGGAACTTATTATGTACCCCAGGCTGTCCTTGAGTTAATGACAAACCTCCTACCTCAGAGTGTTTCTGTTCCATATTTTATTACATTTATCTGATATGTTAATTTGGGGAGTTATTTTTATATTCAGGTACAAAGTTCTTCACACACACATTTTAATATGTATAGTAAGTTTGTAGTCTAACTTTTTAGTACTTCTGATAACTAGTTGCTTGCTTTAGTTACAAAGATTTCAATGTTGATTCATTGTGATGTACCTTCTGTGTCTTCTTTAATAGTCCCTTCCTACTCAGACAAGGGGATTTTTTTCCTGAAGTGTTTTCCGGAGAGGATAGCTGTGCCTTCTTCTACATATAGATGTACAGTCTGCCCAGAATTCATCTTAGTAGGTTACGTGAAGTACACAGATCACATTTTGTTTTTTCTCGTGTGTTTATCAATATACCAGAGTTCTATTCATTGAAAAGGTAGTCGTTTGCCTTCATGGTTTGCTTTCTGAATTTCGCTTTTGTGGTGTTGAGGGTTCAAACCCAAGACATTGCACAGGTTAAGGCTGGCATCCTCTTGTGAGCTTCCCCTGTATCACACACCTTTCCCACAGGCTAAGAGTGGCTCTTTATCAGTTTCATTGAGTTCATGCTATGCTGTCTTGAGTATGACAGCCTGATCTGGTAGATCATGTCTCCTAAAACATTTTTTTCATTCAAAAGAAAACCTTTACTATTTTGACCTCTTGCACTTCCACATTCATTGTGGAATTTGATTTAGACTGACCTTAGAGTATGTGTTATCTGAGAACTGATATCCTTAAAATACCATTTTACCCATCCTTATGAACTGCACACAACTCCATTTGCTTAAGTCATCCTTAATTTCTAGTAGGTTTTTTTTTTTTTTTGAGGTGCTAGAAGTCAAAACATGGGCCATGCACATCTAGTCAAAGCCCTGAATTGCTGAGTTGTATTCCTGGCCCTGGGATTTCTTGAAACAGGGTCTTGCAGTGTAGCCCAGGATGCCCTGGAGCATGATCTATCCAAGGTGGTCTAGAACGCATCATCTTCCTGCCTGTGCCTCTGAAGTACAAGGCATATGGAATGCACTGCCATGCTTGGCGGTTACTCGTTTCTCTGAGTAAAGGATTTAAATGTCTCTCATTAGAACTAGTTCTAACTTGGTTCAGATCTATCATAAATGATACCTATTTTCACATTTCATTTCCTAACCCCTCACATGATAAAAATCTTACAGGCTTAGCTACTTTACTAAGCACACTTTTTAAGAACTAGCATTAGAATGGCGAGATTTCTTCTTTGATGCGCTTTATTTTTAACCTGTCTTTATCTGTGTGTCTGAGGGGAGTTTCCTTGAGAAAGTATAGTTGGGCTTTAGCTTTCCACCACCCTGGTGTTGGTTTTATGGTATGGTATCTGTGCCATTGTTAATTAGTGGGATTATTCATAAGTTGCTGTCTGAGTTCTTTTTACCGTACTGTTGTTTACCCCCTTTTGTCATTGTTTGAATTCTTTTTGTGAGTTCCTTTTCTCTGCTTAATTGATCTGAAGTAATCTTAGCACTAGCATTCACTTTATTGCTCAATTCAAAACACTCAGATTATTTTTAGAGTCTTTTTCTGTTTTCTATCTCATATCTAACCAATTATAGGAGTTAGTCAACCCAACTCTTGAATACCTTTCTATGTTAAAAACTTATTTCTCAGTGTTTGTTGCTGGGTTCCTTTGGTTCACAGTTTGACCTCTTATCTATGTATCTGCAATTACTTTTTTATAAGCATCCTTTCCCCCTTTATTCTGATGTGTAATTCAATCTGGTAAAAAGTTTTCAAAATGTATGTCCAATGCCTCAGCTACATGGGCTGGATAAATAAATTTCTTAACATTTATATTTATCCCATGTTCCAAGCTTTCCTGATTCTCCCAATTCCAGCTACCCTTCCTCTTAGCATTTTACCTTCTGGCGTTACAAAGATATGGTACAGTGTCTTTAGGTTCCACAGCCTCGGGCATCCTTTAAGTCTTAACACCGGCCCTGGGAAGCCCAATAGACTTCTTTTAGCTGGATTCTGTTTTCCCTCCCACTTATCTCACAGAGAGTCATGTGCCTTTCTGTTCCTTATAGAGTCTCAGCTCTTGCTGAGGTTTGAGGCAGCCTATGTAGACATCGAAAAATACTTGTTAAATGGTAGATTGCACACCAAGCTGGCTGACAGGTAGGGTGGCCATCGATCTTATCATGGTTGGCATTAAACTTTTAGCCTTTCCCACTCGTTATATGTGTATATTGCATGACAAACTTGCTTTGCTTACATTGGGGGATTCTCTTAAGGTTTGGGCTTTACCCTCATGATTCTACCAATTTTCTGTAGAGCCACACTTTGAAGGCTAAGACCTGCTATGTGCAGTTTTGAAACAAAATAAAAACTGTAAGTCAGTCACCACTTTGGGACCTAGTGGGGTTTTTTTGTTGTTGTTTTTGTTGATATTCACCTCATAACCAGAACAACAGAATTAGAGTGAGCTAGTGAAAACGTCCCTACAGCATTGTTTTTCCTGTGGGTAAGAGAGAAAAACTTGAGCTAATATTTAGAATTTAAATTTTCTTATGAAAACAAGCATTGCCAAAGTGTGCTTTCTTGCCCCATTCACAGGAGAGGCTGAAATTCACATATGAGGCGAAGAGCGACCTTCTGGAGTCTCAGTTGACACTTCTGAGGTAAAGTGACGTTATCCATTTGCAGATTGAGCAGAAGGATGGGCTTAAGATAGAATCTAATGTTTGGTGAGCTACCAGTGTTACCAGAATAGTGTTACTTGATAGCATTTTCTATGTAGTAGAGCAATGGAGCAGTCGCTCTGTGCTCCAGACTGGGGTAGGTGAGACCATGTGTCCACACCACAGATGGTGATGGAAGTTCTCTCTGACGCTTCATTTGAAAGCACTGCACTTTTCCCTGGACATTACCTAGAATTTTTCCTCTTCCTTTTAGGAAAGACTTAGTTGAATATCAGAAAACCTGTGAGGATCTTAGGGAAAGATTGAAGCATAAAGAATCTCTTCTGGCTGCTGGTGCCTCCAGCCGCGTGGGCGGCCTCTGTTTGAAATGTGCTCAGCACGAGGCTGTTCTTTCCCAGACCCACAGCAACGTGCACGTCCAGACCATCGAGACACTGACTAAGTAAGTATGCATCATGTCTGGACACCTTGCCAGTGGGGGATATCGTGTCTCTAAGGGCATTGTGTCCTTTGATCCCATGCTAAGTCACATGTGGTTAAACTCCAAAATATCTAGATTTTAGGTGGTTCTTTTATTGTAACTTTCTTGAAGAAATAATAGCTAGGGTCTGGTCTGCCGGCTGTGGGTAACCATATCACTGAACAAATCTTTTTACCTCTTAGTTCAAATCTCATTTGAAGTAAGGGAATTGAAACAGATAATCATCACGGGTCGCCCAGGTCAGTGAACCCAGTCTTAGCACTGTTCTTTACAAGACTGAGTAGGGCGGGAATTCTTTCAATTTCCCTGTATCTTGGATTTACCAGTGTGGTTTGGGCAGAATGGACTGTCAGTACATCTTCTTAATGTGCCTATTGCAAAGAATATTTATTCTGATTTAGTGCAAGAAGGATGCAGATGTAGGCTGACTGGGGAGTGGTTATGGAGGTTTTGTCCAAGTTCTCACCAGGCTGAAATACTCCAGTCCTCCATGTGCATCTCTTGTTCTGTTTCCTTTGGAAGAAGAAGTCTTTTTTTCTCTAAAATTTCATTCAGTGGAAATTGAAAATTATTGTTTATTGTAGCATCCCGTGCTGCTTTGCATTCTGTGTTTTTCTATGCAGATGACACTTGTCTCCTCTGTCTGCTCTGCTCAATCCAAAAGCCCAGCCAGCATCCATTTCAGAGTTATTTCCTCACTAGGCCCCACCCACTCGGTCCTCAGCTGGCATCATGATTTCCTATAGAGTTTTAGAATATGTCATGTACACGTGAAAGCAGCATGGACACTTGGTTTATTGCTTTAGCTCTGGTCCTAGCAGAGTATCTGCTCAGGTCTTCTCTATCCAAATTCCTGGCTTCTCTAAGGCTAATTCCAGTCAGCTGGTCTCTGACTCCGCCCCCTGATTAAAGGTTAACCGTGTTAACAGTCTCGGAGGGTCACAATATGATTAAATATCCCCTAACATTTTACAAAAATGAATTACGTATGAAGAGCCAAATGTAATTCAGGCTGTGAGAGTATTAGAAGCGAACTGCCGGCCTTTAAGTTGGGTGCTGAGTATGACGCCCAAAGAGAAAGTCACAAACAGAAAACAGTTATTCCCTCGACTCGTTAAAAAATTAGTTCATGGACGCTGGGCATGGTAGCCCACGCCTGTAGCCACAGCACTTGGTAGATTGAGAAGTGTATGCCAGCCTCAACTATAGCACAAGATCCTTCTCACAGAACATAAGGTTGGGCATGTTGCTCAGAGGTGTGATACTGATCCAGCATGCCCAGCTGGAAATAATCTTAATTCATTAATTTATGTAAAGTAAGATATTCCAAATTAGAGAAAAAGACTGTGGAAATACTTGCCATTTATAACTAACTAATAGAGTATGCGTACAGTTTTGAGACGAAAGCAGCACATCGACTACACCGTGAGGAAAGGAAAGGAAAGGAATCTGTGAGAGAGGAAGCTGCCAGCAATGAGAAGATGGCCATTCAGTTTGTACTTAAGGAAGTTCAAGCTGAGGAAAAACTAACCCATCAGAGTGGTGAGGATTAGTGATTGGTGACTGCAGTGAGGGCAAGGTTAGGCAACCATTTTTTATGCCCTGCTGGTGGAATATGAAATTAGCACAGCCACTTTGCAGGGCGCTGTAGCTCTAGCCATTACTATTTAAATTTTGCATTATGGTTTCCCGTGAAGAAAAGCTCATGTGTGCTCACAGCAGAGCACGCATAAAGACTGCCTTCGGAGCATTGTTTGTAATGGTGTGGGAGCCTGAGCATCCTTCTATGGGAATAACCAAACTGTGGCTTGTGCCAACCCTGATGAGTTATGGATGGCATTTTAAAAAAAGAATTGGGAGCTGGAGAGATGGTTCAGCCAGTAAAGCTGCTAGATGATCTGAGCTTAATCTCTGGACCCACAGAATGGAAGAAAAGAACCGACTCCTGCAGGTTGTCCTCTGACCTCCACAGGTGTGCTGTGGCACATGCACGTGTAACACACACACAAAGTAAATAAATATGAGAAGTTAAGAATTGTTCACATGCATAGTTCACACAAACTTGCATCTGCACGTACACACATAAGGAAGTATAGAGGATACATGTGAACTAATGTGAAACTAACTCCAAAATAAATAAAACTACTGAAGATAACACCATTGTAAAGTCGTTAGGTCAAAAACAATATTAGACATTTCCTCTAGGTTCATAGAAATTGATTTGAAAGACTAGACACCAGATGTTTAGCAATGGTTAAAGTAAAAAGGTGACCAGAATTCTAGATTTGTTTCAAATAGTCTTTAGTCACTAATTTTACTTGGATATGTTAGAAAAAATGAAAATAAAAAATATTTTATATTAAGTAGATTTTCAAAGGTAGTTTTAACTAGTTTAGTAAAATTTCCCAACAAATAAAATGGCCACAATGTTTACAATGGTGAGCAGGGGCCACAGTGTTCACAGTGGGGAGCAGAGGCTACAATGGTTACTGTGGTTGAGCATCTGGCTTTCATTTAGTAATTAGGTTCTTGCCAGTTAAGACACTTGTCACTGTCTTAAGTTTGACTCGGCCTCAGAAAGGAAGCGCCAGGCTGCCTAGCTCCCGTTTCTGCCGTGTCAGCAGTGTGCTCCATGTTCTGCTTTAGAAACAGAAAAGGGTGAAAGGTCTCTGCTTTGTTCTTTTTAGGGTTTTGGGGTTGTACAGCTCCGTTTGCCTACTCTGGCTTTTAACCTTTCTAACTTACTACTGCACACTGTTGCCCACTGAGTGTCACACTGACTTTGGAAGGCACCCAGCATGGATCAGGTTTGGGTTTCTAGCTTTGTGTACTTGAAGTTGGTACATACTGCGTGGTTTTAGGTAGAATTCAAAAACTGGACCTTAAATATGATAAATCCAAAGAGGTTGCTGGGGCCTTTTTGAAATATGGCCTTAGGAAGCTGGTTGTCAGCTGACTCACTCCACCCTCCAGCAAGTACTGCTCAGACGTGTGATTCAGGGGTGACTTGCATGGCAGACCAGAGTGGGATGAGGCATAACCTGGGGACCAGACCAGCCGTATGTTTGTGATGTTTTATATTGGGCATATAGGGATTTGTAGTGAGTAACTTAGTATTTGTTGATATTGGTTGTGATTCTTAAGTTGATTTAAGTTCTTCTGAAGTGCCTTCCACTTGGGCCGCTTTGTGCTGGAAAGAAGGTCAAAGTAATATTTACTTCTCCTATTCCTTTTCTTAGTGATCACATGTCAGTAACCATCAAGGTGGTAGTTCAGAATTGTCAGAGAAATCCTGGTGAAATCTTGGTTACTTTTTTTTTCTGAGAAATGTTTCCCCTCGTGCTGCCTGGGATTCGATCCATTTTGGGATCCTTGACTGGCTTCTGTCCAGTTGGCTTTGAGTGGCTGCAACAGGGAGCTTTCCAGAAACGGGAACAAAGAAATGCTTCATCAGCTTTCTGGACTTTCCTTTCAGATCAGTAGTACTAATGCTTATTATAAATACTTCAAATTGGTGATGCCATTCCCTAGTTATTCCGCATTTCAAGGTAAAGTTGACACATATCTCTTAACGCAGCCCTGCCCTGTGTATTTGCTCTCATGGCTGAAGGCGCTCAGGGTCTTTGCTGCTTTCAGTGCTGCATGAGGTTCCTAATGTACCACGGTCACCAGTGACTGCTAGTGCAGGCCTTTCGGGCTCAGGACCTCCAGCTGTGTTCCGGTGGTGTCTTTCTGCCCTAACTGCTCACACCAGGCTGTGGAATAGTATGAGCTTAACATCATGTGGTCAGCCATTTCCTTAGGATGCTCCCTGGCTGAGTCCCTGAAGCCATCCATGTGCTGTTTTAAAGGGCTTGTGGAACTTTGCCTTGGAAGATGTCACATATGTCTGTCCCTCTGTGAGAACATCCTCAGCCTAGCGCTGGATTTGCCCTCTGAGTACAGCTTTAGGGGCAGGAGTACAACTGCCCAGTAGTCCACCTGGCTGCCTGCCGTGGTGACTTCATATTTCTGAAGAACAGATAACCAGTAGTCTTGTCAGATGCAAGAGGCAAGTGTGGGGTGAGAAACAGGAGATCAGCTAAGAAAGTGTCAGGCAGATGGAGATGGGGTGGCGGAAGCACCACTTCCCATTGAGAGCCTGGGCTGCCACCCGGAGCTCTTTGTTTCCTGAGTATCCGCTGTTGGGTCAATGAGGAAGCGGAGATGGAACCCAGCCAGAGGCGAGCTGCAACTAAGAGTAGGGTCCTAAGCTGCTGGCTGGGATGATTCTGCCTTGCTGCCAGTGGTCATGGGAGGAAGCTGGAGCTGGTCAGGCCAGTCTCTGCAGATGTTCAGTTACTCGTTTTGCCATCTTCTGAAAGATGATTAATGAAACAGCTGTGCTTGGGTTCATCTTTAATGATTTTCCATAGATTAAGAGTGGATGGATTTACATTCTGAAACATCTTGAACTAGAAGAATTAACTTTGACTCTGCTGTTTAAATAAAAACGACCTTTTCCATTTAAATCTCACAATATTATGACAGTGGGAACTTTCTCTTGGGGTCACTTCTGGAGTCTTCCTGTTGGGGATTTCCATATTGAGCTTTTTGGTTTTATTTAATATGGAAAAGTAGTAGACTCCAAAGCAGATTAAAGTATTCTAAAGATTTTAAGTTTTTAATTTTACGTTGAAGTACTGTGTGTGCGTATGTTTGTGGGAGCACACATGGCACACATGTGAAAGTCAGAGAACTCGGGAGTTGGTTCATTCCTTTCACCATGCAGGACCTTGGGATCTAGCTGGCTTGTTGGCCCTCATTTACAGCAAGCATTTCCCCAGCAAGCTGCCTTGCAGGCCCTGTACATTTGTTCTTTCTGTCATTTACTTTGTTGAGCATCTATTACATGACAAATGCCAGTCTTGATAAGTGGATGCCCCCAAATAGACTAAGTGGATTAGAGATGTCTCCCATGAGAAGCAGATCTGTTAGACCTTGGCCTTGTGGTATCTGCTAACTTGTCCACACACTGAACTGCTTGCCGTTCTCTTCGGGGTTGGGAACTATCTTTGTGATACTGTAGCTTCAGGGCAGATAAAGGGTGTCACTGAGTTAAAACGTCTGCTTCTCGGTAGCTCTCAGAGACTTAAGAGAGGCGACCCCATGATTCTCAGATTGTGAGCCATACAGGAAACTTTTCTTCTAGGATCACAGTTCTTTGGGATTGTGTGTCCTACGAAGCTAGTCCCCTTTTATCTCACTTATTTTTTGCGACTCAGATAAGCACAAATTCTACTTTGCTTGCATTCAATTTATCTTTTACTTTAGAATAATTTAATCTGCTTTTGAGTCTTCCACTTTCCATATAATTATTGTGCTTCATAATATTCAATCAGAATAATTAACTTTTTTTATTTCATGTAGAATAAAAATTGAGTAATTTTCATCAATTTCAAACAAATCAGGAAGCTCTAAAGGAAAGCTCATCATAATTCTATGAATTTCATGCTGTTTGTAACAATTTTTTTAATAAAAAGGGCTTTTATGAATGTGTTCAGCACTCCATGTTTCTTAAAATATGACTGTTTTCCAAATAACCACAAATAGTTTAAATTCTTGTCTTCGGGAGATTTGTTAAAAGGAATTATTGGTTAGTTTAGAAGGGCATTCAGACTCAGTGTTTGCAATCTTCTAAATTAATGTTTGGTTTTCTTTTTAATCCCAGTTGTTTTTCCTCTGACAGTTTGGAATCTGGCAGTGCAAGCAAACTGTGAGCTTTGATTTTAGCGGTTTGGGTACTGCGCTGCATAGCTGGTCCTCTTGACAATGCACATGACGGCATATGTACAGTCCGGCAGGCTTTGCGTTATGCTTTGTATGTGTAGAAAACAGACCACCTTATCTTTCTCTTTGGCTCACTGAACATGTCATTTTTTTTTAATTTTATTTTTATTTTACATATATATGTGCCGGCTTGTCTGTATGTGTGCCACATGCACACAGATGGCTGTGGCGGGTAGAAGAAGGCATTGGATCCCAAGGGAGGAACTAAACTCACAGCTTTGTGAGCCACTTAATGGCGCTGCTGAACCCAGGTTCTCAAGAAGAGCAAATTCTCTTACCTGAGCTGTCTCTGCAGCCCCCTCTACTGGAGTTTTTTATACAATGATAAGTTCCAAAGTATCCTGAGAATTTGATCTGGAGTTTATTTAACCTGTGAAGCTGGATCCTACTATTTTACATGCGTGAAAATTAGTATTCTGCTTAATGCTGCCCCCAATAAGCAGCTTTATCTTTGTGTACATCTGAAACTTGTTTAGGAATAGGTGAAGCTTGCTCAGGATCAAAACCAGTGGCCAAGATTTTGTTAAACTTGAATGTCATATGTATAACTGGAGGGTTGAGGGTCGCATAGCACCTGCCCACTGAAATGCACAGAACAAGTGAACGGACTACAGGTTTGTTCATAACTAGCTGAGAGAATTTAACTGGAAGGGAAGGAAAACTATGAGGCCCATGAGAAAGATGCAGAAGTACGGGTTTGTATTTGTTCAGGCAAGCAGGAGCAGCAGTCCTGGCACTGCCTCTGCATCCCGCCCTGCCAAGGAGGCAGACCCTGGTTCCTCTTCGGAAACTGAAAATCTTTCCCTGGACTCCTTGTTGAGAGGCTGCCTTTGATGTGCAGTGCAGTCTTCTGAACTCCATTGCTTTCCCCAGCTCCTCCACTTCCTTTTCCTCAGTCATTTGCTCTTTCTGAAGCTCTGCACGGTGGTCCCTCATGTGCCAGCCCTTTCCACAGAAGCCTATTGTCCCATGCAGCTGTGGTCCCGCCATGAGCAGCTCAGCCTTTCAGGCCGCTCTGCCTGCCACTCACTGAGGGAGGACAGAGGGCCATTCTCTGGGCTGCGCTGTAATCTGTGCTGGGCAGGCCCTCGGTAGCAGTTCTTCTGATACACACGAATGCTTTCCTTTCTTCTGACTTCTGAGTACACGATCACATGGTCACTTCTCATGTGGGTGTTCTATTTGTGCTGACAGAGAGAGGGATGACTTAATGTCTGCGCTAGTTTCTGTGCGGAGCAGCTTGGCAGAAGTGCAGCAGAGAGAGACAAGTGCCTACAAACAGGTGAAGCACGCTGTGCAGATGACCGAGGAGGCCAGCTTTGAAAAGACCAAGGCAAGTCTAATGGCTGGAAATGGGTACAATACACAGCCACTGTTTCCCCATGTATGTTTCTATGATTGTTTTAATAACTAAATTAATTCTAACCACACAAAGCAGATGCCAGTCCACCACTGTTGACTTCTCTAAATTAAGCAAACTTTCTATTTGGAGAATTCTTATTCCTCTGCAAATATGTCTGTCCTATTGCTGTTCAGAGCTCATAGCACAATGTGGGAAGTGCCTTGGTGTGCTTAATCTGCTTGCTTCCTGGGTGCTTTCAGGTTTGCAACAGCCTCATCACCGACTCACTTGTGTGTCTGTGTTCCTGTTTGACTAAAGGCAAATGTTTCTCCTCTGTGTAAGCAGGAACTGTTGGTACATCGAAATATGCCAGTGTTAATCACACGTGTGTGTCCAGTAGCATCTTTTGATGTAACTTAGATTCATTGTGAGCTGAATTAGTTGTACCTGGTCATAGTAATAAAATAATAGTTCACACTAAGTGGCCAGTGTTCTAGACACTTTGAATAACTGAAGGTTACTATTGGTTGATTGTTGTGGTTGAGGATCATACTTTAATCAAAGTTGTTCTGTATTTCCCTTTGATGTGTTACTGGCTATACTTGAAGTGATTAATTCTTGACATTTTAGATTTGTGGTTTTGGCTTATGTGTGCTCATCTAGTAAATTCTATACAGAACTGTGTCTTACGATTTTCTTACTGTGAAGATACCATGACCATGCAACTCTTATAAATGAAAGCACTTAGCTAGGGTGGCTCACTTACAGTTTCAAAGGTTTAGTCCATTATCATCATGACAGGGAGCGAGGCGGCACACAGGCAGACGTGTTCTGGAGTAGTAGCCAAGAGTCCTACATCTTGCAGGCAAAGGAACTTGACTGAAATACTGATCCTGAGCATAAGAAACCTTAAATCCCTCCCCCACAGTGACACACTTCCTCCAACAAAGTCACACCGCCTAATAGTGCCAGTCCTATTAAGACTATGGGGGTCAGTTACATTCAAACTACACATACTGCAACGTATGAAGAATATGAAATTTGAAAGGACCTCTAGCCAGACACCTTGAAGAAAGGGGTACTCAGTATGTAGTTCCATCAGTGTTTTATGAAAATGTGATAATTCAGAGCCAATTGATTCTGTATCCAGGGCCATCACAGCCACTCCCTATCCATTTCCCTCTAGGCCCTCTGTAACATTCCCAGGCTGGTTGACCCTCACTCTTCGCTGATTTCCTTTCCAAGTGGATCCACTTGTGACCCAACTCCCTCACATGTTCCTTCTCTTCTAAACTCAGCTGGTCTGGACACCACGAGAGTCCAGCTCTCCTGACTTTTCCTTTGTCCCCAGGGCCTCTGCTGGAGGACTGAGATTTACTGTACTCGTCACAGTTTCTCTACCATTACCCAGGGGAAACTGACTCTAGATGTTCCTGGACACTGAGGAGCTTTAGCTTCTGACCCTTCCTCTCTTTCTTCGTCTCCAGCCATTGCTCATAAAGGTTTCGAGATCCATTTAATATATGGAGCAGCAGCCACGCCAGTCCCCATAACTCCTGATCCTTTTCTCTCTCTGTGTGTCATACAAACTAAGACCATAAATTCTGAAACTAGTCCCCAGCCCAAGCCTTTCCTCCTGGTCCTCTACGCCCAGCCTTGCTCACTCCACGTCTTCCTGGCCTTCACTTCCGCCTCTCCTTCTGACTGTCATTCTCCTTGTTTCCAGCTGGGGCTTCCCTTCTCACCTAAATATGAATTTTATGGCCTCAGACGGCACTCATTGTATCTGCCATCCATCCCGTCTGTTTCTCACTGAAAAGCACCTAGTCCACTACGATGCCCAGACTAGAAACAGGACCCTGTCCGCTCTTCTAGCCCTGGCTTTCAGTCAAGTCATAGTTTCTGGAAGGCTTTCTTTTTCCCTTCATGAAACTCACACTTTCTCACTGGGCAAGTTCGTCTCAGCTGAGAACTGTTCCTCACTGCAGTGCCATCAAATGTGCCTTGTTAAGCCTCCACTGCCTGTTCTGGTTTGAGCTGGAATGCCCCCTTTATGGTCATGCATTTCAAAGCTTGGGTTGCTAGCTGGTGGCTTTGTTTGAGGAAGCTGTGAAACTGTGGGGACAAGAAGTGTGACTGGTGGAGGCAGGTCACCGTGGACAGGCTCCGCATGTTTCAGGCTGGCCCCACTTCTGACCCCATGCATCTATCATGATATAAGGAGCCTCCGTGGCATGTGTCCACTCCAGGACCTCTGCTGCCCTCCCTGCCGGGACAGACTGAAACTGTGAGCCAAAGCCAGCACACACTCCACCCCTCAGAGGCAATCCACGGCTGTGGAAAAGTGTCTAGCACGGTACCTTTGACTGTGCATCCTCTCTCTCCTTGGTTACTTCTTTCTTTATCATCTCCTTCTCTAATGCCCATTTCTCTGCCTGATCTCCTGGGTGGGCTTCATTCCTCCTTCACCCATGTCCTTGAACACCCCTTCCTGAGGCTCCCCACCACCCCCCATCACTGCTCCCTGGAGCTTCTTTTCTTGCTGCTCCTAGACCTACGCTGCTGGTGTCTTCCGCACAGCCATGCTTTCCTCTCCCATTTCTCTTCTGTCCACTGTTTGTTGAGTAATGCCATCCCTCTTCCTAGACGGCAGTCCTTAAAATCCCTCCAGCGTTGCCCCACCCCGACCATGACTTTCTCATTCCCATGCTGTTTCTCTGCAGAGTTCCCTGTTCGGCTGTGCCCACCTTTCACCTCCTCTACCCCTGTGGTTTTTCTGTGCCCTTCCGCCATGTGTGCAGACTGTGGCAGTAGCCCCCTGATTGCTTTCTCTTGGGCATCTCCCTTTTCCAGCCTGTCTTTTGCATTGTCTTAGTGTTCCAAACTGTAAATACTCCCACTGAGGGAACTCCCATATCAAATGTACTAATTCCCTAGCTGGCCTTTCAGAGCCTTCAGTCTGGCTGTTCTCCGACTGTCCTGGAGTCACCTCTCTCCATACTCAAACAACTGAAGAACGTGAGTTATGACTCAGCATTTTCATGGGTCCACTGGGCCAGCACCAGTTGCTTTGTGCTCCTATGTGACAAACACGTTTGTCAGAGGAGGTTCAATTCAGGTAGCAGTCTTTGTACAAACTCTGCGGCTTCTTGTTTGAATTAATCTCTGCTTCTCTGCCCCCACTGTTGTCACATAAAGTCGAGGTGACGTTTTCTAGCTGTCTGAAGGACTCTTATGTCTAGCCCTGGGTTTCTCACGTGCCATTTGGATATTCATTGCAATGAAGAGAAATTAGTAATTTTAGCTATAAATGTGATATTAAGTAATTAATGTCTTTTGAAATATAATGGTTAAGAATGAGCTAGCCCAATTGTCAACATTACCTCTGGCAGCTAATGGGGCAGATGCAGAGGCCCACAACAAACATGAGGCAGGGAGAGAGCCAGAATTGGAGATTTTCGTCAGGTCTCTACCCTTGGAGCTTTGGGAATCTCGTGGAAGTGGGGGAGGAAAAATTGTAGGAGCCAGAGGAATCAAGGACACCAGGAGAACACGGCCCACAGAATCAACTAAACAGGGCCGAAAACACTGAAGCAGCAATTTTGGAGCCATGATTGGTTTGCTCTAGGTCTCCCGCATATATATTATGGTTGTTAGCCTGATGTTTCTGTGGGACTCCTACAGTGGGAATGGCATGTCTCTGACTCTTTTCCCTGCTCCTGGGATTTTTTTCCTCCTGCTAGGTTGCCTCACCAGCCTTGATATGAGGGTTCATGCCTCCTAGTCTTGTTGTACCTGTCCTCTCTGAAGGGAGCCAGAAGAGGAGTGGATCAGTGTGTGTGTGTGTGGGGGGGGGTGGTCAGGAGAGAGGGAGAACTGGGAAGAGTGGAGGGCAGGGAAACTGCAGTCAGGGTGTCTGGTACAAGAGAAGAATAAGGAAGGAGGGGGGAGAAGGCGCACTGAGGCTTCACATACTGTGAATCCACATTTTCACTCAAGTGACAGGAATGGAGGCAAAGGCTGGTTGACGTGATGTGGTGAATGTCTAGGAGCTTTTACCTAAAGTTCTGATAAGACATAGGAATTTTTCTTCGGGGAGTCTTAAAAGATAGTGAGCATGGGTGTTTTCAGTTTAGAACTACTTTTTAATACAAAGCAGAAGTTAATGTGTTTCTTAGTGTCTTGGTGTTTGTTGCCATCTAGTGGAAGTTATTTGTATTGCATGCCAGGTAAAAGATTTTACTGCACTGTTTATGGTTGTGGTGACTGAAAATACCCATAGTGTTTATAAGAAAACAAGTATCTGATAAGAAGACCACAATGTCATTTTCAGGTAATGGTGTGAAACTACAATCCATCAAATCTCTACTCTTCCACTTTATAGATGTGTGATCTGGGCAAATTCTTTCATGTTTGAAAACACCCAAGTGCTAAGAACCACTTAAAATTTCATACTGGGGATAATGGAATGAGGCTGTGCCAGCCACTTAGAAAGTCTCTAATGCAGAGCAAGCGCTCAGTGAAAAGCTTTACTGGAAAGTGTAAATTATTGCAACCGGAGATAGTTCTTAAAAAGAAATGTGAATGACAAAGGGTTTGTAGTACGGGACTGATGAAACTCCAAGAAGCAGCTGTAAAAGTTCACGGGCCTCCAGCCTGGCTGACTGTCCTCACAGTGCAGCGGCTGAGTGCTGTGCAGAGGCACAGGCTTAGGGAAATGGACCGAGCACAGCAGAAGTAAGATAACCCACTAAAGAAGGTTTTCTTTAAAAAAATGTCAATATAGTAGGTTAAATAAATAAGTGTTAGTTTGTTTGTTTTAAATTTCTCCATTATTTTGTGTCTTGGATTGTGGTAGAATCAAAAAAGCAGAAATAAGAAACTTGGATGTTGTGGAATATTTGTTTAACTATGTAAAGATGTGGTACATTTGTTTATGTGCAGATTACTTTAACTATGTAAAGGTGTGTTACTTTTGTTTATGCTGCATTTGTGTTTAATTATTCAAAGATGAGCTGCATCTGTTTCACCTTGCCTGCCTAAGGCACCTGAGGTCTAATAAAAAGCTGAATGCCCAATAGCTAGGCAGAGAAAGGATGGGTGGGGCTGTCAGACAGAGAGACTAAATAGGAGGAGAAATCTAGGCTCGAGAGAGAAGGAGAAGGAAGAGAGAACGAGAGAGATGTCAGCCAGCAAGACACAGAGACAGCAGAAAAGAAGACACACAGAGAAGTGAGAAAGGTAGTAAGCCCAAAGGTAGAAGGTGGATGAAGAGAAACAGATTAATTTAAGTTAAAAGAATGAGTCAGAAGCCTGCCAAAGCTAGACAGAGCATTCAAACCTAATAGTAAGTCTCCGTGTCATGATTTGGGAGCTGGTTGGTGGCCCCCTCAAAAAAGCCTGGGACACTTGGAGTGGAAAAACTTATCAGAAAAGCAGTGAGCACTGGGCTCCAGCTACGGGGATGGAAGTAACGCCCTCCTCGCAGCACGGCGTCTGCTCAGAACAAAACCAAGCTGCCAGTGCCTTTAGACAAAGACAGACACACAGGACAGAAGCCCCGGAAGATGTTAAGGGAGGTGACAGAATTCCTGTCTACTGAAATGGTAGTATTAACAGGTATTTTTGTGGTGGTACTGGAATAAGTGAGCTTACTGTTGCATTAAAATGTGGCATATACAGTTATATAGGATATGTAGGCATCAGTAATAAAAACAACTGTTATTAGTTTATATATTTGCTCTATTGTCGTTATTTGACTATGTAACCCATATACATATACGTATGTATCTCACTGTGAAGCAGTGTGTAGTATTGCACCAGCAGTAACTTTATGCATTCCATGTTTAGAGTGTTTCTTGATTGCATCAGGTAGTCATATGACCTATAACATCTAGGCTTATGTAAGTGTGAAATTACATAATGATGCTTTTCTCAGAACATGGTTGCTGGTGCATGCCTGTGAATAGTCTCAGTGTAGATTTATGGACGTATTTCTGGTAAACAAGTTATTTATAAATTCAAAGCAATATATTGTTCTATTCATAAGTAAGGAGCTCAATTATGTTGATAATCATTTTTATTTAATGGTCTTGTTTCATAAAAATAAATCCATATTCATGTTTCAAAATTTATGTCCAATAACAGTGAATAGTAAATCCTCATAATATCTTATTTATTATTCATGAGTTTTTCACTGGAATTTCTAGGAAACTATTCGTAACAGTTGGGAAGGGGAATTAGAGATGTCATTAAATAGGTTTCCTGATTTAAAGCCTTAGTTGATAGATATCATTTTTGTTTTGGAAAATGTTTGACTCCTTTATGATAGTAATAGTTACCTTTGGCTTACTAAAACTAGAATTAGAAATACTGAGTCCAACACATTACGTTTTGAAATGAGTGTTGATGGGGACAGCATGAAATGGCTGGCTGCAAATGAAGAATCTTGAATTGAATTTGCTGGCGTGGAAACGCACAATTCCCCCCATTCTCAAGGCTGGCAGCCAATTCTACCAGGTAAGGAAAAGGAGAACCCATCTCCCCAGATACCCCAGGGAAAATGAGTGCAGGGCACACGTGGAGACGCCATCCCAGTTGTGACATAGCTTTGAGGATTTAATTACCTCATGGAGAGATGTCAGCTGGGGTCCTGGAAAAGAAATAAATGGTAGCCCTTGAATTACAAGGACTAGCATTCTGCAATAGTTTTGTAAGTGTTGGGGTTAAGTATCGGGTTTAGGAACCCCTCAGCCACAGGTGAGGTCCAATGGAAAAAGAGACAGTTTTGCATCTTAGGGGCTCCAAACTCCCTGACCAGAGGGTAAAGCGATTGCTGCTCAAGCATTAAGACCAGACTTTGCATTCTGATGCCCAGATCAAAAGCCAGATAGGTGTGTGCTCCTGTACTCTCAGTACTGGGGCAGAGGTTGGCGTTGTGTGGGGAAGGGGAGACGGGCATCTCTAGGGCATGACAGCCAACCAGTCTGATTGGTGAGCTGCAGGTTCAGTGGGAAACCCTGTCTCTAAAGTTAAGGTAGAGAAGAAGTTGAGGAGTACTCTGGCTTCTACGTGCACATATATATGTTCACTACATACATGTACACACACACATTACTAATTTTTTTATTTCCAAGTGTTACTAAGTCCACTGCTTTTCTCATTATAACCAGGTATAAATGTCACAATAAATTAAAAGTAAATAAAAGTGAAAGCTATTTAAAATGTTTGACTATTGATTACATACCCAATGATGTCATAACTGGTTTGTAACCTAAGGTTTACTCAGTGCTCCTCTTGTTCCCACCACTCTCTTGTCCCCACCACTCCCTTGCTGGTGGCTGGCAGAAGGCCGTCCACCAGCAGCGGTCAGCACGGTGTGCTCATGTGACTTACAGCCACATTCTGTGTTTTCCACCGAACCAGCCTGTGCCTTGACCTCTCCTCCTGTTCTGTGCTGACTGGATTCTTCCTTCCACTCCTGCCATCTGTGTTGGGCTGCTTTCTCGGGTGTTCTCAGCCTAAGTTGTTGTCCATTTGGAAATTTCTTCGGATATATTGGTTTTATTTCTTCTACCGGTAGTTTTCATTACGACAGGAAAAGTTGCAGCTTTGTCGTTTGTTGTCACTAGATTAATGGAGAGTAATTGTCACTGATAATTGTATTTTGAAGCACAGAATTCAGTATTTCCTAGTATTTTATCCTCCAAGGGATTTAGTTATGAAAAATATGCTTTTCATTTTTTTATAATCAGCTTTAAATTTATTTTCTGAGGCATTCTTCTAGTCTTTAGCTTGGGACTAACTCTGTTGTTGTCTAACTCAGAATTGTGTTTGTTTTGGTTAACCAGACACGTGTGAAATTGGCTGTCATACTTTAGGATAGCAGACACGTCCAAAATAAAGACCTGAAGGTGAATGTCTTCTAGATGAAGGGAGGACAGTTCACAGATCCTAGATATTCTCAGTCTAGAGTTAGCCTTTAGCAAAGAGCAGTATAACTATACAGAAAGCCTAACAGCGTGCCTTGAGACCATTTCCATCTCCATTGTCAACGTCTGTGACCATCCAACTTCTACAACCTGGGCTCTCTGTGGCTGGTGCTGTCGGCGCCAGAGACGTAAACAATGCTCAGAAGACAGACACCAGAGCAGCAGAACTGTGTTGGGTTTTCGTATGGTGATTTGAAGTTCCATTTTATTGTTGGCCATTATAGATAATGGCCAAAGGAAGTAGGAGAGTTTTTATTTCTGGAAAGCATTGTGGGCAATTTTGAACAAAGGAAAATTGTGACTTTTTTTTCAGTTATGAACTTTTACTGTTGCTGCAAGATGTCCATCCTGATAACAGCAGGCAGTAAGCTGTGTTTAAGGGGAGTGAACTAATTCTTAGTTATATTAAGGAAGCTTTACTAAATAGTGTTAATAGATGCCTGCATATAATAAAATGTAGTTTTCAACATCTACTTTAAATTTTCTATGTGTCATTTAAAGAATGAAAATACTTTGAATGACAAGGAAATGAGATTTTAGTATGTTTTCCATGAAGCACTAGCACCACAGAAGGACACATAGCAAGGCGCTTGGCCTTTCTGAGCTCATTTTCAGATTCTGATTGCCCTGTGGCCACCATCAGGGCCAGCAGAGCTCTCCACCTGGCTAGTCCTGAATCCTCAACTGTGCCGTGGAAACCTGTGAGCAAGTGGGACGTCGGGTGGCATCTGCCATGACAGTCCGTGGTGGTGGGCTGTCGAGTGGGTCTGAACTGTCTTAGATAGAAGAACGTGTACTTGTCTGACTGCTCGCTGGTGCTTTCTCACTCCTGATGCCCTTCTCATTCCCTGTCTGCCAGGCTCTGATCCAGTGTGAGCAGCTGAAGAGTGAGCTGGAGAGGCAGACAGAAAGACTGGAAAAGGAGCTTGCCGCTCAGCAAGAGAAACGGGCTTTTGAGAAGGAGATGATAAGGAAAGAAGTAGCCAAGGAGAGAGAGGATGCAGAGTCAAAGGTACCGTGCTAGACACTTTCCCAGGGCCCAAGGGATTGCATCTGAGGGGTGGAGTGTAGGGGGAGGGAAGGGCTGGCTTTGCTCATAGTTTCAGTCTGTCCTGACTGGGAGGGCAGCAGAGTTCCTGGCAGTGGGGGCATGTACACCCGAGTCCTCATCCAGCCCTCCTGCTGCTTTCTGCAATCCCCATGCAACCCTTTCTACCTCTTTCGGCTCTGGCAGATGAATTGGAGACCCTGAGGATGAAGTCATGCAACTAAGGCTGCTGTCCCTTAAAAGTACAGACTTTAGGGAAAGGTGGCTACTAAGCAGATATGTTCATAAATGATCAAATCTCTCAAGCCTAGACAGTCACAAAAGGCTTCTTGTCAGGAGGATTTTGAAGTGAGGCTGAGAAAGGTGAAGGGATAGGCAGGGGGCTGATTGAGTTCAGGAGGAGGAGGTGTCATGTCCAGGAAAAACACAAGCCCTTAGGAGCTGACGCTCTGTGCGTGATCGGAGTTTAGAACCAGCAGGTGGTGGAGCAGAGGGACCCGGGAAGAATAGTGGAGGGTGAAGTGTGGAGAAGTATACGGGGGAATAAATCACCCATGCTCTTAAAGTCTACATGATTATTAGAAATTTCATTCAGATGTGACATTAAGTCACAGAAGGCTTTATATATCGGACGGTGTTGCCATGATATGAATATCTGAGGAAAATCACCCTGTTGATAAATTGGAGTAGAAGTAGAGTATATGCCAGGAGGTCATGTTGGGGTTAGGTTTGGCACGGCGGGGTGACATCTTGGATTCAGGAGATCACTGGGAGGTAGCCGCTGGATTCACAGTATGTCATCACTGGCTGCTTCCTCCCCCACCTTGTGCTGTACTTCCTTTTAAGATTTTTAGTTTCTCTTTTCTTGCAAGGTACTTTTGGGGCATTTTCTTTGAACCCATATCCTTGATTTGAGAGTTGATGATGTGTGCCTCTAAAACATGAGAAGACCCATCCAGAAAGGTTTATAGACCTTAACAGGTGTAGATTTAGATAACTGGGAACTGCTCTGCCTTTGATTCATCGATGTATCGGTTCCTAAAGCCTTAATTTTCCACTGAGCTCCTGACCCTCCTTTCCTTTTTCTGCTTCTCCCAGTAGAAACAGTTCATCATGTTGTCCCAGACAGGGACCTTATCACCCTTGGCTGCTCTCCCTGCCTTCCCCTCATTGCCACCAAGTTAAAGAAGCCCATCCCATCGCTTTGACTGCCCTCTCCCTACCCTGCTGTTCTCTTACCCTCGTTGGCAGGCACTTCTAGCCCCTGTGGTGTCATTGCCACCAACCTCAGCTCCCTATCTTGTTCTTTAAACCCCAGCAGGGATGATTTCGTGCTTTAAAAGCCTTCTCGTCTCCCTGCAGTCTCAGATAAACCTAAAGCAAAACCTAAAGTCTCTCCACCATTTTTCCTGTCTCTTCAGCCTCATCCCCCTTCACTTTTCCCCTCGTGTCCCTACCACACTGACATCCTTGCGCTTCCCCGATCTTTCAGGACCAGTTTGCCCTGTTTGTTTTTTTGCTTTTGTTTGTTTTGGGTTTTCATGGCAGCATTTTTCTGTGTAGTCTTGGCTGTTCTGGAACTTGCTCTGTAGAATAGGTAGTCTTGAACTCACAGAGATCCACCTGCCTCTGCCTCCCGAGTGCTGGGATTAAAGGTGTGTGTCATCACTGCCTGTTTTTTGCAAGGTTTGAGTGGGCTTCGTCTCTTATCCAGAGAAGTCCTTCTTTGTTCTGTGTGATCCTTCAAAGTTCTTGGAACAGCCTCCATCAGAGCCTCCCAAAGCAAAACTAGGTTCTGCTCTATGGGTTCCCATAATTGAGTTGATTGCAAATTCTTGTGGGATTGTTGCCTTCTCTTTCTGTGAGTCCCTGCATGTATAAACCAGTATCCTCATTGTTGGCACATTAGCACCTGCTCAAATAGGTAGTTTTGAATGAAGTATGGATAATGTACAAGGAAGGGAAAGAGGGCACCATGGCATTGGAAAGGCAGGACTAAGGGAGAGGGTCGGAACTGATCCATCTGCAAGTGATCATGTGAGTTCTCGGGGCAACGGCAGTATTAGCTGAGGTACAAAGAATAGGCAGGATTTAGAATCCTAGTGACTGAGGAAGGTATGGAGGGAGGTGTAGCTTTGAATTGGCTATCGTTTGTGTGTGTGTGTGAGAGAGAGAAAATAGAATCACACACACACACACACACACACACACACACACACACATTGTGTGATCTTTTACTTTTTTGAATTTATGAGGGACCCACCACCTAGCTTCCAAATGTATCACATCCACAGAAGCTTATTCTTAGTTATGAATGCCAGGCCTTAGCTTAGCTTATTTTTTGCCATTTTTTAAATTTAAATTATCCAGATTACCTTTTGCCTCTGGGCTCTTATCTTTTTCTACTTTTTGTTCGTGGCTTGCTGGGTGGCTGGCCTCTGATGTCCTCTTCTTCTTGTTTCTTGTACTTATCCTCTCCGCCTGCCAGCCCGCCCCAGTTGTCCTTGCTCCTGCCTCGCTATTGGCTGTTCAGCGCTTCATTAGAACCATCAGGTGTTTTAGATAAGCAAAGAATCGCACCTTCACAGAGTTAAATAAATGCAGCATAAACGAAATTCACACACCTCAAAATGTCCCCCCCCACACACAGCTATTGCTCACAACCTGGGCATTTTTATTTGGGAAGGTGGTTGTTTAGTGGAAACCCTTTGACTCAGCCTTACAATATTAAAATGCTTGGATGAGAATTTCAAAAAAGAGGGGGAAAAAGAGCAACGGATTGTGCTTGGTGTTATACCAGGTGCGTTTCTACCAGAGTCTCTCCCTGGAGGGCACTTCGTGAGTGAAGGTGGCAGCAGAAGTGCAGCACGCTGGCACAGGGAAGTAAGCTTTGGCACATTGGATCTCCGGTCGGGTCCTGAGTACACAGACAGATGTAAGAGTAAGGAAGCACCAGGTCCTGGCACCCAGGTGGTCTCAGCAGGGAGAACGGCTTCAAAGAAGAAGCTGGGGGAGAAAGTCCAGTTTGACCTCTTTGGGACTTTGTCCAACCCGTGGGAGTGATGACCGCTCTAAGTGCTTGACGGGACTAAAAGCCATGATGCTTTGCTTTGAAACTCGTAATTCCTGTCGTATGGTGGACATTGAATAAAAATGAGCCTGTACCTGTTATCATTTTATTTTAGGGAATGAGCAGTGGGCTTTCTGGGCAGCTTTATTGTACCCGTGAGTCAGTGCAGACAGACAGAGAATACTTGGGCAAGTAGCTTAGTTTTCTTAATCTCATTTCAGGGGAACTGAAAATTAATCCAATCCAATTTCCATTCATCTAAATCTGATACAGTTCTTTCTCTAAAGGGACTGAAGCGCACAGACGTGTGCAACACTAGGAAAGTCTGCATAATCAGCTTCAGTACTTGTCACGGAGATGCCTCAGGCACGGGTTCCAGGATCTTACTCACGAGTGTCCATGTGCGCTAAGAGCTAGCAAGCATGCGTCCCTGTCTCTCCTTACTGTGTCGTTGCCTCCTCCTCCCCATCCCCTCCCCACTTCTGCAAAAGACCTTGCGGTTTTGCTCTTTTGTTCTAGACCTTTTACAATTCCACAAGCAGATCTGAAATACATGCCCAGGATAAAAACTTACCAACACAAAATATTGAATGAGTTATTTATTGAAACAAAATGAGAAAGAAATTTCCTCATATTTTTAAATAGCATAATCCTTGTATATATAAGTGTGTTCATAGATGCATAGAAGGGATTGTCATTTGATCCAGTTGTAGCTATGGCATCAGAAAGAAAACATTTTCCTTTTTAAACCTGCTTTCTGGAGCTGGGGAGCTGGCTTAGTTGGTGAAGCGCTGGCTGCAGGAGCATGAGGATCGTTTGGATCCCTGATCCCCAGCACCCACATAATAAAGCTGGACGTGGCTGTGTGTGCTACAAACTCGGTGCTGGGGAGTTGGGGACAAAAGGATCCCTGGGGCTTGGTGGCCAGCCTGGGGAGCAGAATCTGTGAGTCCAGGTTCTGTGAGAGATTCTATCTCAAAAAATAATGTAGGTAGTGAATGACAAAGATACCAGGGCTGACCTCTGACCCCAATATGAATGTATATACATGTATTTACATACATACATGTACATTGCACACAAACAAACAAGTACACACATATACAACACGCACGCACACCTAGCACCAAGCTTTGGAATACAATCTAATAGGGAAAGTGACAAATTAATCATTACCTGTAAATATTAGGTTGGTAAAGTTACTGCACAAACAGGTGCTCCTGGTTTCCCAACAGTAGGTAGTCACCTCCTTCCCCGCTCCTCCATTTGTGTGAGAAACTCTAGGAGAACAGGTGTCTCTGCCTACCTGCCCATGTCTGCATCATTTCCCATGAATATTACCTGCTGTGAGTTTGTCTCTTGCTTTCAGTAATAGGCCTTGTTTGTTCTGAGCCCCTTTGGTTTGTCAGTCTGTCATTCATCATATGTTTATTTGATCACCCCCACCCCACAGCCCACACATTTTCTTAGTTGGTTCCCTCGACAATAGCCCATTGCCTGAATCCTTAATTTCTTGTATCTCTTCTACCACTTCATGCAATATTCAATGTACTGGAAACCACTTTGCAGAAATCTCTATCAAGCTTTCCCAGCCTAGGTGTCCTTGTCTCTCCCTTGCCCCTGTCAAAGTTTAAAGAACTTACCTGATGTCAGTGCCTTGGACATCCAGCCGTGTTGCAGCTGTCTGTGTTGCTTCTGGCCCTGCAACAGATGTGGATGGAGAAGCTCCTGCAGTGTAATGCTGACTTCCAGATGGTGGGCGTGGGGGAGAAGAAGGTGTGACAACAGGAGGGGAGGCCTCAGGAAGTGGGTGACAGGAGGCAGCAGACAGGTAGTGGGCAGAGGACCTAAATGATGGGTGGTAGAGGGCGGGAGTCCCACGGAAGGGAGGGATTTGATGTATGCCTTGTAGAAATGGACAGCATTTACAATTAGCAAAATAAATATCTGCAGATTTACTTGAAACATTGAGCATCCTTAATATGTTTAATAGTCAGATTTATCTTCACATAAATATGTAATATATTAGTTTTAATAGCTTGTCACTAAAATTTACTATTGTTGTATGGTTCCAGAAGACCTATAATTACAGGTTTATGATATGGATAGTCATGAATTTGAGTTCTTAAATTAATTAAATTGATACTTGATTTCCTGTTATTTCCTTTGACATTTAATTATTGGTTCACATTGTAATATGCACAAAGGTACTTTGCAGTTTGGTATTAGCAAAGCTATGTGCAAATTAAGTTTTTGTACAATCTTTTAATGTTTGGAACATGAAAATAACTAAACCAAGTATTCAGTTCTCCATGATTTTAGAAAACTCAATTGTTGATCATTCGAAACCAAAGAATCTACAGGGCTTGTTGTTTGCATGCGTCAAGTTTGCTACTTATGTAATCAAATGCAGACACCTGACATCATTTTATTGCTGTGATGCTCTTCATTTACCAAAACTTTTGTTGAATATTGATATCTTAATAGAGTTTTGTTACCATATATTAATTATGTACAACAGTGGTTTCATCAGGATTTTCCATGCATGCATATAATATATTTCCATCATATTCATTGTCCCATCCCCATTGCTGTCTCTTGTTCCACTGGCCTATTGTTTCTGCATGTATGAACCAATGAGTTTAATTAGGCTTATTTGGTTTTGTTTGCTTGGGTATTTTGTTTTATGCTCGTTGATGTTTTGCCTGCATGTATGTTTGTGTGAAGGTGTCACAGAAACCCAGGAGATGGAGTGACAGATAGATAAGAACCTCCATGTGGGTGCTGGGAATTGAGCTCAGGACCTCTGGAAGAGCAGCCAGTGCTCTAAACCACAGAGCCGTCTCTCCCGCCTCTTATAAGCTTCTTATATGTATGAGAAAATTTTAGTTATTTATTTCAATTATAGAACAATGTGTCCATGTCAGGGACTGTGGTAGAATTCAAGCAGCATTGTTTCTCTAGCAGATGAAGTCGATATCCCATATGCTTGTTCTGGGTTGGGGTAGCATTCCTTCATCTTAGATGTGTCAGTTCTCCTAGAGGTTAGCACAGAAAAGTTGGAATCACTCAAACAGAGCACAACCACGAAGTCTAAGGACTAGAAAGCATTTTTGGTCCTGAGGAGAGACGAATAAGACCTGATACTGCCTACAGACGCCCTCAGAAAAGCACTCCTCCTAATTATTCATCCGTACTTATGGGGCATTTGGTACCTTTTAATGAACATGCCCTTGAGGAACTTCTAATACAAAACCCAAAAAACCAAAACCAAAGGGACAGGTGAAAACAATGGAACAGTGTAATAGGTACCACAGCAGTGGTATGCGGAGGCGGAGGGGGGTGAGGTGCATACGCGGACGTTGCTGCAGAATTACATGCCAGGGTAACTCTCAGAGTATTAAGCAGGACAGTGACAGCGAGAAGGGAAGCAGGTCCAGAGAGCGGACGGAAGTGTCCTGTGCACAGCAGCTGATTAGCAGGGCCGTGAAGGTCACCTGTGCTGGGACATTGAGGGCTTCCTGGAAGACAGGACATAATTGCACATCTGGTTCTTGACAGGACTGAGGAACACTAAATAACGAGAGGATAAGTGGGGCCTGAGAGAGAGGGCAGCAGAGAGCCCTGTGTTGATTTGGAGGGAGGGAATCTCCTCTCTTTAAATTATCTTTCCTAATGTTTCAAGGCCATGTGAGAAGGGACCTAAGAGTTGCCTGGTTCCCCATCGCAGTGTGTTCCATAGCGTATCCTACCTGCTGTCTAGGGTTTCAACCAGCCTTTGGACTTTATCATCTTACACCTTTCCCAATAAGTTAGAGTGCAGGAGTGAAGGAGGCGTTTGAGGTGGTGAGGTGAGCTGAGGAAGTAGAGAGGTGGGCGTATCCAGGCCACAGAGAAATAACAGAGCCCAGAAGCTTTGCGGACACTGAGCTATTGAAATGACTTTTTAATACTTTTCAATTAGCATGGCTGTATTTTTTGTTTCCTCACAGATATTGATCCTATCTCAGAATATTGCCAAGCTGGAGGCCCAGGTGGAAACGGTGACTAGGGAGAAGGTTTCGGCTGTCAGCCAACTGGAGGACGTTCAGAGCCGGCTTGCTTCTCAAGAAGCAGATGTCTCAAAGGTCTGAGCAAGGCCTGGTTTATTAATTGCTTAAGTACATATTTTCTTTGAAAATGCTTTATTTAGATGTATTTAGTGTGTTTGTGTGCGTGCGTGTGTGCGTGTAGGTACACACATGCCATGGCCATGATACTCCTGTAGAAGTCAGAGCCAGTTTTCTCTCCACTGTGGGATCTTCCTCTCGTTCAGATACTGTCTGAGTCATCTCGTCCACTCTGAAACCATTTTCCTTAATATCCACAGCTCCTGGTGTGGTCAGGAAAAAGTTTGGAATAGAAAAGTTTTGTTATTTAATAAGGGTCAACTTTGTGAGTCTATCAACAAACATTAGCACAAGCATCCCCTCCATGGTACTGAAAATTCAAGGATAATTTATACCAAATAATTGGCAAAGACAGACTTGCGAATGGAAGTTATATTGCCTTAATTGTGGACTCCTTAACAAAGCTCGCTTTTCTGCGTTAGGTAACTAGGAGTGGTTGTTTTTCTGCAGATAGTGCGAGGCTGGTCTTCCCAATAACTATTTAAGACATCGTGAAAGGGGTGTCTGATATAAAAATTGCTTCCTCTCATTTCTTTTTCAGATCTACTTCTAAAACCAAGAGTTTAGATTAAACTTAGTTAAACCTTAGATTTAGCATAAATTCTTATTTTGTTAATGCTTAAGTTATATATTAAAATACTGCAGCATTATACTTCCAATGAAGTATAATGGTTTTAAATGACTTAAGAATGCTAGTTTATCTGGGTTTCATGTAAATCACTTGTCTAGTAAGAAACCAAATATTGGCGTACATAATTATATACATGAAATCAACTCCTTCTCTACCACTAAATTCACAGATAATCTTATAACCTTATAACATATTCTTAAGTTTTGATACATTTTATTTCATTGTTACTTTATAATTAATCAGAAATATTTTAGCTTATACATTAATTTGTACATATACAACTTACAATAAGAGCTATTTCTCTTTTCATGGTCTAATTCTCCAATTTCTAAAAGTCATGCTTGCTGACGAAGGAATTTAAGAAGCTCCTGCTTGCTAGCAGACCTTCTGTGTCTGTCTGGAGACCGGGGTGGAGGTGGGGTCTGTGGAGGAATGGGCATTGGAATGGGTTTGCTGGTGAAACCCGTGGCACTGGTTTGTGGGTCATTGCAGGAGACACCTTTGATGAAGCATCGTGAGGTAACGGATGAACTCTGGGCCCTACAGCTGTACACAAGGACTCAAACACCAGAGAGTGATGTATTAGACTAAATGAGTTTGAAATAGTTTCCAAGCCTGAGATGGTTCTGGCTCAGTATAATGCCTTGACTCATCTTAGAAGTTCAGGTGTGTGGATGAATAAAGTAAACAGTGAGGACTCAGAAAGTGAGAGGTAAAATTGAAGAATCAAATGAGCCTTAGAAGATTAGACTCAGACATTTGTCATGCAGCACACTTAGATAAACATCATTGCTATCACAGTGGAGGGACTGATTTTCTGATGTTAGAAATTTTCTGAGTTTTTCCGCTTGACTAGTCGACCTACTTAAGCCAAACGGTTTGGAATGGGGGAGAAATTTTAATGTAACTCTTCAATTTTATGTAGTATTTTCAGTTTAGAATTTTTTCATTTTCATTTTTTTTTTCAGGAGTGGGTGTTGAGACAGGGTTTCTCTGTGTAACAGCCCTGGTTGTCGCGGAACACACTCTGTAGGTCCAGGCTGACCTCAAACTCACAGAGATATGCCTGCTTCTGCCTCCAAGTGCAGGGATTAAAGGCGTGCGCCACCACCACTGAGCTGGGACCTCAGTTTATAATTTTTTGAATGGAAGAGTCAATTTTCATGCACTAAAGATTGATTGTGTGTGTGTGTATGTGTGTGTGGTGTGCACACGCTTACATGAGTGTCCATGTGTGTCATTCTTTCCTGTTCCTGTTGTTTCTAAAGAGCTTTTTATTTGAGCAAAGGAAGACATATAGATTTCATTCTTTGCTATATTTTAATTTCAAAAATGATGAAGCTAATTTCTGAAGCTTCTAAAACCATCATTTTTGAAGAAATGTCAAATTGAAAATTTACAGGCAAGAATTAGATGCCATATGACCATAAAGACTGCATTTGAATATCAGAAAGGGCTGTAATCTAACCCAGCTTTCTGTGGGTTCTCAGTTTCAGCAAAGGCTCGACACTCCTTCAGCTTTACTGATAATTCTGTTTCTCAAGTATGTTTCTCTGTGTGCAGTGACCTGGATTAGAGGGAAAAAAAAAACCAATTGCATACATAATGTTTCACAACATTTTAAAGGTGTTGTATGTATTAATTATCTAATAATATATCATAGTTACTTCATTTGAATGTGTGTTTTCCTCTTATATACAGTTATAATTGTAGAGTGTGCTTAAAGCCAATATATGGCTTTTACTGGAAGTTACTCTATAGTGTTTAAGTCGTATTGTGTACTATGACAGTAAGATTGATGCTATTTGTAATGTTAACAGTAAATTCTGCTGCTGTACATCTCAACATCAGTAATATAGTTTATCAGCAAGGAAAAATCCTTTTAAGTTTCCTTAAAAGCTCAACAGATGAAGTCTTTAAAGAAATATTTTGTAGCCAGGTCGTGGCGCACGATTTTAATTCCAGCACTCAGGAGGCAGAAGCAGGTGGATCTCTGAGTTCAAGGCCTGCCTGGTTTATAGAGTAAGTTCCAGGACAGTCATTGATACACAGAGAAACCCTGTCTGTGAAGAAAACAAATAAAAATATTTTATATTATAGAGAGAATGTTTGACTATATGTGTAAATAGTAACATAGTTTAATTGTTTTAATTACCAATATTAGTATAATTTTAGATGTTAGTGTCTTTTGTTCATAATATTTATTTAAGACTTTTTGGGCTTTTATTCATTTGTTCATTTTTGTTCTTTGAGACTGGACTTCTCAGGAACTCCCTTTGTAGACCAGACTGGCCTCAAGCTCACAGAGATTTGCCTGCTTCTGCCTCCTAAGTGCTGGGATTAAAAGCACGCACTATCACTGCTTGGCTATTTAAAACTACTTTATATGAAAGAATCCTGAAAATTTACTTCAATTTCTTAATTATGCATTTCATTATTTTATTGTTTTTGATCACAAGGGTGTGTTGGTGTGTGCAAGTGTGTGTTTGTGTGTGTGTGTGTGTGCGTGTGTGCGTGTGCACTCACGTGTGCACTCACGTGTGCACGTGCATGCTCCTGTGTGTCCACACTGTGCTATGGCACTCAGGGAAGTCCGAAGACAACTTGAAGGAAAAAGAGTAGGTTCTGTCCTTCTCATGGGACCCTGGGTTGAACTCAGGAACTCAAGCAGGTGGCAAGCATCATTACCTGCTGGCCCATCTCACTGGCTTAACCTTTCATTGTCATAATTTGGAATGTTAAACTCAGTAATTCCTTGTATTGCCTTCAAATCTTACACTATATTTAATACTCTTAGAAAAGTCTTGCTGTACTTTATCTGTGTGTCCTCTAGGGGGCACCAAAAGATCTATTTGTCGGCATTGCTCTGCCGATTCCAGAGGCTATTGATCTGTTTTTATGCTCTAACAGGTGTGTGGAGAAATGCGTTTTCAGTTGAATAAAACGAAAATGGAGAAGGATGAGGCAGAGAAGGAGCACAGAGAATACAAAGCAAAATCTCAAAGGGATCTTGAAATTAAAGATGAGGTAAGGAAAGACACAAGCACAGCTATTCTATCAGTGACACGTTTTCCAGAGTTGGTGTGGCTTTATCCCTTAGCTATTTGTTTCTCTTGTATTGTTTCTAGCTAATGTAAGTACCCAGTTTAGACTATTAAAAGAATTTCATTTATAGTTGCCTGACATGAAGTGGTGAGAATACAACTGCTTGCATATGAAATTCCAATTTGACAGTTCATAAATATACATTTGGATATGTATCTATTACTTAGAAAAGTTTAAAAAATGTTCTAATGCACAGTTTGAACCTAAAATATACGTACATAAAGTTCTTCAAAGATGCCAACTTGCATCCAATTTTAAATGAAAAACTTTAAAATTTGTAAGATGAGATGAGTTGATATGTAAATATGTCAATCAAATTGATTGCTGGCAGAATGGAACCAGTTTTAACTAAGATAGCCATGAATACGTTTGCTCAGGAAGCCTAAATACAGTGGAATTAGAAATGTTAGGGAAAATGCTACTTGCTTCAATTTCAGTCTGAACAGATGTTTTATGTTAGAACTCTGTTGAGAGTGTGTAGATACTCCAATTTTAATTGACTCCGGGGAAGGCTTTTAAAGAGAAAGTTATGGCAGATTGACTTTTGATGTTCTATTTTTATGTTACATTATAGGCCATTGAAGGTTTGCATTCCTTATAGCCAAGAAAAGCAGATTGTGTATTCTATTAAAATAATAAGACTGAGGTATCAGTATCAATAATTTAGAGATATCCTTACAATTTAGAAGTAAGTTGCTCCAGATAATTTTGCAACATATTTCTAATGAAGGCTTTCTATCATATTTTCAACATATTTTCCCTTTTAGCCCATCAGCTGTTGATGACAAATGACATAAAGGCAATTGGGGAAAGGATTAAATAAGAAAGTGCTAATGAAGTTTGCTGCAAAAAAAAAAAAATTCAAATCCTGGCTGAAACCCTTAGTGCTAAAATGAAGCCCAGACAACCAGAATAAAAGTAGTTTTGATTTCACTATATGCAGACTTTGGAGATCTTAATACTAGCCTGTTCAGGCTTCATTTCATCCAGCTGGGGGCGTGCCTGATAGTGGGATGGAAGTTCTTCCTACCAAGGCATGAAAGCCTGGGACTACTGAAACAACGGAGCACTTTCCTCTTTTTGATGCCCGCAGGTTTTTAGAGCTATATTGGCACACCCTGTAACATATTAAATATCTTTTGAGTTATTATACAGCACTCTAGAAGTATATTTTCAACTAATAGAACACAGAAGCAAAGAGTTTGGGAATGATTTAAATTTATATTGTTCTGTTTTAGTGATAAAAAACAAATATGGTAAGCTAACAAGGAGAGGACCATTGGGAAATGATAGCTGAGTTTAAAAGCATCTCCAGTGTCTGTCTTCAGCACACTGTCATCTTCCTAAAGGCTGAAGTTGCAGGGAACGGTTTTCCTTTGCCACTCTTTCCGGATGTCTGAAATATTGTTTCCCAATGTTTTTAGTGATGCGGTGTAGACAGAGATGCGCCTTTGGTGGGGGCGGTACAGTGGTTAAGGGGTAAGCCTGTGGAGGGTCAGGGGACTTTGCCTGCTTCCGTGTTTCCTGGGACAGACTGAGGAGATCGTGTAGGTACTCTTTGTAACTGTTCTGCACTGAACAGACAGTTTCAGAAAGTCGTAGCTTCTTATTCCCTGGATGATTTGGAGCAGCAAAGAACCAATTGTTCTTTGGTCTTTCAGCCATGACCTGACCTTCTGTCTGTAAGACCGAAGAGCTATTTAGCTTGGCCACCATCTGCACCCAGGAGAGAAATTTACATTTAGCTTTGAAAAGCTGGCCATGGCAAACATTTATCTGAAATACCTACAATGATATAAAGCATATTCAGTTTTCAAGCCTTACATATCATAGTCATCAGAACCAGAGGCCTGTGTTTTGGTTTGCAAACAGGTGTTCCCCATAATGTAGTCATTTTATTCATATTTTAGCTAATCTGGCCACTTGATGGGTTTTGAAAGTAGGTGGGAAACTGTGAGATCGGAATGTGGTAAGAACAAGAGCCTCTTTGATGTATACAAAACAGGGCAAATGGTTGACCACCAAAATGATTTTCCTCGTGACCTGAGCCTTGACTCTGGCATAATTAGAAAGAGAGGTTAGAGGAGGGACAATGGCCGTCTCTTCCGCCCACTTTCTTCTTTTCTTTTTATATTGTGTCAGGACCCATGGGTGAATTACCCTTCCCATCAGCTCCTTTGTATTGCTCCAGCTTAGAGAGCGCTGCGGGTCTCAGGGGTGCTTCTGCATAGAAACGCGTTCTGCAAAGAAAGGCGTTTGGTGTGGAGATTGGGAAGTTTTTGCCTTGATTTTTGGTTTGTTTGTTTGTTGGTTGGTTTTTTTGGTAAATATCAGGAACACACACATACACACACACCCCATCATGGGACTTTAAAGGCACTTGAAACAGAGAATATTATAAACAACTTATGTACTTCTAGTACTTACTCACTATTGTGTCAATTCTGTTCCGGCCAGCCTAGAATTTCTCTCTAAGCTTCACCTCCACTGTCATACATTTTCCATCTTATCTTTTTCAAATTCCTCTTTCTCCTTGCCTTCCTCTACCTCTTCTCCTTTTGCAGAAAATTTTAAAACAGATATCAAACATTTTATTTATTATTTTATCTACAAATACTTTATATTCATGAAGGAAACTTTCATATTATATTATCACACTGAGCAATATTAACAATGATTAGTAGCAAGTGACACCCAGACAATGTTCACATTTCTTTATCTCAAAAATGTTTCACAGTTGGCTTATTCCAAAATGCAAGGCAGGTATTGTCTATTCAAATGCTCAGGTACTATCCTCATTTAAAGGAGGTGAAAGGAACTCTAAGTTAAAAAAAAATCAACTTTCTTTATTGTCTATTAAATTTCCTATGGAAGGCTGTGTGTGTGTTCTATATTCCTGAAACATCTTTTTGCCCTCTACAGAGCTATACCTTCATCCCCTGCCACACTATTGGAGCATGTGGCTACCATGTGGCATTGCTTTTCACTGCATTCAAGAAGGGGGCCAGAGACTCTGAAATGCAGACTACAACATTTCCGAGCCTTGTGTTTAACCTGTCATTGCTGGGTTAGCTGATTGGAAATGAGGGGTACATCTTGGGAATTGTCAACTTTCAAGTATATAGTGGAGTCTCAAAGATGTGCCTTTCCAGCCTCTAGCCTTCGTCAGGCCAGTGCAAGTCAAGGTACAGGACCTTTTGTTCAGAAAAGAGAAGCAGGATGTTAAAGGAAGCCTTTCGTTTCTTTATTTTTTCTTTAGTCTCTTGCACTCCTTCTTTTCTTCCTCCTCTGCTTCCTGCTCCCCATCATAGTATTTTAAATTTGTTATTTAATTTGGAACTATATGTAGCACAAGGATTAACGTACTGGACGTATATCCTCATAGGTGCCCTATAACTGAGGGTGCATATGTGATCGTGTGTGTGTGTGTGTGTGTGTGTGTGTGTGTGTGTGTGTGTGTGTGTGTTTCTTCACGTGTATACACATTCATGTGGAAGCTAGAGTATAACCTCAGCTGTCAGCCTTGGGAATGCCATCACCTCCTTTCAGACAGGGTCTTTCTTTGGTCTGATGTTTACCAGTTATGCTAATTGGTTCTCCAGCAAGCTCTGGGGATCATCCTGTCGCTGTTCCACTAGTAGGGGGATTACAGATGCCCCGCTCCAATGTCTTCCTCTCGGTCCCATATAGAACTCCAGTAGAAAGAGGTGAGTCAAGCCTCAGAATGGAGGGAAAACTATTGCCCAGTCACCCCAGCTTGTCTCCAGGCCATTGTTGCTGAGGCTGCCGTAGAGGTGGGGAGATGACCCAAAGAAACCAGAGCAGTTGTGGAAGCTGTTTATTCGATGATCTATAGATGATAGCTTAAGAGAATGTTCTGAAAAGTGGGCCACCTTTTCAGACTGTGTGGTGAAGGGAAGCCCTCAACAAAACATTTCATTGGCTTTAGTTTTATGACTTACTCTTGTGTTGAAGAGTTGGTGAAGCAATTGTATATGGACTACCAAAGGTTGGTGGGCATGTGCTGGAACTACAGAGCCATTCTTCAAGAGGAGGCTGTAAAGCCTGGAGCCCATTTAACAAACAAGAAATTTTTGTTGGTATTGAAGATATAGAAGAATAGAATCTGAGAGAATACTTTGAAAAGTATGGGATATTGAAGCCATCCAAGTTCTAGAAGTCAGGCAGAGTGGGGAACAAAGTTGATGAAATTGTTCAGAAATGCCAACTGCCAATGTGCATAATTGTGAAGTGAAAGAGGCCATTTCATCTTTTCTTAAAAAAATGCAGTCCACTGATCACAGAGTGGTCAGGGAGGTGGATCTGACAACTCTATGGAGGAAATGAGACATGGGAGAGGTAATTTTGGTTTTGGTAGAACCTTTGGTAGAAGAGGAGGCTATGGTGGCAGAGGTAGTTATGTAGGTTGATACAGTGCATTTTAGAGGTGATGGTGGCAGCTATGGTTAGTGGTCCTGGTTATAGTAATAGAGGAGACTATGGTAATGGTGAACCAGGATATGGAAACCAAGGTGGTGGATACAGTAGTGGAGGAGGAAGATATGGTTGATATTATGATGAGCGAGGAAATTCTGGTAGAGGTAGCTATGGTAGTGAGAAGTACAATGGTTTCAAAAATTATGTTGGGCAACAGCAATCAAAATATGGATCCATGAAGGAGGGCAGTTTTGGTGGAGGACACTCAGGTCGTCCCTATGGTGATAATGACTGTGAACCTGGTAGCAGAAGCTTCAGTGAACAGCAGGAAAGGGTTCCAGTTCTTAGAGAAAGAACGGTAAGTGTAGCTGGAGGCCACTCATTCATTTCCTGGCCGCCCAAACCTAAAATAATCACACAGAAAGTATATTATTATAATGCCATTTGGCCTATTAGCTCACGCTTCTTATTGGCTAGCTCTTATATCTTAAATTAACCCATTTCTATTAATCTGTGTATCGCCATGTGGTTGTGACCTACTGGTAAGGTTCTGTCCAGCATCTGGTGTCTGTCTCCTGCAGCGGCTACATGGCTTCTCTCTGACTCTGCCTGCTCTCTCTGTACATCTCTGAATTTTCCACCTGGCTTTACTCTGTTAAGCCATTGGCCAAAAGCAGCTTCTTTATTAACCAATGGCAATAAAACATATTAATAGCATACAGAGGGGAATCTCACATCAGGTAAGTTGTCAGGGAAGCAGTAGGTTACTCTGAGATGGTTATCCCAAAAGCTTTGGAGGAATGTGAAAATCAGCCACAGAAGCAACAGTGGTCCTTGGTCAGACACATCATCCCAGCTCAAACAGGAAACCCTTCTGTTCGGGACTGTTGTAGACCTGCGGCTGTTTATTCATGCAGGCAGTGTCAATTGGATGTATTCATTCCTGAGGTCTTTATCTGCTGTAGCTTTGTCTTTTTTTCTTTCTACTTTTCCTTGTTACATCAAGTATATTGCCTTGCAAATTGCTATAGTGGCACCAGAAATAAAAAATTAAGTTTTAAACTTCAAAACAAACAAATGATCACCATGGTTGGTATTTTTCTGGGTTCTGGGTATCAAATTCAAGTCCTCATCGTGCTTGGCAAGTACTTTCCTCACTGACCCATCTCCCCCAAACATCCCTTTTTTTTTTCTTCCAGGCACTGTGTCCCATCAGGTAGTGTGGGAGTCAGTCTCCTGTATTCTAAAGGGGACAGGTAGATGTCCCAAAGAGAATATAGCCTCCCCCCTGAGGATCTATATTTGTTCCTGATCCAGGACCAAAAGGATTTACACTGAAGCTTAGAGCATGGATGGTCCTGACATGTACATGTGTAGATACATATCCAACAGCCAGCATTCACATCTAGACTCCTGCTAGGAGCAAGGACAACTTTAGACCACAAGCTTCCCTCACTTACGGGAATCCCAGCAGTAGTTAGGCTGGCACAAGGCAGAAACTGGAGAAAACACCTCTCTGAGCACTGTTCCAGGGTTGCAGTGACAACAGAAAGGACAAAAAGATGAACTGATGTTCCGTTGGTCCATCAGACTATGGCAAACTACGAATCCCCAAATAGAAGTCACTAAAAATTGTGGAACATTGATTGTGAGGTCGTAAGTTATAAATACCAGGCCCTTCTTTGTACTTTTGGTTTTGTGAGACAAGGTCTCACCTTGTAGCCAAGGCTAGGCTGGAACTTAGCATATTATGTCGTCCAGACTGTTCTCAACTCAGAATCTCACCTAGCTGCAAGGACTTCTTAAACAGCACCGTGAGACTGTGTTGAGAGTGTGCCGTGCACTGCCACACCTTGCAGTAATGGTGCAGGGCCCGTGTCCACCTGATGCCTCTGCTCCCTGTATCAGTCAGCCAACTGAGACTTCTCCTAGGCCTGCACACTGCCTGTTTTTACACGTGACATTTTATGAAAACACAGGAACATTACCCACATGTTGCTCTTCTTCCCTGGTAAAGAGCAGAACTGAGTGGGACTCGGTGTTAAGACCCTTTGCTGCTCCTAAAAAGGACCTGTGTTAATTTCCCAGCACCCACATGGCAGCTCACAACCTCCTGTAACTCCAGCTCCTGGGTGTCCAACACCCCGGCCTCTGCTGGAACTTACAGTCACATACATACACACCCACCTACATACACATAGTTAAAAATAGTAAAACTCTTTTTGGAAAAAAAAAGCTGAGAATGTGTAGCAGAGACTTTTAAGCCCACAAAACCCAAATATTTTCGTTATTATCTAAGCTTTTATAGGAAGAATTTGCTTGCTCTCCTCTGGGGTGGGGGTTCTTTTCCTTTACTTTATAGGACGAGTTGGCTAGCCCTCCAGGCTGGGAGTTCTTTTCCATTACTAGAATGCCTTACTGGCGAACATCAGCCTTGACTTATAACTTGCAAGTTTTAGAATATTGCACAGAGCAGTGTGTATGCTTTATCTCTGCTCTCTCGGTCCTCTGGTAGCATTGCCTGGTGAGTGCATGGCTGGCTGTGTCCACATCTTATTAGTGAGTCACGACTTAATAATGGCATGTGGCATAGATGACAGTACAATAACACAGCATCATTGTTTCTTTACAGTTTAATTTATAGGTTAGTGTACAATTTATTTTTCAGAAATAAAAAGGCAGATGTATCTCTTCTTAGCGGTACTGCATATGGTAGAACTTTAGAGTGCTACTCACCACTGAGTAGGAAATATTTAATGTTACAAGTACCTTCATAGAGTAATCAAGGCAAATACTTAAGAGTATGGTCACATACACAAAATCATCAGAAAATTCTTCTTGGAAAAATTAGAACAAAAAAATTAAAAAGGCTTTAAAAATTGCTCACCTCTGTTTGACTATGAGTCGGCACTTTAGAACTGAACCGGTGTGCGGAGTGTGTCAACACAGGAATTACTCTTCAAGATTAGTCCATCAGATGGCAGGGGGAAATCTGTCTGTCTGTCTGGTGAAGCTTTGCAAAGAGACCAGGGGAACATGGCAGCTCCTAAAAGTCACGCCTAGTTAAGACCCGAGAAATACCAATGTTAGAGGAAGGTTGGAGAACTAACTGTACCTTATTGTGTAGGAAAACCCGAAACCCTGCATTAGGATCTTGTGAGTTAGGACTGATTCTTTCTGAGGATCTAATCTTGATGTTTAACATAGAAATTCAGGACCACAGCAGTTTGATTACAGCGACTGGCAGCGCAGCTTTCCTGACAGTAAGGAGATTGAAATAGACTGTTATAGCGGGCCATGGACTGAGCTTCCTGAAGTCGTTTCCTTTTTTCTAGTAAGAGTGTAATATACCTGGAGACCTAGATTCTCAGCCTCTGGAATCCACTGTCTGATTCTGGGAACATCCTAGCAATAGACCATCATATCTGTTGGGAGTGGGTAGCAGCAGGGTTAGTCTTTTCTACTTGTAACTTTAGCACCTACAGATTAGAATAAATCTCATGCAGCTCAGATCTCTCTGAAGCTGTATGCGCTCTGCAGCATCCTGAGTTAATGGGTGAAGTCTGAGAGCTAGACTTCAGAGACTCAGCTACCACCTGCCATCGCATTCCCTCCACACAGTGCCTGGGACGGGGCCACATGGGCATGGCTCTGGCACGTGCAGTCACGCGGTCCTGGTGATGACAGCGCTGCGTGCCTGTCTTCTTAGACATTGCCATCCCTTCTCCCATGTCATACGGCAGCTCCTGGGGGCATGGCTTACCCAGACCAGCGTACTAGACGCTAGGGGGAAATTACTGCAGGCCCAGATCCTGCCCTTGGGGAGTTTATATTCTAGCCGAGGAGGCAGAGTACACATTTGAACATGCCGTAAGAATACTTGCAAAGCAGCATATCGACAAGTGCAAATTAATGTAGTGTGAACTTCACGCTGGCTGCAACCCACGAGGGAGAATCTGGTTCCACGTGTGCAATGTAATAAAGCTTCCCTAAGTATGCCCTCAAGCGTTGTTCAGCATACTTAGAGAAATTTGTGCTCCTATCACAGCCTAACTGAGATTTCTGAGAAAATTCTTCAGCCTAGCGTCTGTCTAATAAAGCACCATCTTTTGTTCTTATCCTGGGTGATGCTCCAGTGGAAAATAGAATTCATTGGATTATGTAGAGAATTTAACATATCTCTACTTAATAAAGGTTTCGATTTATTGAGCTTATTTTTCTAAAGCACTGTGCCAAATAAGCTTTTCGTTTGAGTCAGCATTGTGTTGGTAAAATCACAAAATTAGCCATAAATGAGTCTGTGCTTCCGCTTTGTCTTCACAGAGAAGCAACTCCAAGTCAGTGTGGGGGAGGGACCAAGGCCTTGGGTCTGCAGCACACCTGTGTGCTAGTGCGTTCCCAGTTGTTTTGGGTGGCAGGATATGTATGCCTCAGATCAAAACATAGAAACATACATTTACATTTATATGATTGGGTTTCACTTGTAATTTAACTTTCCAGAAAAGGTGGTCATTCTGTTTACCCTAGTTATTTTTAAAGGATTAAATGATAAATAGGAATAGTATTTGGTATCAATCGAAAGTATTGCTCTCAGACTGTCTTAATAGGTCAAAGCATAAACAGAAAACAAGACCATTGAGAAGTAATTCACCTTGTGAAGTATTTGTTAATGAACCTTTTCTTTGGATGGAAATTTAAGACTGTAAACTGAATTCTGTATACTTATTTTCAGTCTTGACTCACCAGGCTAGCCTGCTGGGCTTTCGCAGTATCTACTCACCTGGCAAGCCTGCAAGTCTGGTTGCTATCAGGTGGCAGCAGTTAGTTGAATGTGTCCCTGCAGGCCAGCAAGCTGACAGTCATTAGACATAGGAAAGCTACCCCGTGCCTTAATGGTTCAGAAATATTAGCACCAATATCCAGCATGAGTGTTACTGATTAATACCTGTGTATGCAATTAAAACAGTATTTACTATACAAACACAGGCACATTGGCAGAATCCATGGCTCTATCATACAATGGAGTAAATTGGTTTTTTGTTTGTTTGTTTTACCTTCTGCTTCTTATTCATATCCAGCTATGATATTGTGTTGTAAGCACAGCCTAGGTATGATCTTGTTTTCTGTTTTTTTCAGTTACCATGTCTTAAGCATTTTTGTTGTTTCTTATTTTTTTACACTATTCTCCTTAATATAGCCATTTAGCTTCATTTTTAAAGGAAGATGGTAGGTTAGATCTTGAAGGAAACAAAACCTTAACAGATTAAGAACCCCATTGCCTTAGACTTCACTTGCTGCCCTAATCTAACAGCCATATGTTTTGTGCATTGTGTTGGCCTATAATGAATTTCTGTCAAAAGGGAGAGGGTAAGGTAGGCATGCAAATATATTTCTTATGTCAGTAACAGCAAATGGCAAATGGACCTTGGGATTCGGAAGAGGGGATGATGGTATCCTTGCAAGGTGGCCAGGATGTTGCTTAGCACAGATGGAAGACAAAGGCATTTGGCTAGAAGGACCAACATGGCAACTTGAACAAAGGAGTGAAAAAGGAGACACAGTCAAAGTAAATCTGTCTCCTGACTCCTAGCATTGTTTAACATATCCCCAGTGCAGTCTTACAGCCGTCGGCCTGTGGAGCTGGGCATCTGCACCGTGCCGATCTCAAGTTAACCGTCTGCTTACACTGAGCACCCTGGATCAAGTGCTGGTAGAGTGTTATACTGTGGAAGTATTCATAGTCACTTTGAATTTCTTTTGTATGATCTCCTGCCACACCACATTTTAAAATGGTATTGGGAAGGAACCCAGGCCTCCAGGCATGCTAGACAAGTGCTCTGCCAGTGAACTGTGTCAACTAGCCTCTCCCTTTCTTAAAGACTGCTTCTCACCGCATCACTTGGGTTGTTCTTGAGCTCCTAAACTTAAAACATCCTCCTACTTTGGCCTCCAGAGTAACACAGACTACAGGCAGGCATCTTTTACCATGTCTACCAGAAAATTTAAGATCTCTAACATTCCAATTAGTTTCCTAGAAGAATTAATGTTTGGGTTGTCTTGATACATGGAGAATTATCAATGACTTACAATGAAGGATGAAGCATAGATTATGCATGCGTTAACCGTCTATCATGAATCTAAAGGCAATATTTTTTTTTCTGGTGCTGGCTGTTGAAGCCTCATGCAGTTACCATACTACTGAGCCACATGGTTGCCTCAAAACTTCTGGCTTTGGCAAAGGGCAGACATCTCAGTGATGCAGGAATTTTTTTCCCCATGTAAATTGTGAAGCCTGGATAAGTAAACCAAAATTTTCTCTCTAGTTCTAAATTTCTATATTTACAGAACATATTCTCTCAAATATCAGTTCACATTTTCAGTTATTCACTCTCATAAAAGTGACACTTCTGTTGAGATTATAAGGTTGAAATTCTAGTCTCAGCAACTTTAAATCAGATTCTTTCTATTGTGATTAATAAGGAAAGAAATGCCTAGCCTTTCAAACAGTTGAATTTAATTACAAAGCAGCTATCATTTAATTCTCCAAAAGGATTAAACCCCAACATTAATTAAGGCTACTATTAAGCACCAGTGGACTGTAAAGGTGGAACTTGGGGATCTGGCAGCTTCCAAAAAACAGGAAATTCAACCTCCCCAGCCAGAGTTTCCCCGGGTGTGAGCTCATGATAAAGGGGATCTATCTGCGGGCTCCTGCTGGAGAAGCACATTTGGTACAGCTGGTGATCATCTTTAAAATGTATCCACAGGACGAAGTATGGCTGTTCCGGAAACAGGTGACCTAGAATATAAGCATGTTAAGTATGTTTTTAAGGAGGAAAATGAAAACAAAATATTTTTTAGGTCCTCAGAATATTTTCCTCACCTTTATAGGTTTTACCCCAATTTAGGGCTATCAGAGGTATGTACTGATTTAAGCCATGGGGGGTTTATAGGACAAGAGTCAGAAATACCTCATCCTAAAGGGATACTCTACTATGTCCATCACCTCTCCTTGACTATAAGCAGCATCTGAAATAATCAGCTTATAAAGACCAAGAGTTTTGCTTGTCTTATATTTTTTGAGATGTCAGTCCGCTACTCGTTGGCCCTCTTCTTGTATAGGTTTGCAGCAAGGCCATGCATGTGGTGTAGGAGTGTGTGGCAGAGCAGAACAGTCCACCTCGTGTCAGGAAGGGGAAGACACTGAGGTCTCACGGCCCTTGCAGGGTCATGTCCCACGGCCTGAAGATCTCCCATTGGGTCCCCACCCATTACCATTCAGGTAATGCTATGGTGGGGACCATGTCTGCGACACGTAGTACTTTGACATCATGACAGTGGCACACTACTGACTAGAGCCAGCATCTTTTTACAGCTACAGTTGAAAGTCTATGTGTGGTTATGTCTTCCAGTGTGTCTCAGTAATCTGTAACCAAGAAGTGAGACTTAATGATATTTTTTCCCTTGGGCAAACTCTGAAGTTTAAAGTGTTATGTGCTGAAGTTAACATCCCTTAGACTTACCTCAGCAGCCAAGAGAGTAAACAGCATAGTGGAAAAGAGAAGAAAGTGGGAGAGAAGAGATGGGAAAGGTTTGAGCAGAAAGCCTTCTACCAGTGTTGCAGGAAGAACTGTGCTTTGGCCGTTATTTGCACTCCCTCCCGTGACTAGACGGGATAACCATGACCAAAATCCATCAGTATAACACATTAATCTTTTCAGAGGAAGACCACAGTAATGGTTTATTGGTTTTAGTTTTGGAAGCAACTTTTATCATTAGCGTTTTTTATTTCATTGACCACATATAAACAATTGAACAAAAATCTCAAATACTAAAGAAAAATGACTAGAAGAATTCCCAAAGTCTGAAAGAGTAAAAACTTAGCCCAGCCCACATTTGATAGACGACTGGGCTACAAATGAGCTGTGAGAAATTCTTATTTCTAGGTGTGTACTAATGTAATATTATTAAGGAGTATATGTCACAAGCAAGCCGAAGGAACTCCATGAAAAACAGACTGTCTTTACTGCTCTCCCAACTCTTTTTTTTCTGTTTTCCCTTATTTGTTTTGAGACAGAGCCCTGCTATGTAGCCGGGGCTGGCCTAGAACGTTATGATTCTTCCTAAGAGCTGGGATTACAGGTATATGCTGTATTCCTGGTCATATATTATATTAGGAATATGTAAAGAATACTTAAAATTTAATGCTATAAGGTCAGGCTGCTTTAAACCTTGAGGAACGATTTGCATAGAATTTCTTTAGAGAAAATGACCAAATGGTAAAAGTTTTATGAAAAACAATCACCATCAACTGTCAGGAGAATGCAAATCAAGCTAACATGAAGTACCACATCATGTCTAATAAGGATAGTTCTAATTTAAAAGACAGTAATGGACTGGTGGGGTCGCTCAGTGGTCAGAAACACTTGCCATGTGAGCCTGAGGGCCTGAGTCCATGCCTGGAACCATGGTGGAAGGAAAGAACAGACTCCCGAACCTTATCCTCTGGCCTCCATGTGTGTAATCTGGCACATGTACATCTTCATGGCAGTGTATCAATCATACATGTGCATGCAATTGAAGGAGACTTAAAAGAAATCCCACACTAGCTCAGAATTGAGAATAATATAGGGTTATTTATTTTGGATTAGACTCACAGATCACAATCCTCTGCTGGCACAGGGAACAGCAACCAAATTCCACATCCGGAAAAAAAGGCCGGACACGTGCTTTACACGGGCATAAATAACAGAAGAGACCATGCTCAAGTGGGCTGGTATCTTAAAGGCTATTGGCTGAAGGAGCAGAATGTGCTCCCACAGCACACAATAATTAAATGAGACAATAGTAGCAAGGATGTGCAGAAATCAGAACCGTCATATTTGAAGGTTTGTAAAGTGGTTCAGCTGCTTTGGAAACAAGTCTGGCAGCTGTTTGAAATGTTCAACATAGAATTCTCATATGATGCCTAGTATATGCCCAAGAGAAATGAAAAGATGCCTATATACAAACGTGCACCTGAATGTCCATAGTCAAGTCCTAGTACCCGAATTTGGTGACAGCTAAGCATCTATTGACAAATGGATACATGAAATATGTATAACTGTCTACCTGTGGCATTAAGAAATGAAACACTGAGTCAGTCATGGCAGTATACCAGCATTCCAGATACAGAGGCAGGCAGATCTCTGATTTCAGAGCCAATCTGGTCTAGATAGCAAGTTATATTGGCTAGCCAGGGCCACATAGTAAGATCCAGTCTCTAAAAAATGACATTTGCATCATGGCTTAACCTTAAAGATATTATGCCAAATGAATAATAACAGTCATGAGAAATAGCAGTTGTATAATCCCATTTCTATGCAGTATCCAGATGGTCAAACATATATAGACAGAAATCGTAGTGATTGCTCAGGACGAAAGGCAAAGCGAGTGAGTGACTGATAATGTATGTTGGGTTTCTTTGGACAAGATGACGTGTTTGAATTGTATTGTAGGGATGGATGCCTAACTGCATACACTAAGAGAAATTTGCTTATATACTTTAAGTGGGCAGATTCTGAACGCTGTATTAAGTTATTTTGGAAAACCGTTCACCATAAATGTCATAGGTTAGCCTAGTGTAGAAGGAGAATGAGTGGGTAGTGAAGGCCAACTCACAAGTTACTAGACAAAGGTTCATTTAACTACTGTCTAGATGGCAAAAAGAGGTGCAACCGCGGGGCAGAAGACCAACCCAGAGCAGAGAGCCTTTTGTGAGAACTGGCTGTGACTTACTTCAAGTGAGGCTCTGTATTACTCTTTCTTTTCCTGCCATAGTTATCTGTTGGTTGAAGGGATGCGTGGGTGGCAGCATGAATGAGCTAAAGAATGACCTTTGTATAGCCACCCACAGTTCTTTGTCCTGTAAAAGACTAAAGGAATTTTACATGATTGTTTGCTTAAAACACTGACCATTTTGATCCACTCATTCTCACATGTGTATAAAGGAAGCAAATGGCGGCTCTTCTGCCTTGCTTCATTTTGTTTGAGAAAAGGTCTCCCTGTGCTCAGGGCCCCAGTGGGCAGTGGGCAGTTGTCAGCTCCGGACAGACGTCTGCCGTACATGCTCCTCCTCTTTCCCTCTCTCTTCTGTTTCATCGACTTCTCCTCTCATTTGGTTTTCACTCACAAGTCTACTCTCTCACAGTACCTTGTTTCCTTCCTTCCTTCCTTGTACCATAAATTTTGCTGGCATTTATTTTAAAGATATCTGTCTCTCCCACTGGAACGTACATGAGGGCGGAGGCCCTTGCAGGTCACCATAACTACTATATTCCTGTACCCCAGGCCTGGCATACAGACTTGGGTAGAGGGTTAGATGAAGGATGGGGCGAAGTATTCAGGCCCCCAGAACAGTCTGCCTGATGTGGAATTCTTATTTTACTATGTGCTACCTGGTGAGGCTCTTCAAGTCTCCCTAAAATGAGAATACATACAACTCCTGCTCTCCACAGTTGTGTAAAATTAGAGGCAATCTCTGTTGACCCACACAGGTAAATGCATGCAAACAATTGCTCAAGAAATATTAATAATATATTGTGTTTACTAAGTTAGCTTTTTGTTCATATTGTCTGCCGTCTTCTCTGTCCTATGTTCCATTTTTTCATTCTTTTCTAGAGTCCTAGTGATGAGACTACAATGTCAATTGACCAGCAGATGAAATGGGTTATCATCTGTTAGTCCAGCGTTCAGAGCGAGTTATCGTTTGGATTGTATGTTTACCACACTTTTTAGTGTAAGATCTTGTTAAAGAAAATTACAGAAAATTATCCGGAATGGCACATATCTACTGCCCTGGAATTGGGCGTAAGTTATATTTGTTCTCTCTCAGGACTTGCTCATTTTTGTTTGGGCATTGTTCTGTCAGCCTCTGAGATACAGTTTTTGACATCATAACAAACTAGACCTCCCAGGTTGATATCACATGCAAATTTTCATCAGCATTCCAGTGGTGTCCTCCTCAAAGGTTTGGGCAGCGTGGCAAGGAGAGCAGCAGGGCAGAGTCCTATGGCCAATGGCTGAGGCCTCTAACATCTTCATCTGGCTTTTTTGTCTATATGATTTTAACTGATGTTTAAAAACAAAACCATGTGTATTTTTGCATTTAAGAATCAGACCACTTGCTTTCAACATAATTAAGTCAAGAAATTCTCATTTTTTCTCAGTTTACCTTTTAAAAATGTTTTGTTGGGTTAAAGGAATAGATTTCACTGTGTGTGTGTGTGTGTGTGTGTGTGTGTGTGTGTGCGCGTGCGCACGCGCGTGCACGCGCTATACTTTAGCACTGTTTACCAACCCCTACTGCCCTTCTATATCCTCCCCTCTTCATTTTGTTGCTCTTCCTCTCTCCCAAATAGTTTGTTTCCCTTTTGCTTTTATGATCTATATGTTCTAGTAGCCTCCCTTGTTCCCTTATTCCTTTTAAAAACGGTCTCTTCATTTCCTCTCATAGTCTGTCTTTTTTGTGTGTTTCTTTCCATCCATCTATCTACCTATTGTCTAAGCAATCTTCTATATATACATGCATGCATGCATGTGTGTGCGCACACACACAGACAGACTTACTTCTGTATATGGGAGGAAAGAAGGAAATTTTTTCCTTTGATTCTGCATTATTGTCATTTGATGATCTTCAGTTTTGTTGATTTTCTTAAAAATGACATAATTTTATTTTTCTTTGCAAGTAAATAAAAGCCCATTATATATGTGTTTCTCATACAATTTGTCTGTTGGTAGACATCTATTGACTACTGTGAATAGATCTATAAATGTACAAATATCTCTGTGTAATACCAGCATGAAATCATTTGATGACTTAGGGTATACCCAGGAATGATGATAGCTGGATCACTTGAGGAATGTCTGAATTGCTTTCCATAATGGCTACGTGAGCATATATGTGTTCTCTTGCACGCATCCTCACCAGCACCTGTTGCCATGTTTTCATGATGAGAGCCATTCTAACTGTGATGGACTGGAATTCCAAAGCAGATTTATTTTCATTTGATGGCTAAATATGTTGAACATGTTTTCAGATGTCTATTGGTCATCTGTACTTCTGTCTTTTTACTTCATTGGCCCATTTATTGATTAGGTAATTTGAGGGGTTGCTTTATCTTTAAGGTTCTTTATAAATTCTAGATATCAATCTTCTGCCAGGCATATAATTGGCAAGGGTTTTCTCCCATTCTAAAGTCTGCCTCTTCACTCAGCTGATGCTTTCCTTTGCTGTTTAGAAATTTCAATTTTATACAATGCCCTTGTAAATTCTTGGGTTTTTTTTTTTTGTGCTGTTAGAGTCCTTTAGAGAATGTCTCTTCCTGTTTGTTAAAATCTACCACCTGTGGTTTTTTTTCTAGCAATTTCAGAATTTCACACTTTACATCATGCTCTTTTGTCTATTTTGAACTCTTTATACTGTGTGAGATATGTGGATCTAGTTTCATTAATTTACAGATTGATATCCAATTTTCCCAGCACCATTTGTTAACGAGATCCCAACACAGACTTAACAGAAATCACATGAATGTCTCAACCAATGAAAGAAATATTTTTTAACAGAGTTCGATATGTGTTCATTGTTAAAATCCTGAAGAAACTAGGTGTAGAAAAAAGATACTTCAACATAATAAAGACTATGCATAACAAATGTATAAGCCTACATTATTCTAAATGAAGAAAAACTGAGAGCATTTCTTCTATAATGATGAATACAGCAAGAATGCCCACTCTGTCCTCTCCTCAATGTAATATTCAAAGTCTTAGCTAGAGAGATAGAAGAGACAAGCAGAGGGGATAAAAGCAGGAAAGGAAGAAGTCCAAACATCCTTATTTGTAGGTAACATGGTCTTATCTACAGACCATCAGAAAATTTTAGACATGCTAAATACTTTAAGCATAGTAGCAATATTCAAAAATCAGTAGCATTTTTATGCCAGTATAAACTTGCCAAGAAAGAAACCAGTAGAAAAAAATTTCATTCTTATTCACAGTGTGAATACACTTACATATACACACATACATATATGTCTATTTTTATGTATAAAGTATTTATATATATACTATATATGTATGTATGTGTATATGTATGTGAATAAGAATAAATAAGTGAAAGACATCTACAATAAAAATATTTTACAAAGCTTAAGCAGTTGAAGAAAACACTAGAGAATGGAAAAAGCTCTCATCCTCAAGTATTGGCAGGCACTGCCTCGGCAATTAAGCGAACCTATTGCTCTTCCAGAGAACCTGGGTTCAATCCCTAATACCCATACATTGGGAGGCTCACAACCACCTGTAACTGCAACTCCAGAAGATCTCATGTCTCTGGTCTGTATGTGCGCCCAAATATGTATGACATACACTCACATAGACACACATACACATGATTGAAAATAAATTAATTTTAGAAAGATTGGCAGAATTAATATTTTGAAGATTACTGTATTACCTAAATTGAATTGCAGATTCAACTAAATTCTCACTAGAATTCCACATTTTTAGAGAAGTATTAATAAAAAGAAATTCTGAAATTCACATAGTAGACCATAAAGACCCGAAATAACTAAAACAGCCCGAGCAGAAAGAACAGCGCTGGAGGAGCGCAGTCTCAGACTCTGCTACAGAACCGTAGGGACAAGCCCACAGGGACTGACAAACATAAAATGTATACATAAGGAAAAATGGTCTCCGCATTTTTTTTTTCTTTTTCTACTCATTCAGTATACTCAGGTACCATTGATCTCAGAAATAAATTATGCTGGTGGCAAACAATGCAGAAATTGGGCATAGATGCCTAAAGAAAGTGCCTTCCTAAGTATGAGTTGTGGGACTGGAGGGCTGCTTCAGCTACTGAGAAGTACTGCTTTTACAGAAGACCTCAGCCTGGTTCCCAGCACCCACGTCGAACACCTCACAGCTCCTGCAACTTCAGCATCGAATGTCTGGTGCCTTCTCTGGCCCCACAGGCACCTGTACTCGCCTGCACATATCCAAACACTTACATGTAATTTTTAAAATATGTATTGTTCTAGAACTGGGAAGATATAAATATGTCTTGAGAATTTCCCAGGGGAGGAAGAAAGTAGAAGTGGACTTGTCTGAAATTCAACTTTTTTTGTAGATAGTATATTCCTACATGGGCTAAAGTGGAAATTTGTACTAGATGAGGTTAGTCCGTGGGAGGCCTTTTCATTCTGTTTAGCTTTCCTTCATGAAAAGCACTCTCCCTGATCCCTACCTCAGTCTCTCTGAACTACACCTATTTTATTTTTATTATTAGTATGAAATAAAGGAAGCAGTGTTGGTATTCTAGCTTAGTAATGTAAATGAGAGTGGCTTCTATCCACGAGAAGCCACATAGATCATTCCCAGAGTAAACTGGACACAGTTCTTCCTGTGTGCTTTGCTGAACCCAGAGGAGCTGCACTCAGAAAACTTATTAATAAGAACATCTATTTTCACATTTGGGGCTGCTGGATAAAATTAGCTAGAAAAAAAATGGGTTACTTTTTTTTCAGTTAAAACCAAGTACAGTAAATTCATAAGTTCTCCAAATGGAATTTTACAGAAATATTTTTATAACCCACAGCTAAAGTCAATTTTTCTAAAAACTCCCCATAAGGTGAGATCACGTACACCGTGTCTCAGTACAGAAGGATTTTTTTTCTCCAATCATTTGTGTCTCTATAAATAAGCTGTTTGTTGTTAAAAATTTGCTATTTCCTCGTCACGTAAGAACATCTCATTAGTTTTGATGAAAATCTTCCAACAAAATAAGATGAATTTGCCCAGTTTCCCAGTGAAGGAAGGCCCATGGTGTTCAGGATGCAGCCGAATACATCCAGGAGGTAAGCTGCACACAGGTCTGTTGCTGAGGTGGTCAGGGCATTTGAGTCCTTCCAGAGGCGTTCAGGCAGCAGCTGTGGGTTTGTTTGCTTCCGTGTGACTCAAGCCATGTCTCCTCATCTGCTCTCTTCAGACTGTTGTTCCCGTAACCTGGGCACCCAACAACAAAAGCAACTTGGGGAGGGGTGACATTGTTATAGTGAGGGGGCACACTCCCTGTCTGTGCTGTTATGTCACCCAGACTACAGGGGGAGTTTTCTGTTTGTCCTGGATGTAGTCGATTAGAGGACAAGCTAAAACATTGTTTTCTATAAAACAAACCATCTAAGAGATCTCGAGTGGGTAAACCGATGAAGGCTTTGTTGTTTGGGGAGAATTGTTTTATTTTGTCCCCAACTTTCACTAAATAGTGAATGTGATACAATTTAAGCCTGAGAAAATGTATTTATGATGAAGGTGTAATGTACAGTGCCTGACAAAGGATGTTTGAAAGCTAAAGAAGTCAGAGTATTAAGCTAAGAAAAGAAACAGAAGAAAAAGTTCTTGTTGAGAAACAAATGATGTGGTTTTTGTTAATTTTAAAAATTAATTGTTGCCTGTCGAAGCTTGCTTATGTCTGTGACTAGTTAGCATTCTGACTTGGCATCATTCCACATTTGTAGGAAAACACCTAAGAGCAGAGTTGGGAGCCTGAGTTTCTGTCCAGGAGAATGGAGTTGACTGTGTGGGTTCTGAGCTGAGGGGGATGGGATGGGTCCAGGTGACCACTGAAGAATACCATCCCTAGTATCTGTGGTCTCCCCCACCCCTCCCTTCTGCTTCTGTTTGCAGTCCTCTACTTTATTTCTAAAAGCCTGTGTCTTTAATAAATAACTGAAACCTTCAGGGTAGGAACACACTTTCCAAAATGTATCACTAACACAGTATTTCAGGCAGACAACTTTAAAAATATACACAGGCGTATCAAGTAACTCAAGAGATTTCTGGTATATATATTTTAGAAACGGGAATATTTAACTGATTATTTTCCAGACAACTTCTGCAAAATTAACATCACATATAAGAATTATTTTATGCTAGTAGGAAAATAATAAAAATTGCATTGTTAGAAGACAAAATAGTCTTGCCAGGATGGCCTGTTTTTCTGCATACATGTAAAGGAATTAATTCTTTAAAGGGTAGTTTTTATTAGCTGATGTCATGACTTAATTAATTGTACAGTTTTCTTAGGAAACTGCTGCTTTAATAGTTAGTTTTTTATGCCTACATCAACCAAATGTATTTGTATGTTGTACCAATACCTATGATTATGAAAATACTACATTTGAATATTAGATTTTCACACTGAATGATCGTTAGGCTGATAGCCATTTAAAATATTTTAAATTTTGAACAAACTTTTAAATAAATTATTTGATTTATAATTATGAATAATATCTTTCACTTATTTTTGATGTTACAATAAAATCTGAGAGTGTTGAAAACATAACTATTAAGAAAGATATTTTCAAAACTAAAAAAAGAATAAATCTTATTTTTAAATTTACAGATCAAGTTTTTCTATAGCAAAATCACACACAACTTTATAGATGGAGGATTTTCAGCTGAAATTTATTTTAATTAGCAAGAACATCTCAGTGTTACCTGGAGACACCATCACACTGTGTCTGTGAACACTGCTTCAGTGTGGCTTTTGTGTTTACCCTGTTTTCTGAATTTAGTCAGATTCTCATTTATGTGGAGGCTGTGGTAGTGTCGCTAGTTAGCAGTGAGCAACAGAAACTAAATTATTTTAATGTTAATTTTCAGCATATTGTCAACTGAATTATTCTGTTGGAAAGTATTAATAGCTTTGACAGAAGCATGAAATAATCCCAGAGTAGAGTGATACAGTATGAAGTTGATGGTTGGATTTAATGTATCATGAGTTCTGGAGCTTTCATTTTATTATTTATGAGACATTTCCTCCTGTGAATTTTCTAAGAATGGAACAAGAATATTGTAGTGATTTCTCTTATTTACTGTAGCTTAGCAGTTGTAAATTTAAAGGAGAAATTATATATATCATTGAATTTGCCTTTTTATCAAAATGGTAAGCAATTTATGTTTCAGTAATTATAAAGGACAGAAGACTAGATATACTGCATGTTTTACATGGATAGTGCATATGCATGTGTGCGTATCTGCATAAGTAGATATTGAAATAACATAAATATGCATATATAGTGTGAGGCATAGTAGGCTATATACTTTGTATTCATAAACATTTGCTATAGTGAACTAAGAACTTAAGGAATTTTTTAAAGATTTATTTCATTTATGTGTGCATGTCTGACTGTCTGTGTCTGCAACATGAATGCAGGGACCTGTGGAGGCCAGAAGAGGGCATCAGACGCTCTGTAGTTGAAGTTAGTGGTTGTGAGCCTCTAGACCTGGATGCTGGAAACTGAACTCTGGTCTTCTGCACAAGCAGTATGCACTCGAAACTGCTGACCCACGTCTCCAGAACCATGATTTTTCTTCCTTAAGGGAAGGAATTATGTAAAGCAGTAAATTAATAGCTTGCTTTCCCAAACCAAAATTTTTGTATTTTATTTTTGTTTTATAATGATTTTTCCCAGATGGTGATAAATATTTTCCCGTGCTATGGCGTGCTTTCCTGAGTTGGGGGGTAGCTGTTTAGAGTCCCTTTCTTTCTCTTGTCCATCTTCTTCCCGCCTCTACTCTTCTCTGCTTTTCTCTTCTCTCCTACTTTTCTGCCTTGCAAGACCCAGGCCGTGCAAGTGTTCTAGTCACAATTGTAAATGGATTTTTATTAAGAATGTGTTTTCCTTACGGCATTTGTACTTAGTACATTATTTTTGTTAATAAAAGTGAAAATCATATAGAACAATGTCTTGGCCTATGAGAATTCCATTCTTTTGTATGTGTTGTCTCTCCAGAGAAAAAGGAATTCCCATTTTTGAAACAGCATATGGACTAATTCTCTGAGACTCTCATACAACATATTTAGAACATAGTCACTACCTTCAGCTTCTCCCATTTCTACCTTCTTATCTCTTGTACCCATTTTCACCCAACTTAAGATTTTTTCTTCTTTCCCCATCAAGTTCATTTTGTGTTTTGGGAATGGGCCTACCCTGGTGTGTGGTCACATCATTAACAAAAATTCCCTTTTTCTCCCCCAGCAGCTATAAATGCCTATAGCTCTTCAACCACCAGTAGGGTTTGTGCCCCTCTCACGCAACTCTGTGCTGGGATTTTGTCTAGCTAAAGCATGTAAAGGTTTTGTATATGCCGTCACAATCTCTGCAAGTTCAATACACATGTGCTGTGTTGTGTCTGGAAAATACTGTTTTCTTGATGGTGTGGACCACCTCTGGCCCTTACGGTCTCCCCACCTCCTCTTCTATGCAGATCTTTGAGCCTTGGGAAGAGTGCAGTGATGTGTATGTCCCATTAGAACTGAGAACTTCAGTGTCTTAGTCTCTGTAAGTTGAGTCTCTCTTAGAACTTACTATTTTTATTCCCGATCATTTTCAAAGAAACAACTTGAGACATTTTTTTTCTCCTTCACAATAGTTATTCTAAATCCAGCATTCTTTTGAAATGCTTTCAGAAGGACTTGGCCAGTTTAGTGTGACTTGTTTTTTAATATGAAGTCAATTTAAAGTGAGCACTTTGTTATTTTATGCACTCATCATTGCTGTTCCGTGTGTGTGCATGGTGTGTGTGCTTGGGCATGTGTGCATTTGGAAGTCAGAGGACAGCATTGTAGAGTCATGTTTCTCCTGCCTTTTTATGGGCTCTAGGGTTTAACTTGGGTCACCTAGCCATCCTGCCAGCCACCTAAAAATTGTGTCATTTTATCCAAAAACACAAGTCTAGTACTCCTTTGCATTGGCTGCTCTCAGCCACACCTCTTGCTTTTCTTTTTTTTCTTAAAATTATTTATTTAATATGTATACAATGTTCTGTCTGCACGTATGCCTGCATGCCAGAAGAGGGCACCAGATCTCATAAATGGTTGTGAGCCACCATGTGGTTGCTGGGAATTGAACTCAGGACCTCTGGAAGAGCAGTCAGTGCTCTTAACCTCTGAGCCATCTCTCCAGCCCCCACCTCTTGCTTTTCTGCACAGGGATTATGTGTGACCCCATGCTCTTAGAACAAAACGAGTCATAATATCTTCTTGGCTCTTTTTTTTGTTTTTTGTTTGTTTTTAATTTTGTTTTTCATTCTTTACAATAAGATTTCATGTAGCCCAGGTTGACCTTGAACTTACTAACCTAGCCTGACCTGACTCCTGCCTCTACCTCCTAGATGTTGGGATTATAAATATAAACCACTATGCCAGGCTTCCTTTTTGGATTTTTTTTAAAAAACTAACATTTCAGTCATTATTTCATTAAATAGCATAGAGTCAATTTGAATGTATTATATACTTGCATAGTAATGTATTATAATTTATAATATACATATATTTTACATATGTGTCTTTATTTAGATATTATCTGTAAATGCATATAAATTCTTAATTATATGTTAGTATTTTAAATGGAAAGTTATTTCCCTTTCTATTGAATTGGAATGTTGACTATATTGGTAACAAATTCTTTCTAGAACGTAAGGTGCTTATCTATTCCTGTTTTGAGCCCTGTTTTGTTTTAAGCATTCTAACATGGAGATTCATTTTACAAGCACAAAGCAAAGAAACAATATAGCCTACATTAATCATTTCTGCTATATTTATTCACAGACAACCTATAAGACTATGATAGTCGATGTCTCAGTATAGCTTAGTATGTGAGATAGAACACTATGTAAAATAAGGAGCTGCCAAAGACCCAGAGTGTTTTGAGTTTATTAAATTTGTGAACAGAGATCTTACAATATAGCCATGACAAAACAAAACAGAGAAATACTGCCCGGGATGGCATGGCCCCAGCCTACAGCCTTTTTACTTGCTGAAACATTAAACTTAGTTGTTAAAGTGTCAGGTGTCACTGAGTACTCAGCTAGGCTGGGGAGTTCAGGAAACTGTCAGCTTGGCAGTTACAACAGACCCTGGGTATTTGTGGTGGTAAATTCCAAGATCTTCACAAATGACAGGAGCAAAAATTTCTTCCCACTTAACGTAGTCAAGTATTACTGACCCCTTCCAACCTGCCAAGATGTGCTATTGAAATATAGCCTTCTGCTAAAATAAACTCGGTGTGTTTCATTACGGCGGAGTGTCATTTCAGGAAGGGAAATTTTATTGCTCAAGCTTACTCTTGAAAAATCTCCTAAGTTGCTCCTTATTTAGTAGTCTAGATAGATTTGCACATATTTATTTTTGTGTCTAGTGCCACATTTTTCGCTTAAACTGCAAACATTCATACTGGCTTAGTTTGCTTTCTGCTGCTGTGATAAAACACGGTGACCAAAAGCAACGGAAGAGGAAAGGGTTTATTTCCACTTATAGCGCTTAGACCATTCTAAGGGAGAAGTCAGGGCAGAAACTCAAGGCAGGAAAAGAAGTGGATACCCTGGAGGAATGGGGCTTACTGGCTCACTCCCCATAGCTTACTTGCTTAGCTGACTTTCTTACACAACCCAGGGGTGGGCGGCACCACCTACAGTGGGCTGGGCCCTTCCTATGTCAACCATTAATCAAACTGGCCTGTAGGCAAGTAAGTGATGAGGTTCTTTCTTCACAGATATCTTCAGCATGTGTCAAGTTCCCCCCCCCCAAAAAAAAAACCAACCAACATATTTACCCTTTCTCAAAATGTATATAATATTTCTACCATTTTGGGGATAGATTGTTCTTTATTCAGACAGAAAGAGATAAATAAGTGTATTTATGGAGATGCTTTCTGTGACAATTGGCCTATTTTTGATGGCATCACATGTAGTAGTGGGATGCTCATGGGCTGGGGGATGGCGTGTGCAGCGGACTGAGGCTCAGCAGATTCTCAGCCCTTGCTCATTCAGTGCTCGCTTCTTCCCGTTCTCTGTCACTGTAGCTCACTGAGATGCAAGTGTACGGTTTCACTGTAGTGGAGCCGGCTACAAATGCTGAGCTTCTGTACAAAGTGGGTGACTTTAGAATGCAAGTGTCTGCTCCTGGGAGGCTGCATCCCTCACAAGGCATCGACATTGAACCCCGGGGGACACTAAGCACTAGGGACCGCACACAGAAGGTGGGTGGTGCAGCCCGGGCAGCTGTGGACAGGCATGCTCTGTAGTGCTGGGTCCTTACTGCCACTGGCAGTGCTGGTTAGCTTTTAATAATGCAGCTTTCAAAGCACTTTCCGATATTCAAACAAGGAAAAACTGATTGTAAGAATTTTAAATCTAAAAAAAAAAAGAATTTTAAATCTCCAGAGTTGTCATTCGTAAGTCTGTTTCATGTCGAGCACATCCGCCTCTTCTCCCCTCCACCTCCTCGAGTGCTCCCATATTCCACTATTGACTTTACTTCCTTTTCTTTTATAGTAGTGTAGTAATAACATAATAATTATTATATGAAAATTCTACCACTCCCTATTAGTGTTTACTGTATGCACGTACACGTGAGTTAATAAGGCTGATCACTTAGGCATGTGCCACCTATCAGGGCGCTCATTCATGAACAAAACTGATTCCCCTTTCCTCAGCCCTCACCTGAGGTCGGGGCCTTGTGAGCCGTTCTCCCGTCCACTCTGGGATGTGGACTGGTAGGGTCTTGGGCAGGTCTTGTTCATCAGCCATAGCTGTTGAGACTTCATGAGTGCAGCATCCTTGTGTGCCTAGAAGACACTTTTTCATAGCAGTTCACCCAGGCCTCTGGCTCTCACACCCTTGCTGCTTCCTCTCCCTTGATGCTCCATAAGACTTGAGTATTGGGTTTATGATACAGATGTCTCGTCTGGGGCTGAACATTCCATAATCGCTTATGCTCTGTACTTAAACCATTTGTGACTCTCTGTAATAGCCGCCATCTATTACAAAAAGGAGCCTCTGATGGGGGACCAGAGGTGCACTGACCTATGTAAATAAGGACATGTGTTTAAATGGCAATTAGATACCCTGTCAATTAGTAAAATGGTAATACTAGTAGGTTCTCTAGAGACTATGGTTCACATGAGGCACAATGCCTCCCCCCACCCCCGAATCCATGGACTACCAAATGGTGCCAGTTGTGGGATAACTACTTCAGAGCTGTTGGCCAGGGCTTTTTAAGAGATACCCCAAACCATAGCAGGGTATAGTTTATTGCTCTTGGTTGCCTGCCAGAACTTGAGATTAGGACACTGTGCTGAACACTCTACATACTTTTGCCACAAGATGTGGAGAAATCATGCTGTTGTTCGCCTGGATGCCCTTTCCCTGATAGCTAACTCTCAGGGTGTTAGAAGGTGCCAATCATGTTGATGGGGAAGGGCTTAGCAGTGGCCCCACCTAGCTGCAAATCCTGCATACTACAGAAATGACTTCCTGGCAAGATCTGTCCAACCAGCAGCTGTCTGAACTTAAAGCCACAGTTGGGAGGAACTCATACCTGATATTGTAAAACTAAGCAAAACTCGCCATGAAAAATGGTGTCATCAACAATCAAGAGAGTCTTGATTCTGTCACGATTTGTGACTTTTCCATTTGTTTCCGCATTGTCTTGTATTTTCAGTTGGGAGTCTTAACCTTTCGTAGTTGAATCATCTCACCCTCAGAGTTACCTTATTTAATGCTGCCTCCTTTTGGTCTGTGCTTTTGGGTCATCTTTATTCATTTCTATCTGTGATACTGTCAATTTCAGCCATCGCCAGGATACCTTAACTGCTCTTTGCCATGCATCGTTTGAAAAAGTTGCTTCCTTTTTCTTTCCTAGCTTTCCAATAATCACATCTTATTTGGTAATTTGCCTCATTTAGGTTGTGTTAATGTTCCTTTGTATTTCTAACAGTACTGCAGTCCAGATCTCTGTCCATGGTGGTTGCAGTGTGCATCGATAAGTCTATCACACCTGACAGATTGCTGTATTTAAACTCTTTTAGCACAATAAAAGGGGTGATATAATTAGGGGCAAAAACATAACACATTTTAAAGAAAAAATATAGTTTTTTCATGACTTGATATTTTGTCTACAGTAAACCAGACTTACATCCTAAAACTGGACAGAACCCCCCACTTAACAGTGGGTGTAAATCCTCTATAAACCAGCCCAAAGGCTCAGGTCTCATGCAGGACTGCAGGGCCGCAGACATTCTTAGTTTGCCATGAATCTACTAGCATGGCAGAACAGTGGATTTACATTTGGCTTAACCAAAAATCTGCTGTATAGTTATATAATTGTTATAGTGTAGTTGAATCTGCTTCATCTCAAATATCTGTCTTAGTCCCAATTCACCTGTTTTGTGCACAGTTTTGCCAGAGATCCGCACTGGCCCTCAGGAAGTGCTTTTGAATTCATTAGTTGCCTTTTCTCGTAACATTCTATAGGGAGAAAAGGACATTTTTAAGAATAATTCTTCAAGGAATATTTGCTCACCATAGAAACTGACTAGAAGTAAGTAGAAAAACAGATGTTTCACAGAAATACTTGATTTGATCTGGAGGCTAGTAAGATGTCAGTACTACACTGGCTTATACTGGCATGAAAATCCTTCTTCATTGGAAACTATGGCCATGGCTTTGTTTGTATGACCAGTGACAATTGTGGTATTTGATCCAGGCCATCTGAATTTTATCTTCTCCAGTGACCCTGTTGTTTGTATCTTCTACCTGTACTAAATTGCAAACTGAGATTTTTATTTTAGGCTGTATGTTTAGAGAGATTATATGATATGATAGGAGGATTGAGATTGAAATCAGCCCAGTGTTCATCGCAACTTCACACTATAGAATCTTCTCCAAGTTATTTAACGTCTGTGAGCCTTGAAGATGGTTTGGTTAATCAGGACAGCATTGGGTGTCTGGCTTGGCCAAAGTTAGGGTTTCATCCTTCTCCATGTGCGCTCTTTCTGTGGTTCAGACAACCAGGGCAGCAGCAGCAGCAGCAACACTAGGTAATGTTTTTCTCATGGAGAATCATCACATCGTGAAGGTAAAGTCAAACCATTTCTGCTTGTGTTATGATACCATTGGCTAAATGAAATCACATGGCTAAGTCCAGAGTTGCTGGGGGAGACTAGTATATCCTACTGTCAGGGAAGAGGGCGCGAGGAGTGGGTATTTGCAGAGCAGTATGTGATAAAACAATGTGTGTTATCCAAAGCTCCTCACATCCATGCTTCCATCCACTGCCTGTCATATAATAAAGGGTCTAAGTAGACAAGAAAACAAATCTAAAGGAATCTGGCTATGTTTTAAATATGCCCCGCAAGAGCTTTTGTTCTGAAGTTTTAATTTTCTGTGTGGAAGTGTTGGGAGGTGTGCATGCGGGGATCAGTGGAGGTGTTTGGGTCTGGAGACATTGCCCCATGATTGGATTAGTATCTTTCTTGCATGACCTCAGGGCCTAGGCTTGTTATGCAGGAGAGAAGTCTCACAAAGGACAGCTGCCTGCCCTTTGTGTTTTCTGTGCTGCATGCCTGCACTTCCCTTTCCACACAGCTGCCAGTGTGAATTCCCATTTTCTGTAACCATGACCCCAAATGAACCTCTTTTCTTTCAGAGATTACCCAGTCAGTTAATCATGGTAGCAAAAGTACCCCTGAACCAACCTGGATGAAACTGAGGTGATGTAGATGATGAACCGAAGAGAACTTTTGAAATATTGTGCATTCTAACAGATGAGATATTTTACCTGAAAAAGTAAAAATGAATGTTATGTCAGAGGATAAGGGAATGTGGTAAATAACTGATGGGAATGCGAAATATGGTATATTATTTCCTTAAGTTTAATAGAAAGCTTGGAAAGAGAAGTAATTCCAGATGTTAGACTCTGGTTAGAAAATAGAGGTAATTTCGATAACCAGTCTGGTAGTCTGGTTCAGTGCCTGGGCAGTCTAGATAATACAAAATGTCTGGCATTAAAATATTTAAAAATATAGCTAGGTGTGGCACCTTTAATTCTAGCATTCAGGAGGCAGATTTCTGTGAGTTCAAGACCAGTGAGTTCTCCAAAGCAAGTTCCAGAACAGCTAGGGCAGAGAAACCTTGTCTCTGGGAAAAAGAAAAAAAATTAAAAACAGTCATTTAAGGCAGTGTCCCAAAACTCAACACTAAACCACCCTAGATAAGCCTTCTGATAGAAAGGGGCTACTGAAAACAAGGACACAAAGCATGAAAACATATTCTGAGATCCCAATCATAAAACTGCAAAGCAAATGGGAGAGAGAGTATTGTAAAGGTTTCCAGGAAGAGAAAAAACAAATTGCAGAGCAGTTATTAGAAATTAGGGAGACTCGTCAGTGGTAACCTTACAGTCCTGAAGACAGTGGTCTAGGGCCTATCGTGTTCTGAGTGAGGGCAAACTTCAGAGTCAGATTTATATACAGACAAACTCTTGAGTTTATCTGTAAGAGTTTTTAAAGACACATGTACACGCACACACATACACACACACACACACACACACACACACACACACACACTTTATAGTTTGAGAACTACTTTGACATAGAGTGACATGGGACCCAGAAAAGTAGGAACTGAATATTCCAGACCTTGTCTTGAATTTAGAGACATCTTCCTGCCTCTACATCAAGAATGCTCAGATTAAGCACAAATATCACTATACTTGACTAGCAAAGAACTCTTGAGGTGCGTTAGAGAAGGCATAAAGAGTTGATACAAGACAGATCCAAAGGGTCAGAATTAAGGAAGAAACTATGCTTCGATATTTCACTATTTGGAAGTGTGACTACTTGGCAACTGTTTTTGAATAATTGTGGAAAAAATGTCAGTTACTTAGAAAGATAAATTATTTTAAATGGGCAGTCAGAGTGAATACTCACACCTGTAGTCTCTGCTATTTATGCAACAGAGACAGGGAGGATCATTTGCATACAGGAGTTTGAGACCAGCCTCTGAAACAGCAAGACCCTTGCTCCAAAGCAAACAGTGCCCCTTGTACACAAGTACTAGGCTATTAATCCCCCAAATAATAAAACATTGTTGAAGAAAATTTACTCAAAAAATGACGCTTGTCTTAGTAGAGAGAAAACTTTCCATTATAATGTAAGTGAACTACTGACTAGTAAGTAAACCTTATCTGAAGTCGTGAGTTGGAAATTTAGAGTGATATGTAGGCAGTCAAAGAATGCCTACACTCGAGTGGTCCTCCTGCCTCAGTTTTCTATGTACCCTAGAAGAAGATGATAGCTAATGTCTTAGATTACAAACCAAGAAATAGTAATGTTAAGTATGTCATTTAAAATATGGGAGCTATGGAGGTGACTCGGTGGTTCAGAGCACTTGCTGCTTCTGCAGAGGACCCACGTTCAGTTCCCAGCACCCACATGCAACTCCAGTTCTAGAGAATCAAATGTCCTTTGCTGACCTCTGCAACTAACAGACACCCACACGATACCTACACATACATGCAAGCAAAACACTCATACACTAAAAAATATCTTTTTAAAAAAATGAAGATGAATATTAGAAGAGTTAGTAATGTATCATTTAAGATAATTAATTATTGAGTATTGTTTGACTCAAATTAGGTGGTTATTTTGATAAGAAAATTTAATCAGTAAAAATAAGGTTATACATATGATTAAGGAAAATCTTAACACGGTTGTGTCATTCCCGGCTAGCACTGTATATTCTGTTTCTTTGCACAAGGAGTGGTTGTGGGTCTCTGTGGTAACTGCCCTCTGCCGCAAGAAGATTTCCTGGTGAGGTCTGAGAGTCTCTGATCTCTGGGTGCAGTAACAATCATTAGGCATAATTCTACTCCTTATGTCCATTTAGCAGAATAACAGTGGTAAGTTCTCTCCTCAACCTATGACCTATATAGCCAGAGCTTCAAAATGGCCATTCCTAATGGCTTCTACTTTTGTCATTCTGGGGATTATATGCATGCTTTTGTTTTTATTTTATCCTTTTGTTTCTGATGACTGTGCACATGCTAGGCAGGTGCTTTCCCAGTGAGCTACACTCCGATCTCGAGGTTTGTCTTTTGGTGAGGTGTAAAGCTATGTAGCTCTCCTGTCACCCAGCTGGCCGAAAGATGGCTGTGTCAGGCTGCCTTGTGGATGTCAGGTTAATAGTGTACTTTGAGAGGAATGTACATTTGGCCTATGACCACTGCCGGTTTTTCGTCCCTGAGCCACTAATCTGCAGCCAGGAAGCAGCCCTGACCCAGTTGGGCGAGGCACAGGGCTATTCTGCCAGTGGGAACATGGCATTTCTGGCAAGAGATTTCTCTTCTAACTGGTGGAGTTGGTGCCATGGCAGGTTTTCCTGACTCGGGGAGCTAAGTGTCAAACCTCCATCCAACTGGGAGCTTGTTTGTTGGTTTTGATCATCTGTCCCAGTGAGCCCCTTTGCTGGCACATCTAATCAGAAGCAGGCCACCACACAAAAAGGAACTTTGTATTTTGAAATTAGAATAGGTAAAATTTTATTCAGTTTCTACCAAGATTATGCTTTTATAGAGGAGGGGAGGTTTGTTAGATTAAATTGCTCTGTTGCTGGAGAGTGCTGGGACTCAAACACGGGGCTTCACATGTCCTAGACAGGTGCTATACTTTGAACTGTCCCTCAGCCCTCAGTCAGGCACCACAGACAGCCATGTTTCCCCTGCCAGGTTATTCCTTCCTGATTCCGTCCTTTTGGGTCTTCACCACAGTCTTTGGAGGCAGGTCCAGTCATCACTCTGAGTGTGGGTTGAAGAGAGTGTCTGAGAGTTGAGTGACTTGCCCAGGGTCACAGGTGCAAAGCCCCAAGTTCTGATTTATGCGTGCTCGGGAAACCATGATCTTTGCCTGTAAGTCTGACTGACTTTCAGTGCAGCCGCTTTGTTCTGTGAGGGTAGGAAGGCAGCTGCTGTAAACCTAAAACGGCACAAAATACGTGTGTTGTTATTGAATAATGCTCAAAGAATCGAGTCTGTTCTTTTTAAGGAAGTTTAAATTTTGTTTCTTTCAAAAGAAACAATAGAGTACTTATGAAGTACTCTAGTGTATATGTTTGGTCTCCCTCTTCCTCCCTCTCGTGTGTGTGTTGTTGGTGGTGGTGGTGGTCAGGGGTTGATGTCAGGCGTTGTCCTCTATAGCTCTTCATCTCATCATTTGAATCAGGGTCCTGCACTAAGCCTGAAGCTTGTCAAGTGGATTAGGCTGGCTGGCTGGCTGGCTAACAGGCTCCCGGAGTCCTCCGTCCTCGCAACTCTAGGGATGCAGGGCAACACCCCATACTGGCTTTTCCACGGGACCTGGGGGTCCAGACTCAGGTGGTCAGTTGCACCATGAACACGTCACTCACTGAGAGATGTCCCCAGCCAGATACATCACTTTTTTTTTAAATGAAATATCACCACTTTCTTTTATATTTCTGTTTTAAGTCTCTCTACCCCTGTCTGGAATATTGCTGCTATCTGTTCAGGGTTTCCCATCTGTCATTTCTTGCTGCCTAAAATTAATCATACACATTGATACAGTTTTTAAAACTAAGCGTCTCAAATTGCGTATCTGTTTAAACCATTGTCTCTTACCATTCATAATAAGAATAGGACCTACAGCCCATGGTCTCTGGTGGTGCGATCCCATCTTGCACCCATGGGTCCTTGTGGCCTCACGTGATTTCTACTGTTCTCATCCATGCCAATCTGTCTGTCCATACTTTGAGACATGTGTTTTCTCTATAATTATTTGCTATTTCTGTATGTGTCTGTGTGTGTATTGTATTTTGATTGTCTTTGTGTGTGTGTTTCCTCATCTATCACATGAATTGTTGCCTGTGGAATTAAGAAAAGATGGGAATGCTCTGGTTTGGTCATATTGAGTACAGTTTTTTTTATATAAATAACATGATGTAAAAGAAAATATTGATTTAAATTTTAAGTTTTAATGTCAATATATAACTCCAGTTCTAGACTTCCCTGCTCTTAATTTCAAAAATTCTAGGTAAATAAAACTTACTGACTTTTTTTTTAATGTTTTACATCTTTAGCTGCATTTAACTGTAAGACTAAAAAATGTTAGTATAACTTTAATAATTTAAAATATTTTAAATAAATATTTGATATTTCAGTTTGAAAGGTATAGAAACATCCTCTGAATGAAAGTAGTATGCCTATATGTATATGAATTTTCAAAAATAAAGTAATATTTGATACTCATAGCAAGTGACTTTATCATATAGTTGGCAATACGCAGTTTTGATGGAATAAACTGAATATAGCATTATAAATATAAGAAAAATGAGCCATTTGCTTTATCTTAGTTGATATATGGAATGTGGTGAGAGGTCACTTAGACTATTGAGAAATGACATAAGAACATTTTAAAGTATGTATAAATACTGTTTTTGAAATGGTCTGGTAAGATGTGAAAACACATTGCATTTGTGCAACAGACTTGCTTCTCACTTAGTATGTATGAAGTTGAAAATATTCCTGACCTTTTTTTGTTTTTTTTTGTGTGTGTGTGTGTGTGTGTGTGTTTATCATCTATTTTTTTCATGTCCAGCTACTTTGGTTTGCTTTAATGTCATAGATATTCTGTGATGAATATTTTTACTTTAATGTACAAACTATCCAAAATATGTACAGTATAATTTATTTTTGCTTTGTAATATTTGCGTATCAGTAAGATAAGGAGTTTCTTCCTCAAATAATAATCTCTGTGCATGTCCGTACACGTAGAAATCCAAGCTCAGTACGGCAGTGCTCTGCCGGCCTGTCGCAGGTGCTCTGCTCAGGTCCCACTCTCAGGCTGGAGGACCGCATGCCGAGCCCCTTCCCATGCTGGTGACAAACAGTATTAAGCTTCATGCTAATGGATTTTTAATGCTTCACATTTTCCTAAAAACAAATTGTTTCAACTTTTAATTTGGTTTTTATGACATCCAAATAAAACCATGAATCTGTCTTTTGAGGTAAACAGTTACATACATGATTAACATCACTGCCTGTGTCTGATCAGGTCTCTTAGAGAATGTGGCATTGTAAAGGTAGCCCCTGTTAGATTAGGGTTACCCTAGCCTTTGCATGACAGTAGATTAAATAAATCATTTGCATTGGTTACATCAATTGTTTCATGTTTTAAATCAGACTTGGTCTCACAGTCCAGAACTACTTCATGGGTGTGCATTTGTGGATGTGCTAATTCTCTTTGTCAGGGAATTGCAGCTAGTCTCAATTTTCCAATGAGTTTTGATTGTATTAAGATTCATGGAAGAAATGAAATTGGGCTATTTTTTAATTCATTTGTATATATTTGATATGGATTTTTTTTTCTGTCTGCCTAAGGAAATAGAGAAATTGAGACTAGAACTGAGCGAAAGCAGGCAGCATGTGGAACAGGAGCGGCAGAAGGCAGCTCGGGCCAGACAGGAGTGCCTGCAAGTCACAGAGCTGCTGGGCGAGTCTGAGCGCCAACTGCACCTCACCAGGTATGCCCTAACCCCGTTCCGCATACAGTGCCAGGTGTGCTCTAACCCCACTCCGCACACAGCACCCAGTACGTCCCACTGACTCTGCCACACACAGCACCCAGTCCGTCCCACTGACTCTGCCACAGGCTTCCAGACAGTTGTTACTCTTAGTCATTCAATTCACACACAGCTTTCAGGCATATTACAGAAAGTGGATATGTGGCAAGCAAAACACCCAGACACGTGAATGATGAGTGTGGCAGGGAATCACTGATATATTACAAAACCGTTTGTCTACAGTACTCAAATATTTAAGTGATTCTTTATCAGTATAAGCAAGATGGCATATTTCTACCACCACCTCTCTTATTAATTGTATGTCTAATAAAAATGTTGAAATGAAGACTATGAGGAAATGTATTTATGAAAATAACCAGATTCTGTCACTAGTGAGAGACAAAAGGAAGAGACATGCTAGGAGCAGATTGCAATGGAGTTGATACAAAAATAAGGAATGTGTTTCCTAAGGAGGTGTAAAATTAGAGATGAAGTTGAGACTATTTGCATTCAGATCATTATTATAAGCAGGTTTACTGCAGCAAGGATTTGAATGGCAATGTTTTCGTCATAAGGTACTGTGCTGAGTTTGCCATTGTGAATTTAAGTGAGCATATAGCTCATTCGAAATTAAAATAGGAGTCTAGGTTGTAAACATTGTGAGTTTGCTGATATAGAAACGTGCACATGCACGTGTGTACACATGCACATGCATAAATATACATGCATGTGTGTGCACATGCACACATATAAACATTCATGCATGTGTGTGCATATGCACATATATAAACACACATGCATGTGTGTGCATATGCACATATATAAACATACATGCATGTGTATGCACATGCACATATATAAGCATGCATGCATGTGTGTGCATATGCACATATATAAACATATACCGAAAGAACAATCCAGGAAGAAAGAGAAGTAGCTACTTCACTTCACCATTTCAGAGTTTACAGCTTTCAGTTTTTCTATCAAGCCTTTGAGTCTGTTCGATTCTCAGAGTGTCTCAGTTTTTAGAGGGAATTTTGTCTACAATCCCGTGTGAGTTTATGGTTTCTGATTTAGTTTACAGCATAGGAAAACACTGGTCTTCCCATTGCGGTACTGTGTTGAATTTAAGCTATGAAAGGGGAACGATCCTTTTTGCATTAAATATGACAATGTAATTCTGAGCACGGTATGATAACAGATGGAGAGAAACACTACTTGAACAGCCTGCATTTGGAGAAAAAAAAAATATTCTAGAGGTTGGTGAACCTCCCAAAGTTTTGGGTTAGTGCTAAGATGCCTCCAGTTCTGTTCAAATCAAACTTTGTTAAAAACATTTTGTTATGATAATCTTCCAAATGGCTTGACACCTTCTGATTTAAGCAGTGAGGGAGGAGAGAGCAAAAGAGAAGAGAGAAAAGAAAGCATTTAGACGTGTATGATCCCTGGGGAAAGCCCCAACAGATGAAACTCTTTTATGAGGAAAAATGCTTAATATTGCAGAATAATAGCTGCGCTTTTGGTGCCCATTTAAGGCGTTGTCACCGTGGCACTGAGAACTACTATTAACCCGGTTCCTGTGGCTATTTAATCCTCAGAATTCTAAACTTTAGTTCATCATGATAATGTTGCTGGCTTTTCTTTTCTGTCAGACTTCTATTGAGATGCAACCATTTGTGTGCTAAGCACTACTAAGCTATAGAAATGGGACAGCTTTTAATGTCTTGGTATGATCGAGCTCTGGCAAATAAATATTAATGCTGCTTGTGCCCCTTTGCGATTCTGTCTTGTTCTGAGTTAATTTCTGGAGTCAAAGTCCGTAGAGAGTTTCCCTATAGTATCAGTGTGTACCGTTTGACAAGATCAGCTCCTGCAAGCAGAGCATATTAAGATGCGGTCCCTGCTGAAGTGGATGCGTGGTAACCAATTCCTTTGTTCTTAAGAGAAAAGGTTGAGCTTGGTTCCCTAGAATGCTTTCTTCTGTGTGCTTCACTTATTCAGAGTCTGTAACAACGTAAGCCCACTTCATAGGAATGAAGCTTAATTGGCTATTTTAAGTGTAGTACTTTTTATAAGCATTTTGTGCTTCATTTATGTTCATGTTTAATAAAAAAAAGCCACAATCACAAATTTGAAAATGACAATTAAAACGCCAGGGAACCAGACGCATTTCCCCTTTACTCTGGAAGCCAGCCGTGCCTGTTGGGCTGAGTATTCCTAACATCTTTGTGGGGTTTTTGCGCTCGCGGTTCTGTATTCCTTCTGTGCACCCGGGAGTGTGACCGGGAAACGGCGTCTTTCTTTTTTGTGTCGGTCAGCTGAAGTGCAGAACCCCCCTGCAAGTAAGCATTTTGCCATTCACTCTCCGACATTTTTAGCACATTTTAAAAGTAAATGTGAAAACCATTCTACAAAATGATGGTGAAATAATGAGTTGAATCTATATAGGTAGAGAAAAAAAATTGAAACAGGATAGAAATCTGTAGAACATTCTGAAAGAATCACCTACCACTTTTGTTATTTGTCCTGCTTTAAATTCAAATTGCGTTAAAGCTGGGAAATAGGAGTGCAGCCTTCCCTGAGGACCCAGCTGGTGAGTGTCATGTTTACTTGGTGCATAGTTGTTCATTCAACACCTACTAGGCTTTAAGGAATTTGTTCATCCTTAAGCATAGGGAAGAAAATAAGAGTCAATTTCTGCCCTTCAGTTGCTCACACTAAGTAGAGGAGTCCACTCTTCTGTGGAATCACCATCGAGTGTCACAGCAGCGCAGGGCTGAGCATAACGGCAGCTGCAGGGATTCATAGGAGGGAGAATGGATTAGCTCTGCAGTGCAGGGAAAGATAGTAACCAAAGTCGATACGGCTAGGGTGCTGTTTGGGAAAGCTCTTAATAAATAAGTTCATGTTAAAAGTTCCAAAGTGGAAAGAGATAGGATACATATTCTAGATAAGGAACTGGTATATACAAAGATATAAACATGGAAGCAAACATAAACTTTCTTGTAAGGCTTGGCGGCAGGCAGGAGCTAAGACTAGAAAAGTTTTCAAGAAGAGACCAGCGGATGTGTAGTGGGCAGTGCTGTGGAGGAAGGTGGTTCTGAGAGGGACTGGCCATTCTTGATACACTAAGCTTGCTGTCAACGCAGTGGACAATGGACGTCCTGAATTAGGATCCTTATACTGAGGTTGGAGAAGAGACCCTGGTTAGGTCAAGGTCAGCATCTAAATCCCATGCACCACATCTGGCCTGCTGTCTGTTTTGTATGATCAATGCATGAAGAATATTTTTATACTGTTTTAGTAACTAGGGCGAGTGAAATTAGTATTTTATCATACCTAATCGTCTGTAACTGAACTTTTGTGAGACCTGGTTGTCCTGTGTGTGAATGATGACGGTGTGGCTGAGCTCAATGAAGTCTGCAAAGCCTGGACTGTCCCTACCAGGCCTTTTATAGAGAAGTTAACTTCCACAGGTGCGGCACATGAGGTGTCAAGAGAATTTAGGACAGGTTCACATGTTGTTTTTAGAAGATGAGTGAAAAGTGTTCTGAAATTGATTGAGGAAGAGAGGATTTGTGGAGGTTCCATCAGAAAGGAAGCATGGACGTCCAGGGGATGGCAATGAAGGCTGGCCCATGGCTGTCTCCGCCAAATGGGAGGGGAATCATGTATACAAGAGGCATTCTTAGAGTAATAAATATGAGAGGAACAATCAAAAGTGACTCCATAATTCCTAGTTTAGATTGGCTGGGTAATCCTCAGCTTCAACAGGAAACATAAAGAAGTAACAGAAGAAAAGAATATATTGGATTGGGAAACCTGAGGGTCATGTGGCTTCCATGCGAGGAAAAGATTCTGACTAGAGCTTTAGATCTGACACTTCACACAGAGATATTTAATGAGAGATGGATAGATAGATAGATAGATAGACAGACAGACAGACAGACAGACACATCTTCATGATAAGGAACCAGTATATACAAATATATAAATATGGGAGCATGTTGAACCCAGTTTTTTGGTCTTGCGCCATATGCACACTAAGCACGCACCCTACCACTGAAATGCAATCCCAGCCCAAGGCCCTGTGTTTAAAGTCAATGGGTAAGAGCTACTGGGCAACAAATATCAGATGCGGCCCTTGGATGCATAAGAATACAGAAAGACAATTTGAGACAACTTGGTGAAACAGTCAAATGCTGTTAAAGATCATGCTGTCCCAAAAGGGAAATCATAGAGGGTGTCTAGGACTCTAGGGACAAACCTGGCCATAGTAAAACATAGTACTGCAGAGACAAATCTGATTCTAGCAGGGCATCTAGCACTGTGTAGGCAAACCTGAGTTATACTGAGGTATCTCAGACTCTGGAGACAAACCTGAGTATAGTGGGGCATTGGACTATGGAGACACACCATGGTTATAGTGGGGCATTTAGTGCTGTAGAGAAAACCTGGGTCATAGTTTCTTCTTCGGGGCTTCACTGTTTTTTAATCTTTAGACAAATTACTTAACTCTTTAGGTCTTATTACTTATAAAATGAAGTGAGACCGGATTATTTATTTATTCATTTTTTTATTGTGACTCTGATAATAATTTTAACTGATTTACAAGATTACCTTTCTTTTTTCTTTTTTTAATGATTTTTCAAGACAGGGTTTCTCTGTGTTGCCTTCACTGTCCTTGAACTTGCTTTGTAGACCAGGCTTGCCTTAACTCTAGGAGATCCACCTGCCTCTGCCTCTCGTGAGCTGGGATTAAAGGTGTGTGCCAGCACTGCCCAGCACAAAATTACGCATTTTTAATTTCCTATTTCTGAACACTTAGATTGTTTCAAATATCCTTTACATGAGTTACTTCCTGAGTTTGCACCTCACAGGGAATTTCGAGAACTGTCACTCATGTTGCCATATCTGCTTGTTGTAACGTGCTCCACTGAGCTCCCAGCAGCGGTTATGGGGATAGTCATCTAGTACCTGTCCAGTCTTTAGCTAAGCCTTGCACAGGGGGTGCTCACACACCACCCTCATGACTGCCTCTTGCTCTCAAAGCCTCTCATCGCACCACACTGGGTGTCACAGAGGTCAGACTCGCTGAGCGTGGACAGTTGGGTCATCCTGGCCGACGTGGGCCTTCCCATTTCCTTCCTCCCCAGTAACCCTTGAGGCTGATTCCCAACCAGATGCAGCTGGATGTAGCACCCCATACAGCAGTGAGCGCTTCTCTCCTTTCCCGGTTTTACAAATGAAATAACTCAGTGGCTTCTTGTAGCCTAATTGTAACCTTATCTTCTGTTCAGGATCCCCCTGAATCCTAATTTCCCTGCTGCATCCTTGCCTGGTGACTCCTGCTAGAACAGAGAACTTCCTTTTCTCGGTTTCTCCATCCCCCTTGAGGGAAAGCTCTTAGGCTAAGAATATATTCATTTGAGTATATGCTTGGTACCGTGATCCCCATATAGCTCTTAGAACAAAACCAGCAGCAGAAACTGACACTCACTAGCCCCAGTCTGTCCCCAGGAACTGGCCAGAAGGCAGTGTGCTGTCCTTGTAAGCTTCACTTGATGTCGGCTCCTGTTTTCCCAGTTTACAGAGAAGTAAGATGAGTTATCTAAGGTCGCTCAGCTGATACGTTATAGAAGAAGATTTGAACCCTAGTAATTTGCCTGCCAAGCTAATCCCTTATCCATTAGGCTGTAATTCTATGTAAATTGCTAGGGAAATGGATAAATGTGATTGTTCCCAAAAAGACAACGGAGAAAATCAGTAACGCTAATTCGTAATAGAAATAAGTGTTCATAAATCCTTCATGTACTGATAGGAATATATGTCACTACAGTTAGGTCTTGTGGCCATTTCCTTTCATGTTTGTAGTGAAACTGTCTTTCTCCTGGATTCATTTTTATCAAGAGGAAGGAGGCTTTTACAGAAAAGTTGAAATCCCTTTACGTATTTATTTTTAATAAATCCAGATGTCTTCAAAACTAGATTTTATTCCCTCCATAAAATCTTTCTTTGTGTACATGTGTCAGGCTACTTTGTGACAAAACTCTCTAGAGCAGCCATTCTTGCATGTTTATGTGACTTATTAGCTATTTACACGGGTGGCAGTCTTCCTCGTAGCTCTCGTACCTCATTGACATACATTCTCTTAAATTCTATATCCTTTTTCTCATGTTTGTCCTGGAGGGACGTTCCTATAGGAAGCTTTAAGTGCAAATGGACAACATAGTTGTCATTAAGGCTGCAGACTCCTGTTTTTATCAACGTGACTGCTATGAAACTTCTTATCTCTTCTTTTACATAAGTGTTTTTTCATAGACTTCTCAGAGCAGTCATCTAAGAGAGAGACTATAAAAGATCATTATGCCCTGACCTTTCATGACTCATATGAGAAGATCTGACCTCTGTCCTCGATAGCTAGCAAGTTGATTTTCAGCTTTTATATCATTCTGAAATTGAGAAAAGCTCCAGCAGGGAAGTCACGAGGCTGTCCTGCTGTGACGGGCAGGGTAACTGGGAGAGCAGGGGATTAAGACTCCTTTTCTGGAGCTTCTAGATAATAACTGCTGTAGATGCTTTCTTGAGTTAGTTTGACTGCTCAAACTACCAGCGTGAGTCAAGACTTTCTGAGTTCTTAGAAACCTTCAAAAGAAGAAATACAACACAAGGGCAGCTGGTCTTTTGGTTTCTTTGACTGGGGACTGGCGGCAGCACCACCATGGCATGGTATTGGAACTGTCTATGGCGAGCTCTTCTTGTCTGGTGATGGCTCATTCATTCAGATTTTTCCATCCCATAGAGCAAATCCTTAATTCTTCAGACTGGAGAGAAAGAAAGGAGATGCCTTTGATTTCAAACTGCAAGTATATGACCTCTCAACCTGCACTTACAAAATCTGCTTAGAAGCAGATTGTGCTGTGTCCATGGCTGCCTTTGGATATGGCAGTCTGCAACCAGCAGAGCCCCGGGGAGCCAGGGGAAAGTCACCCTTGGCTGGGAGAAAGTTCTTTTACTAGGAAGAAGGTGGGAAGGACCCTGGTTAAGGAAAGAGCAGGTGTCTGCTCTATTGTCCCTGTTAATTTTAAAAGATGATCACCAACTTTTCCTTGACCTGAGAAATAGTTTGAAGAGAGAAGAGGGGAAAGAAGAGATCTTCTCTGTTCATGTTGACCTGAGCCTGGCATTGTCCGTTGCCAATGTAAATCCAAAGAGGCGTGGCCAATTCACAGGGTCAAGCAAGAGGTAAAGAAAGCACTGAGCCTGCGCCAGTATTGCCTAGATCCCTACAACAGTGTCTGCTCGGTACCCATCGATGGTGTGAGAAAAATAAACATCGTGTCAGTATAGAAGCTAATGCATCTATCTGTATAAGACACCTTTCTTTCCCCTTCTTTCTCCCTCCTTCCCTCCCTTCTTTTTTGAATTTGTATTAGGGGTTGAATCCAGGGCCTTATGTATGCTATGCACACAGTGAGGACTGAGCCATACATACCCATAGCAATGTAAATTGCAACAATTGGGGATGAGTGGGCTTTTTAAAAATGGGAGTGGGTATTTTTTTAAATTAATATTCAACTCATTTGTGTTGCAGTTTTACAAAACTAGTACTTAGCAAATGATCCAGAATTCAAACTAACTTGTTTAATTACAAGGGTTTGAGCTACTCCGTGTCTCAGTGCCAACACTGAGTTAGATGGAAAGCCGTCCTTAGTAGATAAGGAAACTGTCTAGAAGGGTGAGACTTGAAGTTATAGCTGGGGCAGGGGAGAAGCATGGTTTGAAGTAGGCCATTAGATGTCACAGTCACACATACACAAAAGTATGAAAACAAAAACAACAATTTAGAGATAGACTTTGAGGGTTGTAAAATCTCGGCTCTGGAGCCAGGACCCAGACCTCTCTTATTTTTGGTTCCCTAACACCAAGTTTGACATCAAGTGTTTAGCATAAATTTACTTCTGTTCTTTATTATTAAGAAAAAATGGGAAAGAAGAGCATTTATCAGTTAGCTTAGGTCTCAACCCTGGACTCATTTGAAGAAAGTGTAACATTGATGTGTCTCTGGCCGTTACACAGTTAACTGCATTTTTTTTCCTCTTGAGTTTTATTCAAGAATTTTTAGCCTAAAGTTTCCATTTAAAAGTTAAGCTCATTTTCCCCCTCTTGTACTCCTTTCATGAATAAATTAAGCAGAGAACGTGTCAAAAATAATTTTAAATGAATATATGTGCAACCAACATCTTCAAGGCTCAAAATAGATGGCCTTGGTACTGTTATAAATTGCATCCTCTTTTCCTCCCCCACCTAGTATCAAGGAAAGCAGGCTGTCAAAGAGCCAGGAAAAGAGAGGCACTGCATTTTCTCTGGTGGACACCACACTGCCTGTACGTGGTCTCTCCACCTGTCTGACAGCCGAGGGCCACTGGTCTCAGTGTGGCCCAGGGCAGAGAGGCTGGAGTCAGAGGCTGCCAGGAAATGTGTGTCTGCAGGTTCTGCTCAACGTTCCCTGGCTCGCTCCTCTCAGTTCCGCGACGCCCAAATGTGTGTGCAATGAAAATCGACGCTGGGGATGCTCTCTTCTCCCCTGCCACACAGGCCCACAGCCTGGAGCATGGTGGCGGCAGCAGCCAACTCATTTTCTGAAGAAGCCCAGAGGAAACCGAGAAAGTATTGCCCACACGACTTGCCTGACTCAACAACAGCGAGCATCAAGTTCAAGGAAAATAGACAGGGAAAGGCAGCAGTGTATAGTTAGTACAATACTCCCGAATCAGAGCATTTCTAAGAGAGAGGTCTGTTCTCCAATGTTAGTGTAAGAATAAAGGAGGGAAGAAAACAGTCAGTTGACTTAATGATGCTTAATTTCTTCTCAAACACTGCCTCCCTCCTAACTGGCTTTGTTTCGTATGTCAATTATTGGGCATTACTCGTTTTTTATTTAATAGCCACACATTTATTAAACAATGAGTCACTGATTGATAAATCCAAGAAGCAAAGATTATTTAAAAAGCCTGAGATGGTTTAAGAGGCTGGGAGATTTTTCAGTCTCCTCAGTGACCTGACTCCACGTCTGCCTCCTGGGGCGTGCACTGCTACACTGTGTGGTTATGTGTGCAAGTGAGGGTGGGTTACAGTCAACTTCAGCTCAGAGCATGCGTGTATCAAGCGGTAGTTAAAGCAGCCATCGGGAGCAGCCTGTCAAGCACATGTCTAGCTATGGAAGTCTGTGCTCTACCATGGCTCCTCGTGGCCTCCCCCGCCTGCATCCCCTCACCTGGGAGAGAACTAAGTGTCTCCTGCTTTGATCGTGTCCTGGGGTGTACAGGGAAAGATGAGTTGCTTGGGTTCTGGGGACTGGGGGGATTGCTTCTCCAAAGAAGATCCTGTAAGAAGTCAGCCTTGGAAATGTCATTGTCTTTATCAGACCCTGTTTCATACTAAGAGATTTACCCAAAGGTGGAGGGCTGATTTTATATAAATGGACTTCTACTAGTGGAAGACTTCTACCCCACCCTCCCTATCCACTGTTGATGCGCGTGGAGGGGTGGAGGTGTTGTAAGTGGGCTGTCCTTGCTGGTTTTCCAGAAGCTGTTCTGGTGTGCTTCAGCCAGTGGGCTTCACTTGATCTTGACACATATCCTTCACCTTGGAGGAAAACCTCCAGGTGCTCTTCATTTTCTACAGATCTTAACTGTGGCTTCATGAGGATGTGCACATATGTAAAATTCTGTTAACCCATACTCCTGTAAATTGGAGGGGTGGTTCATCTATCTGTTCAGGGACTTCAATATTTTAATATGAGTTCATGTAAAAGAAGCTAATTTGTTGTCACAACGTTCAGTCTAGAAAACTTGGGACAGTTGCGGGCATGATCTATTACTCTAGCCCTTTTTGACAAGGTGGTAGTGTTGACAAATTAAGGCTACAAAGAGTATTTTGCTGAATATATTGCTTCCTGTTTTCTAACCTTACATAGTCTTCCGTCTCTTCCTGATATTGTCCTTTGCTAATGGAAGCAACATTGCAACCCAGGAGCTCCTTAGCATCTACTGTGAGCACTGGTGGCACTTGTGTCCTTTACCTGTCTCTGAAAGGAGACACTGATTCAGAGCCATTAGTGATGAATTGGTCAACAGTGTTGGAGCTGAGAAAAGATGATAATCCTATTAAGAAATAATGAAATCCATCTACAGTAAAAGAAAACTCATGTCAGAACTGAAGAGGAACCCACATTTTGCTCCTGCACCCAGACTGATTTTTTACAAAGAATTATCTGTTAAAAGTAGAGGGAATAACGGCACAGGAGACAACTCACATCACTAATAAACTTCTTAATGATGTTTCATATGTTTGCTTTTCATTAGAGTCGGGACTGGTTCGATTCTGCTGTTGTGATTCCATCAACATTTATCCCTATCTGTTTTTCATATACAAAGGCTTAGGGATGCCAGAAAGCAAACTGTTAACGGAGAATTAACTTCTTTGGCATGCTTTCATACTTATCTTCCAAATTAAAGAAAATGAAATGGGCAGAAACAGAGTGTAGATTACCTCCTTTTTTGTCAAAAATGGTGGGAATTTGAAAATTAATAATAAAGAAGGGAACAGATGCAGTAACATGCCAGAGGGAGATTAATGTGGAGAGTAAAATCTGTGAGCAACAAAACTGAAGCAAACCGAATCAGTGGGAGGTGGTTGTACAATCAAAATCAGGATAAAAGAGAAATTACAAACAACCCTGCACTTGTCAAAGTCGTAGTAATGAAACTCTGACTCTGCCAGCAGCGAGAACCTGTGTTAGCACTTTGGGGTAAGGATGGTAGCCGGGTGCCAGGTAGGAGGGCAGTGTTAGGTTGCTGGGCAGCAGCCATCTTGTGTAGAACAGATGGCACTGAAAGCTGGCAGGGGAGGGGCTCCTTAGCAGAACTAATCAGACAGTAACAGATAGGGCAGCTGGGAAGGCTGACCACTGAGAGGGAGCCTGCGGGGTAGCTGAGTGCCATGATGTTTGCAGTGGTGTGCCCATTGGTCTGAGAGAAGACCTTGCAATGTCTTTCCCATCTATGGACGAACTGAAACTTTTGTTCATAAAGGAGAATTGAGTTGGTTTATGTCAAACTTGAGGGTGGGGTTGAGTGTTAGACTGAGAACGGGGGAACTGTCCATCTCCTAATTCAGTGCATGAGTTTCCAGTGTCAGCTTCCGTGAAGGTTGATTTTTGCAGCCTGTGTGGCTCTGCCATGCTAGTCTCCGGCGTGGCACACAGAGTGGTCACTTTATATATTTTATGCATCAGTTTACAGCATCAGGACAATACTTAAAATCAGAAAAGACTTTCTGATATGATTTCTACCACACAAGTCTCTCACAAATGAAAACTAAAAGCAACCAGATGATATTTGTGTGTCTCCTTAATAATTCTTCATAACCTAACTTAAGCTGCATTTGATTTAGAGCCCCTTACTCTTCCTGTTTTCCTCATGTAATCGTGGATTAAACATCAAAATCTAAACTTACCTTAGAGCCCAAACATTAACACAAAAATAAAATTTGCAGAGAGAGAGAGAGAGAGAGAGAGAGAGAGAGAGAGAGAGAGAGAGAGAGAGAGAGAACCCAACCTGTTCAATTTAATTGTGCATTGAGGAGCCGTCGTTCTTGATGGGTCAGTACATTTGTGCAAACGCCGTGTCTTTGACAGGATACCCAGGTCTCTGACATCTGTTTTCAAACTTGTCTCTTTCTTTCTCCTTTTCTTCCAGAAGGTTGATAGTTTGGCTCGATTTATTCATGTTGGAGAGGGAGGGGTAGCATTCCCAGGATTTGAAATAGGTGGTATAACACAGCCATATGCGATTTGTGCAGCAGTTTCTGCAATAACTCTAATTTGGTGCTGTCAAAAAATTAGATTTATTTGATATAGCAGCACATTAGTAAATGATTGTGGCAGATTTAAAGTTGTCACTTAGTCTCTTCTAACTCTTAACAGAATCTTACAGACCCGTTTCCCCCCTCAGCAAGTCTATGAAAACATCTCAGGTCTTTGTCCTCCAGATATGCAATATTTTTATGTCTCAGAGAGGGTCTTGCCTTAAGGTAGCTGAGAAAAGGGGTGAAAAATGACTATCTCCTGTTGTCAAAATAACACTGGCAGACAAAAATCAGTGAGCCAGGGGAAACGGTCGCGTCTCTAGCCCGCCTTGTTCTTAGGAAGCTGGACAGCCGGGCGTCCAGAATGAAGAGACACACGCATCAGCTCTTTATTGAGGAACTTAAATGTTTTACCTTGCATCCTACACCATATGTCGTTTCAGGAAAACTGGCGTTAAAGATGTGAGCGGCACCAGCTCCGTCTTCACCTAGCAGTGCCCTTAGGAGCGGCTTTCCTCTCCCTGCTGCAGCCTGGCACCAGTGCTGAGCTGCCTTTTTTTTTTCTTGTCGAATTTATGTCTCAGGTGTTGTTATCAAACTGAACTTTCTCCTTTCTAATTTTACTATTTCAAAGATAAAATAAGCACACTGAGTATTAGGCAGACAAATATTTGTGCTCTCTGAATTCTTAAGTGAGTCCTTCTGTAATAGCCTGGTGCTGCTCCCTTTCCAGTGCCTTGAGCTTTTACAGAAGGGAAACGTGTTTGCATGTGTTCATTCGGATGCCCGTGTGTGGCTGGAAGTATTGCTAAAGCTCGCTGGTTTTCTCATTTCTTTCTGTTCTTATCTGGATATTTCTAAAAGACGGCTCCGGTGTCTTTCTGAAATACAGATTTCTGAGGAGCAAGTGTTCCATGCAAGCTGCCTCTGTTAGGCTAGCATTCTGCTAATGCTAGTTCCTTTCATGTAGCGTAGCCACCACAGAAGCGATCTAATTACCAGGACTCGCTCAGTGCCATCCAGAAGCAGGGATCCAGGTAACCAAACTCCCACCAAACACAGATTACACTAAAGAGAAAAAAAATATCCAGAAAGGTATGAAGCTTGCTGGGTCCATCAGATGCAGTTGGAATTTTCTCCACACGAAGTAGAAACTATTTAGAAATGCTATTTCAGTGAGATAAGAAATCTCCCCGTGGAGACCATATTTTCATACAAAATCCATATATTAAATATTATTGCATATTACATAAGGATTTAAATAATATATTTAAGTTTAGTAATATATTGGAAATTGGTGCTAAAAATGGCACCATTTTTTTAGCTGTAAATTCTATTTGACTTTGTATTTAGCAACACAATGCTTTTCCTTCACACGTCCAGAGAAGTGCTTTGAGAAAAATCTGTTTTATAAATTGTACATATTTAACCAACAAAAACCCTCAGGTTCAAATTAAATTCCCTGTGTTTCTTCGACTGGTTATAAATTAATATTTTTTTCAGTTTTTAAAAGAAAAGTGGAATTCTTTATAGGGAATTTATAAAAATTTTCAGACCTTTGGATTTAACATCACATCTGAGATTTGTTTAAATCTCAGGGTGGTCCTACAGTTATCCAGCATTCCTGCATGGATGCCACTGTGTCATATTTAGGTGTACATTGTGACAGGGCTTTGGTTACATCTCTAAAGAATAGCTTCCCCTTTTAAATTTGAATTGATAAATTTGAAAATAGAGTCGCTGGGTTATTTTTTCTTTCCTGGACAATAATAGTATCTAAAATACGAATAAATTATTAAACCCTAAGGAGTTCTGTGTGTCTGTCTTGTGAGACTGGTACCCAGAGCTGTAGCTGACACTCGGATCGACCGAACATCCAGTTCCCACTTCATCTCTGTGGGCTGCTGTTCCTCATAGAGCTGATCTGTCAGACAGCTTACACTTCTATAGGTAGATTGTGTGTTCGCTTGGCAGCCTCTATTTCATTATTATTTAAGCAGAACCTTATTTTTTAATGCTAGATTTAAAATGTGCATGGGTTGATGTGTATATTCTTGATTATAAATTTTTCAAAGCAGTGATGGAGCTGTGTGTTAATCCTTAGCTTATAATTGAAATGGTACATATTTGCACATTTTAAGCCTTTCAGTGTAAAATTTCTTCATTGGAATACTTTCCCCCTTGGCTAATTCATTAGTGAAAATATTTATCCCTCAAGTTAATGCTACATACTATGTAGCAATTTTTACATAGTGTAAGCTTGTTTGCGATATTTTGATTTCACTTTAAAACTTTTATTTTGCTTCTGATACATATAGTTCATACTCAATATAATGAGAAGTGCAGACACACGTGAAGAAAATACATGTCAGCTGTCTGCCTTTACAAATGATCATTAAAACACCCTGTCTTTACTACTTTGACTCCAAATTATTGTCTTCCCGAACCCAAAAGTAATTTTCACAAGTAAATTGCACAACAGAACTCCATCTTCTGCTGGCTGGCAGTAGAGGATTTAAATCCACGCCGACAGTTCATTTGACAATGACCTTGAGGGGCTTCGCTTCTTGAAGAAGAAAGCAGAAGCTTGCGGTAAACAAAGTTCACTTCTGACAGATGGATTGAATGACAGAAAGGTTGCGAGTGCCAGAATAGCCCTGGCAGAGGAGGAAATGTTCAGTGGAATCCAACAGGAGAGGAGGTGTGAACAGGTGCAGGGTTGCTGACGGAAGGGGAACCAGATGGAAGGAGCCACAGCCAGTTTATTTAAAGGAAAAGGCAGAAAACATTGAAAGGCTGTGCGATCAGTGGCTAAAAGTGTTCATAGAGGAAGGTAAAAATTCACAAAGCAAAACTGCACAGTGGGGTAGCTAACACTTAGCATAATGGTCGTAATTTGTGAGTTTAGTTTGCAAGTTGCAATTGAAATACATTCATCTTGGCTCTTTGCACCATCAAGTATAGATATTTGAAAGTTGTTTATTTTTTTAAGTTTCCAAGCTTTTTTAAATCCATCATTAATTTATTTTTTTCCAGCCAGAAGCTTCGTTGTGATAATACTAAAATTGTGTCGTCAGCTAAGAAAAGGGAAAAAAAATGAAGTGAAGGTTAGCGTTCCATTCAGATTCATCTCGTGATGCCTCAGTTTTGTTCACATATGGGAAGCAAATGCATGCAGTGTTGGGTGACATCTGTAATATCTAAGAGATTTGCAATGTTAGGCTCGATGCTGTGGGTTGTTTTTGTTGTTCGGAGTCTCTGTTCATTTTGCGAAGTCCAGCATCTTATTTCAGTGAGGAGAATGCCTGAAAATACACATTTGTTGGCCACAGCTTGCCAGTCGGTTTCCTCTCGGAGGTTGCCCTAGCTTCCGTGGCCTTCCATGACCTGCCTCCAGGCAGACACCTGCACACTGAGGTACACGTTCAAATGGGAACAACAAACAGTGGAGCAAGAAAAAAGGCTTTGCTTGTTTTCTTGGACATTTTAAAATTAAACTTTCTTCCGTCCTTGCTGGTAGTCCGTGTGGTCACACCATGTGTGTGGCTTACATGAGCCTTTGTCTCCCACATTATCTTGAAAAGTTTCCTGTGTCTGGTGGCCAGCAAGAAGATGCCAGTGGAGGAGGAGCAATTAGGGAGAAATCTCAAAGACGACAGCAAAAATGGAGAATTCGTTTGAAGTTTTCAGAACCTAGTGATTTTTCCTCGCACATACCTGCGCACTCTCACAGACACAAGGGTGAGCACTTCCTGACCCAGAACAGTCTGGACAGCAAAGGGTACTTGACCAAGTCTGAATGGATGGAACCGAGTTTTCAGATAATCTAGGGATTGTGGCACACTTTTGTCAGTAAATATTAAGAACCAAACTTTGATTATTAATTGAGGAAGATGTTCATTTATTTCTGTTTGTAGGCTTCAGTACTTTCGGTCTCATTTAAGTTTGGGCAAGGCTATCTACAACTATGTTTGGGAGGCAAAATACAACGTGATTTCAAATTTTACATGAAAATGGCTGGAGTACATTTGCTTCAGTTGTAGTAAGTTGGTTATGCCACCTTTCCTGTCAGAGTAACTGGCTGTCTCCCTGTAGTGCCTGTAGCGTGGTGCTGACTTACACAGTAGTAACTAGAATGCACATGAGCTGTGGGGTTCAAAATGCCAGACAGAAAACGTCCTACAGTATTCAGTGTTGTACATAGCACGTAACCCGCAGATTTGGTTGTGTGTCCTTCACAGATAGAACAAGTAGCTTCCCCAGAAAAGGCCAAGTTAGTTGTACCCAGTGTGGTGAATCCAGGCCTTTAATTAAGGGGGTCTTGCAAGATGTTTTTCAGTGAAACGTTAGCAGCTTGCTTGCTGTTATCCATCACTGATGGAGCACATATTCTATTTCAGCTGCACCAGACAGCATTTAGGTTTTAAAATGAAGAAGCCACGGTCTTTCTTCACAGATACCAGACAGTAGCAGATAAAGTTTGGAAGATTATGTCTGGGTATCTTTGTCTATATAATTTAGAAAGCATTATGTACCAGTTATAATTTAATCTTATTAAATGAATGGGTTAATAAAAGCATTTAGCTAATGCAATACTTTCTGTAATAGTGAGAACTTGAAATGCACTTAAGCTAAGTGGCTTGCGCAAGGCCACACTTGTTTAGTGGCTGCAGGACATAGAATATTCGTCTCCTTACTAAGCGAACTGTTCTTCCTGTATTCTCCAAGTTCTACTCATTTGGACTTGTGTCTTAACAGTGTGACTTGTCAAGTAAATATATAAAAGCCCATAGTACGTTATTATACCTTATGGAACGTTATCATTAAGTCTCTACATATCTCCCAGAGGAAGACTTTAAAGGTACACATTAGGAAAAACCGAGTTAATTTATGGTAGAAACGTATTAAACTGCCATACGGGGATTATTTGTTCTTATTCCTCATTGTGTCACACCTCCTGCTACCCCTTACCAGTCTGCTTGTGCTGAGCTCTGCAACTCCTAGAAAAAGAAGGAAGGTGGTTTCATCCGCTTTGAGCTTAGCCCGTCTGTTGAAGTGGGATGTAGGGTGTAAAGGTTCTTTATTGTCACCCAGTGACTAGCTGACCACTCCCACACCAGTCACCTTGCTGGAAGGTCTTCTATTTCTCCTGCCACGATTTTGCTTTTATGGATGTTCTTGAAGGTAACATTGGCATGTAAATAGTTAGTGGCTGTTTGAGTTTAGATACTTTTTGTGATTCTGAGATTTAATGTAATAAACTATTAGTATGGATACTTTGGTCTATAAACCTTCAGACAGTCTCTGGCTGACACTGAAAAGGATGGACCCCTGAATTGGACTCTGTGATAGAATTCCCCTTCCTTCATCCCTCAACCCTTGGGTCATCCTCCCTTCTATGTTGTTGCCCCCCACAGAAGAGGAGCAGCCCGTGAGTGGTAAGCAAGCTCTCAGAATCCAGAGCTTTGCATTCACTGTGTGTGAACTCTGCAGTTACAGTGGGAGGGAGGCGCATATAACTTATCCTTAGTTCAAGCAGACTCTACCAGTGAGTTTTCTATAAATAACCATCTTGAGATGATAATGATGCCTAAAATTGGGGCTCTCAAGAGGACTTAGTCTATGTTGCCCTAGCTTTTCAACTCGCTCCTCTTTCTGGGTTTTCAAATTAAATTCCTTCCAGAAATTGAACCCCGCCGCTTTTTATGGAATTTTGGAACCATTCACTGGCTCATTTGTGTTTCTCAAGGTGCAGATAATGTCCTGTAAGAAGAGAATTAACTGCAGAGGCAGAGGATTAACTCGCCAGGCAGGGATGGTTCGCTAAACTGGCTAGCAGGTTGATAGCTATGCAGTCTCTGGGAGAATTTGGAAAGGGCTCATTTCTTCCTAAAAACAAACGTCCAAGGATGGGATCATGATGGCTGGAAATGGAGCCCAGGAATCCTGGGGAGGCTCTCAGTTAACCTGTTATTTCTCAATTAAAAATTACAGAAAGCTGATTACATGATAAACATTTTCCAACTTGATAAACATTTTCCAACTTTATTTCAGTCTTCAGTCCATTTACAGAAATAAATATCTTGCTTTCACTGAATAATTCTCTATGATGGTCTGTAATTTAATTTTAAGTGTAAAGTTCTATTTTGAGAGGTACTTAAAATCAGATTTAATTTGCAATAACCTAAAGAGATATCATCACTTTTGGGGAGGTGACGGATTGTACTGGGTGGGGATAGAACCCAGGGCCTCACACATCCCAGACATGCTGTCTGCCACTGGGCTACATTACCAGCTTTATCATTTATCTCATAGAATGTGGCACATACTTTAGTCTTAGCTGGTCTCAGTGTCCTGTTAGAATTTATCCTTTCTTCTACCTTTAAGTGATAACTGACATAAATGAGAACATTATCAAGATGTTTTAATAGCATCTACTTTTATATATTTTGAATTTTCATGTCTCTATAAGGCATATCCATTAAGTATGACTGAGGAATGCACTTTTATTTGTGGAGTACTGGATTAAAAATAATACTTTGGCTGAGCAGTGATGGCACATGTCTTTAATCCCAGTGCTTGCGAGGCAGAGGCAGGCAGATCTTTGTGAGTTTAAGGTCAGCCTGGTCTACAAGAGCTACTTTCAGGACAGCTAGGACTGTTACACAGAAAAACTCTGTCTCAAAAAACAAAAGCAAACAAACAAAAAACCAAAAATAATACTTTGGTGCAGGAGGTAGACCAAAGAGTTATGCTGAGATAGACCAGCATGGGAGCCACACAGAAAGCAAATATTGCAATTAAGCAATAGGCTTAAAATTTTTCAAATAGCCACATTTTTAAAAGCAAAAGGAAACTAGTAAAATTAATTTTAATGGTGTTGTTTATTTAATTAAATAGCAAGGAAATAGTACAGTTTTTACATGTGATCAGGATAGCACATTGAAGACACTTTTGCCTTTTTCTCCCTTCCTCCCCTGCTCTCTCCATCTGAGTCTGTCTCCCAGCACTTGTCAATTCCATTAGCTCCAGTTCAGATGCTCAATAGCCTCCTGTACTAGCATCTGCTAGCTGTAAGCTGTTGTCCATGATATATAACATAGATGCAGCTGTATTGTAGGAGCTTACACCTGGAATCCTATTTCTACGGTTACAAGGTCTTTTAATGAAACAAATTTATTTCAGCTTGTTCTTTAGCCAAGCCTCATTTTGACTGCTCTGACGCACCATCTCTCGAGGAGGAATCAGATAAAGGAGCATATGAACTAGACCAGCATCATAGTATAAAGGTTCTAGATCTTAGTACCCCATCTTTGACATATTAGGAGCTGTGGAAAGTGACTTTGAAAGAAAATAACTAGATGCTAGACCAATACTCAGGTTTAGACACCCCTTAACTGGTGGTCCAGACTGGGCATAGCTAATTGCTTCGTGTGGAGACCCCACAGCATCCTGATTTCACTTTATGGATGCGAGGCTGACAAAGATGAAGTTCCACCTGAACATCACACCGTCCTGAGAGGAACCAGGCCTGAAGCCTGGCTTGTGTGTGCCCCAGAGCTCAAGTGCACACCTGCTGTGCACTTCCACACTCTCTGTGTAGCTAGCTGTTAGCTGCAAGATGGAGGTTTCATTTCTCCTCAGGTTGTTTGTCCTTGAGATTATTATAATTACTGCTTCACTTTGAATAATCATTGTCTAAGGAATAATAATACATGTAATGATTGTACTTACTATTTTTGTACTTACTGTGTTATCATTAAACCAAAAATATTGTATGTCCAATATCTGTATAGTTCTATACGGAGAGGTACTATTAGTGACCCCATTTCTTTTTATTGAATAGAATGTTAGACACACTGAAGGCACAGAGATAACACACACAGGGCTTTGATGCCATGCCTGGTAGACAATAGAGCCCATTTTCTTAAATTTTGCCTCCTGTGTACAAAGGACTGCCGCGGTCCTACTGTGGTAATGGGATAAAGAGATGGTAACTCAAAGCCCGGCTGCTCTCGAGTATTATGGGGTTTCAGTTGCTTACATTCCTAAGAAGTAGAAACACAGACATGAGGTTGGAGATTGCTTTAGGATGGACAAAGGGCTGGCCATCGAGATGGGGATGGAAGAGGTAGCAGGAGGGCCCAAGAGGTTACACTGAGAGCTGGCGAGGGAATAGAGAGGACCAGTGAGTGCCTAAATTATGACGTAGAGGAGACTGAAGAATGTATGTAAGAATTGCCACCAGCAAGTGTTAACAAAGCCAAACAGAAAGTCAAATCATGACACTATAATTACTGAGGCAAGAGAAATGTTTACCCCATTGAGAAGAACAAAACAATGGGAATCTAAAGACATTCAGATCTGATGCTCCCCATGGAAGCATAGTACTTCTCAGCTCCATGGGGACAAGTGACACAAATGTCACCCCAGCATTGGAGGTGAACTTCTCTTTTTGTTACCAAGTCAAGACTAGTAGTCAGTAAATCACAGGGCTGAGTCCTGTACACAGATGTCTGAATGTTTGGCCAGCAGTGCTCAAGCAATAGTGAGGTGACGCGCTGTCGAAGAGGCCACAGGTTAGCAGTAGTGAGGTGACGCGCTGTTGAAGAGGCGATAGGTTACAATAGTTAGGTTCTGCTGTCTTCGCTACCACAGTCCTCGCGCCTTCAAACTCCTGGCTGTTTCTTCTGTTCGAAACCCAACTAGACACTGAGATATAATTTCAAGAGGACTTTGTTTTCAACTTATGAACCTTAATTACAAATCAGAGTCTGTTGATTTGCTGTAGTTTGCTTAAGAAAGCACTGACATAATTAATATATTTTAAACATATTTCTGCTGCAAATGGCCAGTATTCTGTTACCCAGAATGCTCTCATGAAAAGCACCTCTATCCTAGCACTCCAGACTAATAAGCCTTACTCTGTCATATTTGCTAAATAAGTTATTATAAAAAGTTACCTAATAATTCTTACCATTATTTCATATTTACCAATAAATTTAATAGCTACAAATGACCCCCAAATTGTCACCATGTAATTCCTTATTCTATAAAATAATTTAATATTTTTAATTGCATTAGGAATTCTTCAGTAAGCCATAATTTTTGAGAATGATGCACAGCCTTTATTTGGTCATGGAAATGCCTTTGTAATATATATTGATCCTATTAGTGTCTGATTTGAAGTTATTCATCAGATGAATTGATCATGAGGAATTCTTAAACAAGTTGATACTTTACAGAGAAAAAACATAAGTGAACCAAAGACATCAGTTTACATGGACTAATTATGGATGAAAAATAGGAACTTTTGGTGATGTGAAGATACAAAATCAAAATCATCATCGAACTTATTTATGTAGTAGCAGATTTATATTCATTTTTTTAGTGTGAAGATTTGGGCACATGGTACTGTAAAATAGGCTGTAGAAATACTTTACCGTTCAACAGAACTTTGTCCGGCAATCCCTTGATGCATCAGGCACCTACCCCTGCCCTGGGCCAATGGAAGTGAAACAGAAAACTAATGAGATGTGCCTCTGATGGCCATTTCGCCTATGGCTATCTCTACCTGTGGTTTCTACCCCGTGTAAAGAAGCCATTGTAGAAATTGCTCTTACTATTGCTGTAGTAATAAGTGCTTTGCCTGCTTCTAATGTTGTCCCTTCCCCATCTGTTCCCTCGCTGCCGCCAGAGTGATCTTTCTCAAGCACGGGTGTGATCACAACAGTCTCCTGCTCGAAGCCCTACATTGGCTCCCGGTTTCCCTCGGGATAAGGGCCTTAAAAATAGCTCAAGTTCTGGCTCCTGCTTCCATCTCCAGTCTCATCTTTCTTCAATAATCTCCCCTCACCAACTGCTCACTGCTACCCCACAACAGATATACTCCAGCCTCCACTGGTGCCAGATGATGGCAGTTTTCCAAAGGCACCTGGCTCTCCCTCTTGCCCGGGTCTTTGCACATGCTGCCCACTTTACTTGTCGGGACAGTCTTCCTCTTCTCTGTAAGGTGACTGGACGCAGGCTGTAAGGCTGACTGTGTAAGCCTCCAGACATCAGCCCTCCCTGTCACTAGCCAGCCCCTCTCTCCTGTCCATTCTACCTGAGTGACTGCAGGAATTTAGCCCTATTTCAGTATTTACTATACTCTTGGTTGAGTTTTAAAGAAAAAAAACATTGTTTATTTTGTTGACTAGACTAAAAACTCTTAGAGCATGGTCTGTGTCTTTTGTATTTTGTATTGATCCATCTCCATACATTTGTGTTTGGCAGAAAGTAATTGCTCAAGTGTTTGCTGAATGAGCATTACACTATTTGATTAAACATGAGCTCCCTGTGTATAAGGCAATATGGAATGGAAAGAGCCCTGGACTTGGAGGCAGAAGACAGGTATAGTTCCAACTCTGCTAGCAAACCAGATTTGCAGGTGGCTTTGAGAAAATCCCCCTATGGGTCTGGGGAGATGCCTCAGTGGTTAAGAGAGTTTGCTGCTCTTCTTCAAAACTCAAATTCTGTTCCCAGAACCTACGCTGGCAGTTGGCTCACAACCACCTGTAACTACGGCATCAGGATATTTGATACTCTCTTTTGCCCCACCCAACCAACAACATACACACACCATACACTCATACACATAAATAAAAATAAATATTTAAAAAAGAGAGAAAGGAAATATCTTAGTACCCTAAGCTTGAGATACTTCCTGTTAAACAAGAACAATTTCTTCCATGTGGCTGAATTCACTGGAAGAAAAGACAGTTCGATGCATCTGACTGTGTCTTGTGAAACAGAAGACACAGTCATGTGCGGGATGAAACAGGAGCAAAGGCAGGTGCAGTCAGTGTTAGAGCTCTTACCTAGTATGTGTGAGCCCGCCCCCACACACGGGGGAGGGTAAGTAAATGTGAATAGAATGTGTCTGACATCAGCAGGCCCCTATGTAGGTGTAGCTGCATCCTCCTTGGCCTTGAAAGTGAGGTCTCAGGTGTTTTGGAGATGTTGTAAGAACATTTTGGGAGGGAGATGTATGTTTCTGTTGAACATTTCCTTTCCTTTGTGTATATTTCTTTGAAAGAGATTGACCTCCTTTTGGTTTCTGCTTTCTTTCCAAGAACTGACTCATGCTTGGATCCGAGGCTCAGATCTCAACATTACACTTAGAGTTCTGACACAGTTTCTAGCAAGGAAAATGAAAGTAATTTATTGTAGGAAAGATGGGGGTGCCACTGAGGAAGGAGGATTGTGGAACCCGGGGCCTTTCCTGGTTATTCCTCCCCAGAGTTTTGATGTTTACTTAAATATAAGAATACAGCCACTGTTGGCAGTAGCCAGGCACTGGCAACAGTCACTTGGTTCATCCCAAAACATGGAAAACACCATGCCGTCTGCTAAGGTTATGATTGGTTTGTGTTGCTTTGACTAATAATGATGATAAAGCAAAATTAAATTCTTAGTTAACGTGAGAATTTTCTCATCATCCTTTCTAGTCAGTAAAAAGACCTGTGCTTCTGGGTGCATCCTTACAGCGTTCCTTTAGCAGTTATTCATTCATTTATCTGTTTGTTCATCCATTAAATATTTATTGACTGCACAACTATATCAGACACAATGTAAGGATCTGTAGGTACATTCATGAGAAAGCAAAGGTCAGTTTTCTCTGTGTTTTCTTTCCGTGCAGTCTATCCTAGTCAATTTGAGTCAGAAAATGTGTTCCTGACACCTTTCAGGGTTATCGAAGAGGCTACTGTATTTCTTTGTACAAGATAGATACACTAGGAAGAAGAAGCGGCCCCACCCATACAGGACATCTGGGAAATTAGGAAGAGCTGGCCTTAGATCTGACCTCCAGGACCTGCCGTGTGAGACGTGCACGTGTGGGTGATGGAAATGAGACTCAAAGACTTTTTAACCCTTTGTAGTTTCTCTGCATCTTAGAAATAACTGAAGTGTAGTAAATTCCTGAACGTCAGAGGCAGAGTGTTCTGGAATTCCAGGTTACACACTTAACTGAGGAGGAAAGAACTTACGTAACCTTTAAGACTCCTTGTTTGTAAAAAGACAAAAAGACAGCCATCTGACGGGGTTGGTAGGAGGGTTACATAAAAGGTGATTACCTGGAAAGAACTTAGTTTATGATGAACATTAATAGGTGTTAGCTTATTGAATAATAAGTTCCTCAAGGGATTTTACAATTTTGCCTGTTGTGAATGAAGAACCTGATAATACAGAAACACTTGTTTTTCAACAGCCACACATATAATAAGGAGGTACATGCCATTCTCTGTCTTCTGTTCTGTGAGCTTTCTTTATAGTATGTATGTGTTAGTAAAAAAAAGTGTGCATAACAGAACTGTAAGCAAATATTTAATTCTAGTAACTGGTATATCTGCTCTGTTGTTAGCAGTTTTGAAACTTTCCATGGCTTCCAAGTTTGAACAAATCAGTGAATATGTTTAAAATAATAGGAGCCAAGTTTCTCGCTATTGAGTGCAAAAATTACAGTTATGGAAAGAGGAGAGATGAGATTCTATGTGTGTTATTGGATTATAATTGAAATGTTCAGATGCATGTACACGCATTTGTGCATATGGAGGATACACACACTTTCTTACATCTGTATTAATAGTATTAATATTTATACTCTTGTATGTGTTGTACCCTGACTTTGCCTACATATTTTACTTATAAGCAGCGACTCCACATAGCAACAACCTTGTCCGAGTGACAGATATGAGTTTGAAAGATACTCCATTACCCAACTCCAGGATGAGGTGAATCTTCAAATAAATAGTCAAAATGGTTTATAATACACTAATCCAGAACTCCAAAGTAAGATCAGTAAACTCATTAAGGAGTTAGGGGAATTCTTCCATACGGGACGATAGCTGTCTAGCAGTAATAAATATATATAAAGAACTAGGGAAAAGCCTTTATCATTAGATGTGGAACTAGCAGGTTAAATGTTGTTACACAATGAAATATTTGCATAATCTCAGCATCTTCTGATCATCTACCAATTTCAAACCTGAGAGAGCTCACCTAACCCCATCTGTTATGATACCAGCTCATGTGGTTAATCATGTGTTTTTATTCCCAGACACTAGGCCAGTGATGTTTCTATGGTTGTTTAAAACAGGTTGCAGTGAAATATCTATAATGGATATTGCTTACCTCTACAAATGAGAGATTTCTTCCCCAACCCCAAGAATGTTATTCCAAGCATGTTAATGATACAGACCAAGTGATCAAGACTGGTGTTACCAATCTGAGACAAATGGGTATCATGTGTCCAAAATACCACCTGCACCAAACACTTGCCTTCTGCGCCTTTCTGCATTCCTTCCAGGATAGTTTTTGGCTCGTCCACATGTAGATCTTGCCGCTTTGTTGTTGCTGATGCTTTCTCATGGTGGTGGTGGTAGCTGCTAGAGATAGGAAATGGTAGGCAAGTTCTCTGCCACCAAACTAAATCCCAGCTTCTTGGAGGTTTCTTCAACCAGAGTGCCGACTACCACAAAGAGCTCTATATAACACTTTAAAAGTGAACACCTTGTATCCCCAGGGATTGTGTGTAATAGCCGCATTTCCACACTCAGGAAAGGTGACGCGATGTGGGATGGGAGAGGTACCTTAGTCACCACCCGCAGATGGTATTGGTGACACCGCTAGGTCCATAGTGGACTGGCGGCATACAGCACTTCCGTCCCAGGCTTATTGTTGAACTTGAGGACTATCAATTATTTTATGAAGAGCTAAGGGGTCACTTTAGTTCTGTTACATGTGAAATGACAAGAAAATAATGAGTAGTATGGAAAACAGATTTATAAATATCATTGCGATCGTTTTAGAAAATATAGTCAGCTGGGACTGTAATTGGAAAAGGGGTATCTAATAATTGTATACTTAGATATTTTTGTTGTTTTTGTTTTGTTTTGTTTTGTTTTGTTTTGAGATAGGCTCTTTCTACCTAGCTTTGGCTATCCTGGAACTCACTATGTAGACCAGGCTGGCCCTGAACTCACAGAAATTAACCTCCTTCTGCCTCCTGAGTTCTGGAATTAGAGATGTGTGACAGCACACTGGGCGACTTGGATTATTTTTAAAGCCTTTCTAGTACCTTTTCACTTTTTTTTAACTCTTTTATAAAAAAAAAAATTCCTGAAGTAGTGGTGCACACCTTTAATCCTAGCACTTAGAAGACAAGGTGGGTGGACTTCTCTGAGTTCAGGGCCAGCCTAGTCTACATAGAGAGTTTCAAGCCAACTGGGACTAAGTACTACAACTCTAACACACACACACACACACACACACACACACACACTCACACACATAAACAAAGACAGAAAAGAAGAAGAAACCATGGGCATGGCTAGCATGTAGATCCCAGCTATTGTCGGTAACTTGAAGAACGAAGGTAAATAGGTTTCTTTTCTTACAGTATTTGCTCTTTTTACAAGTTAGATTTATTGAGCCGAATTTAAATATAATAAAAGTTAAATTTTCTTGAAACAGGGACTCATAATATAGTTCAAGCTGGGCTCAACCATCCGTGTGCCAGAGCCATAGCCACAGGCTGACACACAGGGCAAAAGTCACTAATTGTAGGTAGTTAGTTAGTGTGTTGTAGGAAGTACATACAGTGTTCGAGCTGTCACATCCGTGACCCAGACCCTTTTCTGTCAGCCCAGAACTTCCCTCACAGCCTTCTCCTGTCAACCCTGTTGTCTAGAGTAACTAGTCTAGAGTGCCAAGAACACAAGATTATAAGCATGAATTTGGTGTCCTGTTCCTCTAAGCATACTGCTTTAGGGTCCATCCAGGTGTTGTGTGTACCATAGCTCCTCCCATTCTTGCTGGGTTTCTAGGTTTTCTCTGGCTAGGCTATCCCACACAGTTGATTCATATAGCAGGTAATGGGCATTTAGGCTGTTTCCAGTCTTTAGCCACCATGAATATGATTTTTAACATTATTATTTGTGTTCTTATTTGCATAATAGGGTTAAATAGCTGCTTTGTTTAATGCGACCATCAGTAACTGAGAGAACCATAGGGAGAAAACCTACTGGGGAGGGGGTTGCTGTCTGAGCTGTCCTCAGGAGGTGACCAAGCTACTAGGCCAATTGGTCTCTCAGCTTTCTACACCTTGGTAGCCTTCCTCTTTATACCTTATTCTCATGGAGTGTTATACCATCAATCTATCATTTATCTTTGTCCAGTTTGAAATCCCTTCTGGAGTCAAGGCCCACTAAACCTTGTTTATTTCCACTAGATACAATGCCTAGTATAATGTCTTCCACAAATATGATAAATACTTAATTAGTCATTTGAATTCTTCAGTCTTTTCCTTGGATACCTGAGTGGTCTTTACTAATTGCTCAGGTCCACTATTGCATTAGTTCTACAGTATTATAAAAATAGGTCTCCTTGAGCAAAGATAGCTTTATTCTTACCTTTCCTTAAAAATCATTCACTATATAACTTATAAGTGGATTTCAAATTGTTTATGGCCCCCAGGGTTTTTTAAATGGATTGTATTTTGCTGTTGTTCAACTCTAAAATGAAAAGGTTGCATGAAAGAGAATATGATTTCCTCTCTATCTGATGTTGTAAGAGTTCATGAGAAGCTGACCTAATCAGAAAGGACTTAGAGGGGAGAGGAACACAGCAGAGGGCTGACAAAGCGGGAAGGAGGCAGGAAAACAGTCATGTGCCATGCGCATTCCCGTGGAAAATAGCATGCATATCCTCTCGATCGGCAGTTGTGGCGAGAGGTCTTTTGTGCAGCTTTATGAGAACTCGGCCCGTGTCCCTTCTCTGGCCAGTTCAGAGTGTCACTTCCTAGGCGGTGCTCACTGCTGGGGTTCCCATCATTTATCAGTTGGGAACCCTAAATCCGTGCTTGCTTCGCGCAATCTCTGCTCTGCTTCTGGCTTTATGAATAATGTTCCCTTTCCTCGCTCAGATACACGTCCAACAGAGAGTCTTGTAGTGATCTCATTTGCACACTCGAGCCTCTGTCTTAGACTCCAGCTAGTGCTCGGATTCGGACATGGCTGCTCACTGAAAGAATGCAGAAGCTTCCTACATCAGCCTCATGCTTTATATCATGCAGTGCTATTGAGGTTGATCTAGCTGGGCACTCTGTTCTAACAAGTCTGAGAAAGTCTTGCCTAGTTACAGTGGACTCCGGTTTCACCTAAAGACTTATCCCTCTTTTGCCTTCCTCCCCCATCCCCCACAATTAGGCAGGTCATAAAAAAGAACAGTCATTTAATATGCACCACCCATTTTCCATGTGCAGAGCATGGAGCTGAGTTAGGGTAAAGAAAGTTTAAGATTATAAAGGAGAAGACATATGTAAACTGGTCGCAAATGCGTGGTATCACTATAAGATGGACACAGCACATACTAAGGGCATCTAGGGCTGAATAGTTGATTTCGGAGAGATGGGAGAAAGAAAGGCAGGATTTTGAGGTTTGCCCAAGAGGGCTAGTGTGCATCGTGTAGGGGGTTGGGTGGGTGGCCCAGGGCATTCCAAGAAGAGGAAGAACATGTGCAATGATCCTTAGCCAGAAAATACGTGGTGTGAAGGGGGAGGCAGAAGTAGCCTCGTCTGACGATCCATTTGTTGCGATATACTAGTTTGGAACTGAGTGTGAGACAAGACCTTGGACCGCATCCAGGGGGGTGTTGTTGTTAGAAGTACCAGAAGGGACCTTATTTCACATTTAGCATGGACCCCTGATGATTCCATTTGAGTGAGGTGTGGGTGTATTTTCATTCTGGGGCTTTACACTACAACATTACCACATGCATTGACCAATCTCAGTACAGGCTTTCCTTATGTTGCCGTATAATTAGAAGCCAGTGAATTGAAGTTCCACAGCGGTACATAGACTGGTAGCGATAGCTTTATGGAATTGTTTATTTTTAGTTTGGCAAAGGCTAGGCAGTAAATATCTCAATTAGTAAACTAAAGCAGCATGGATGAGAAATGCCCACAAGGAGATCAGGAGTTTGAAATAACTGAGTCACTTAATTGAAGGAAACCCTCACGTTGCGTCTCATGGAGCTTGGAAGAACCCACCCAGCAAGGGTTTCCAACATGATTTGCAACATGCATACAGTGTTGGGGTGACAAGGGCCTTGCCCGTGCTCGGGTTTGACTTGTTTAGGAAATTCCTCTCTGGATGGGGATGTAGGTAAGTAGGCCAAGTGCCTGACACGCACCAGACCCTGGGGTCCATGCCCAGACCTCACAAAACTGGGTGCGATGGTGCGTGTGTGTAATCCAATACTCACATGGTAGAAAGAGGAGCACCAATCCAAGGTATTCCTCAGCTGCAAAGCAGGTTGGAGGCCCACCCTGCCTACGTGAGACCAGTCTCAGCAAAACACAAGAAATTGAAAGTTCTCTTTTAAAGAGAGCCACTGATAGGTTGTTGTCTTTGTCCTCCAATCCCGTCAGCATGACCCAAAGGGATGTTTTATTATGGAGTGACAAGGGAAAGTAGTTGATGCTCACCTTCCTGTCCCTTTCACAGAGTGTAGCCTGGTGTATGAATGTGGTTCCGGCCCCTCCTCTCCAGTCCCTTCCAGTATATCTGAAGTTATTTCTTACATCTTGGAAGAAAACCGGAAGTAGTCTACAAGGCTTAGTTATAAAATAGATTTTGCATAAGCTAAGAACTATATCACATTCTTTCTAGAACTTCAAAATCTTAGGAACTAGTGAGCATTCAGAAGATGAACGATTAACGATAGTACAAGACAGAAAGGATAGAACAACGGAAGTGGGGAAGTGGAAGTGTGTGTGCACTGTGAAGGTGCAAAACACAAGGCTGGCGGGATGGCCCGGGGGTGTAAGTGCTTGTGAGAAGAACGTCTAAGAGCCTGAGTCCAGGCCCCAGGGCCCACATGCCTAAAGGAGAAAACCAGCAAACCAGCTCCTGCAAGGTGTCCCCTAACCTTCACACCTACGCAGTGGCATTTTTGTGTGCGCACGCACGCACACAAACACACACACACAAAAACCAGGCTGCAAAATACAAGTGTTTAGTTGTTACAATTTTGTTTTAATTTTTAAAGCTTGGCCCTTTCGTCCGTCTGGATTTCTGGCACGTGTGGTACACTGTGTAGTTTTGTGGACGGTCTCTTCAGCAGAGCGGGGAGACTGGAGGAAGATTAGTCTCTGCTGCTTTACTCTACTCCCTGCCTGATGTCTGTGGTCTGTGCAGCAAACATGGAGGTCTGTGCACCTGCAGATTACGTCTCTATCTGTCTCTCTGTTTTGCAGACTGGAAAAAGATAGCATTCAGCAAAGCTTTAGCAACGAAGCAAAGGCCCAAGCCCTTCAGGCCCAGCAGAGAGAGCAGGAGCTGACACAGAAGATACAGCAAATGGAGGCCCAGCACGACAAAACTGGTGGGTGGTAGGGAGAGATCAGAGCCTGGGCACTTGCCCACAAGCCAGGCCCACGCCTTACTGTGAAATGACATCAGGAACACCTGTAACCTTTGGCTGGCCGAAGGGAGCAGATGCTAACTACACCGGAGATTCCGAATTACATATTAGTTAGCGTTTAAAAGAGAAAATGGAGAGTATTGCCCACTGTCTGTTGATTTCAGAGTGCTGCTCTCACATCTGTTGCACCATCTGGATTATGAGTTTATTTACCTGTGTTCAAGAAACGTAAAGCTGAGAGCGACCACAACAAAGTAGAAAAACAAAGGGCTTGTTTTTGGCTGGGTTTTCAGGCACACATGTTATATAAAGAAAATAGCATCAGAAGCTCTGCGGGAAATGCTCTGAGCTTACAGTTAGAGTCTCCTGAATAGCACTGAACAGTCCCCACAGTGCACACATTAGAGCTACTCTAAAGGCCTAATGAGTTTGCTGCAGCATCCAAACTGGAGAAAAGCTTCAGCCATTAATCGGTTCTTAATTCACTGTCGCAGCTGGATGGAATTCAGTGGCTCCAAATTGATATGTTCCTTTATTTAATCTTTGCAGCTTCGAACATTTTTAGCATTTGTATGATTTCCCCACCTCCCCCAATGCAGTCGAGAGTGATGCTTAATCCTCGGCATTCTTCAGCTTCTCACAACTGCTGTTAAAATCCACTAATACAAGGCACTGACCACAGCTGGCAGCTTGGCTGAAAACCGCCATCTTTCATCACGCTGGCACTGTTCTGCAGTCTGAGTTGGCCAGTAACTCCTTACCTTTAATTTGAAAGTAAAATGCACTTTGAAAATAGGCAGTTTGATGTGTGCAGTCAGAGCGTTATGTGGTTCCTTTCGCTTTTGAGTTGTGTGTTCACAGACAGTGTTAGTCAAAACAAGACAGTGTCAGTCATTATAATTCCACACCACATACTCCTCGCTGATTGTACCATTAAAACAAAAGTTTAATTGATCCTGTCTCTTCCAGAAAAAAATGTTGCTTAATTTTAGTGCCTTGATTTATTGTGCTTTGTATGCTATATGCTTTTTTTTTTACCAACTATTAGCTGAAAAGGAAAAAATTACTTACAGAAGAATTACACATGATTTAATGCATATTATATTTAATCATATGATAAAAAATGATTCCATCTATTGGTCACAAATGGATACTCTGTTCATTGATAATTTATTTACTTATTAAATGATTTATTTTCTTATGAAGGCAGCTATCATGATGCCTCATGTAGAGAGTCTCTCCTCAGCATTTAGCCAGAGAACATGGAAATCCTCCAGAGTTCGTTTTTTTTTAACTAAAACACAAGGAGGAATTTGTAGGGGAAATTGTCGCTTGGCCCTCTGCTAGCAGAACAGTCCTGGTCCAAGAGTCTTGGGCAGCATCTGAGAGTTGGGTAAGGTTTTAATTGTTAAAATCATCTTTAAAATCTTTTTTTGCAAATACACACAAATCACATTTTCTTTAGTCCTGAGTCAGAGCTCTGTCGAAACACATTCTATTAAAGAATGATCAAGTTTTTAGGGACAGTTGTGTAATTTCACCTCATAACTGGAGAATATGAAGGCTCCAAGAGGGTAAAATATGAGAACCATCGAGCACCAACTCTAGTGTAACAGAATTCCTCCGCTTCAGCTTCGAATTATCTGGTTGTGAGAATTTTTGACACTGTTTATAGTAAAATTGTCAAAATAAAAATATAATATCTTGCATACTTCAAAGATATAAGCATTTATGACTTCATTTGAGATATTTGACAGTTTATGAGCATGCTAAAATGTTACACAAGCTGATGTGATCAAAATTATTCCGGGTATACAAATATATTATGAAAATAAATGTCTCTCAAGGCACCGTGTCCCACCCGCTAAGTTCGTTCACGTCGGACACTGGCAGTGATGCGGTGGCTCTAGGCAGGGTGCAGGGATAGGAAGCCCTTAGCACTGGGCACTGGAAGACTGCAGAGCAAAGGTACAAACATCTTATATTGGTGGGGTTATTGTTGTTTCTAGAAAATGAGCAGTATTCGTTGCTGACCTCCCAGAATGCATTTCTGACAAAGTTAAAAGAGGAGTGCCGCACGCTAGCCAGGAAGCTGGAGAAAATCTCACAGAAGAGCAGGTAGGTGAGCGGGCAACATCATAAAATAGTCTCAGAACTCCGTTTATTTGATAACTAAAATGTAGCCTTAAAATTGCATTTTTTATATACTGTAATCTGCCATTAAAATTAGTCATCTGTTGATGTCAGTTTTCTGTGAAAACAAGTTTCCATATGCATATTTCTGTGACTGTTCATCTAGACAACGTTCCTTGTGCGCAGTAACCCGCTCTTCACCTGCTCCACCTGCTACTTGCTTACTTGGCTTTTATAATGTTTAGAATTTAAAATCATGAAAGTTCAGGAACAAAGGCCAAAATAACCATTACCGTAACAAAGAATACAAATAGGCTAAGCAGTTTTACAATCTTATATTGATATAGGTAATACATTTTAATCAATTTCTACAGTTCTTTGGAAGCATACAAAAGCTGTCTTTAATGCTAATTGCTCGGGACATTGAGGAGGCAAAGGTGCTTGGAATGATACATAGTTAACTGTCGCAGCAGCTTAAGACAGTGATTAGCTTCTTTTATAGATTAAAAACATAATTGTTTGAGTAGCTTGTGGGTAGAAGTTTTGGCCTAAGTATTGCTGTTACTGATATCTAGAGTCTCTCTTACATCCATGGTGATAGTTATACATTCTGTTAATGGAGGTTCCGGCTTGCTGGCTATAGTGGCTTGCACCTGCAGTCTCAACTACTCGTAGGCTAAGGCAGAAGGGTTTCTTGAGCCCAGGAGTTCTAGGCCAGCCTAGGCATCATAGCAAGGAGAAGAGAGGATGCTCAGTCACAGTAGTAATTGGTGGAAAGGCTAGGAAGGAAAAGTGAACCTTTAAATCCCCGAGGAAAGTAGACATTCGTGGGATGCGGTAGCTAAACTGCGAGCCAGGGCTAACATGCACTGTGTTCCTGGGATCTTATTTTCTTTCTTTAAATTAATCAGTCATAACTGGTACAAGTCTCATGAAGTTGAACCTCAGCATCTCTCAGCCCAGCTGCTGCTTTGTGCAGTGATCGTGTTCCTTCATATCTGACACATAGATGGCACCCAATGCATAGTTATTGAGTGAATGATAAATGAATAGAAAAAGCAGGTGTGGTGCTACCCTCCACATGCTGGCCTGATTTCTGGTGCCAGCCTGTTCCTTTGTGGGTGACAGGCAGTGTGCAGAAAGGAACTCTCTGGGATTCAGGAAGACGTGGACTTGAATCTGAGTTTGTCAGTCCCTTCCCGGTGTATGCAGTCTTGACTTGTGCTGTCCCATCTCCCTAAACCTCAGCTCTGTTATCTATGAATGTACTTCTGAAGTCATGCTATGGGATGGTTGTGGGATTTAATTTATTTAATGGCAGGAATGGTTAGCACCTATGCTGTGTACTGCCGCCCCTCAACAAACTCAGGGTGTTGGTTGCAGGACTGATACCATACCAAAATTCACAGATGACAGATGCTCACCTTCTTAACATAAACAACATGGAAGGTACATGGAACCTGCCTATATACTTCCACAGATTTTATTTTTTATGCTATTTCATATTTTTGTGGTATTGAAAATGGAACCCAGGACCTAACACATGCTAGGCTAGTAGTCCAACACTGAACAACACCCTGACCCCTCTCCCATATATTTAAAATTATCTCTAGATTACCTATAGTGCCTAATACAATGCAAATACCACATGATCAGTTGTTAAACTGTACTGGATACAAAATAACCACAGGACAATGCCCGTGTTCAGTACAGCCCCAGCATTTCCATCTGTGGTTGGCCGAGCTGCTGAAGAACCCGCAGCTGGGGAAGGCAGCTGTAAGCCCCCAGCACAGTGCCTGCTCACCCCGTAGTAAGGTATGGGGGCTGCTGTCGCAGCACAGACTTTGTAACTGGGCATGAGCTAAGTAACATTTTCTAATGGGCAAAGTCTGTTTTGCAATGAAAATATCTGTAGGGCAAACAGAACCAACCTGGAAAGGCTGGAGCTCATGACTTGTAGGTGAGGTTCTGATGCCAGGTTCTAACCCATGGAACTTCCCGAGTCCATTCAAAGCTAAGGCCTTGCATGGAGTGAACATCAATAAATTGTTCTATTTGGAAACCGTTTATGTGCCGCACCAAAGAGTAAATAAAGTAAGTTGTTTTGAAGGCTGTGTGTCGGAAACCCTTTGTTTTCTCCTCAGGCCCACGTCATTTCTCCCCCAATATCTAAGGAATTAAGACATTTTCACCCCTCGTTTGTGCCCATTTGTTTGACATTCCACTTTGATGTTACCTTCTGCTATGAAACCAGCTATAAAGCCCAAAAGACTCAAAATATTTCTTTTAAAATAAGAAAAATAATGTAGTAAGACCTATCACTTCAGGGCATGCTTTCATGCGCTCTGAGCCGACTTTGGGGATAAATAAGTTCTGCTGGCCCTTGAGGTGTCTTAGCTTCCAAAGTTCTCTCATTGTGGAAACTCAGTCTCCAGAATAATTGTTTAATCCATGTAGTAATTTTGGTTCCAGTTTTTCTCAAAGTACTGTAGTAAAGATTTTAATGAAAATATTTTCCCCTTTCCTTGCTAAAATTTCTGTAAGCGTTTTGTGTTATTCAGAATGCCACACTAAACAAATGGACTCAATATTGGAAATATGCTTTTTCGCTTACAGATCTAGGCGTTTGACTAGAGCCCATGAGTAATGATTGAGAAGCCGACAGTCTGGGCTCTCCATGCCCATATATCCTGCCTCTCTACCCAGCCTCCTGCATGGCTGCAGGAAATGTGCCGAAATTGTGGAAAGTGTGTGTGAGTGTGTGTGTGTGTGTGTGTGTGAGAGAGAGAGAGAGAGAGAGAGAGAGAGAGAGAGATGCTTGTCCCCCCGCCCCCTAAACTATACATCGCATTATTACAATGACGACTGCGTCTGTTTCAGAAGCCTCCACAGTCAGAGCAGTGCGTGTACCCTACACTGTGCCTACACCGCAGGGGATATGAATGACATGTCCCATTTAAAATGAAGACTCAAATCCTGGTTCATACTTTACATCTTTTGTAGCTTGTTTTTGACCATGAGGCAAGAGAATTAATTGCATTTTGTTTTTAATTGGCACCAGGCAGACATTCTGACTGGTTTTAGTTGAAGTATAAATTTTAACTACCCCTTCCCTCCCCTAGTATATTGAGAATTTACATAGTTATGAGGTTGTTGAGGGAAGGTAAATAGATATACTTAAATATCTTCCATGCAATTTATTTTCTTTATCAAAGAGAAGTAAGTATTCTCTCTCCCTAGACATTTGGGAAAATCCACATTAAAATGTTTGAGACACAGTTTGCATTATGATCAAAAACCTGGTCTGGAAAGACGAAGGAAATGCTGGACACTGGCTGCTGAGGAGCCTGTGCCCATGCTGGCAGAGCCCTATGTGCTGGAGATCAAGCACCCTTTGCTCTAGGTCTCCCCCTCTCCCTCCTTGCACGCCGGGAGGACAGGAACGAGCTCAGAGCCGGGTCTGTGTGATTTTGCTTCTCCTCATTTTCTTGTCATTGTCACTCGCGGGGTTGCTAGGCCTGTGGATTGATGTCTAGCACTGCCCATTGTGTATTTGTGATTTGCGTTTTGTAATTAAGAGGAACAATGGGAGTCCATGGGGTCTCGTTATATATAATGGTTGGTTTAATTTGTTTCACTTCTATCTTGTTAATTGTAAATTGATCATTAAGATTTGAATTCTAATCTGTCACCAGGGTTGTGAGTATTGAGGCTAGAGTAATGATCCTGGTTTTAATCACTGATGATGAGAAACAAATTTTATAATTTTGGTACATATTGCAGTTCATATATTTTAACACTGTATTTTATGGTGTTATAAATATTGTTAAATGACTTTTAGTGTAGTTTTACTATGTGGACTATAATGTATAAATTATATTACTGTTTTGGCAGCAGTAGGTATCCAACTGTGCGAGTTTAATTGAAGTAAAAGAACACACACCCGGTTGAACTATTTTTTTCCCTTGCATGTTCAGATGTTGTTAGGTTGGACTGCTACAAAGATTGCATTCTACAAAAGGAGCCTGACACTGACCTTCTGTTAATTGTTAGCAAAAGTCAAACCAGAATCCAAAAGAATAAAAAAATTAAGGTGTCATATTTTTCCTTTAAAAGCAATTATCATTATAATCTGAATTATACTAGTAAAATGTCTTCCATTCATGCAAATGCAATTATACTCTATAGCTGCCTCATAAAATGCAGGAAAAGTTCATGCTTCTGAAAGCCAGAAATTACCTACATTTCCATGAAAATGAATTAGAGTCGCTTTCCCTTTAACATGGCAGTAGGGTAAATGTGGCTTTCTGTTTTCTTTTTTCACTGTGCAAGCCACCAGTTGTACGACTATATTGTCAGCTCCATCTAAATGAAGAATGATATATGTATACATATAGTGAAACTGTATTGTATGACAGAAGCTGGTAGGCAGTTTGCCATTATAAATATAGGGGGGAAATATACAAGGCAGGAAAGATTGTTGTTACAATAGCACGTATTACAGCAGTCTGTACTTGAAAATAGAATAGCATCCATATTTTTGTGTTACTGAAGACGTCTCACTGTAGGGAATCATAAAGAAAAATTAGGGAGACAGTTTCCTGTGGCATTGCTATCTCAGGAATATCACTGCTATTTTTTGACAAGCTTCCTGTCGGTCATTTTTCATGTGTGTGTAAATGTGTCATTACAGCAGCTTATATCATGATAGGTTCATGCGGTCTATGCAGGTTTACAGCTGGTGTCTACCTGTCTCATTAATGAACATATTTCTATGTCAGTGGATACTCCAGATACAAGTCGTAATCAAATCATGTGTTTGTACTTATTGGATGTTTATGACATCCCCAACTTTGAACTATTGTAGTAATAAAATAACTATAACATAATTAAATTTTGATGATGTTTTAAAAAGGGGATTAACACTTCAAAAGCCAGACACACTTTCCAAGGCTGCTAATATGCATTATTTTGCTTACATGCTAAAATAAGTTCTCCTCTGTACGTACGTCCCTCTATCAATACGTTACAGCAAAAAGTGAAGGAGATGAACATGAGCATTGCATTGTGGGTAGCAGAGCTGGACACACAGGATAAGAGAGCCACATGCAGGACTGACCACTCCCCATTGCTAGCCTTAGACAGCTCCTTAGATTGCACATTTCCTCACAGAGAAAGGAATAAATCTTTACTGCCTCAGGGATTTTGAGGTAAGCTAAAGATGGGTTTGATATAGAGTAGGGATGAAATAAATGTTCAACAGTAATATCAAATCATTTTCTGCATTTCTTCAAATAGTAGTAAAATTGGCCATTTCATAAATATCACTTCCTGTTCTGCCTTCTAGCGAAATTTTCCATATTTCTTCCTTTTTTCAGAATTGTAACTTTGTTGGTACAACATTTTAATGATGCTTTTAACCCTCATCTGTCTGAATTTCACCAAGTTTTGTAGTGTTTTGTGTTTTTTTTTAAATTAATGAACTTTTTAAGGACAGTTTAGATTCAGAAGTAAAATCAAGCAGTAAGTACAGGGTCCTTAGTAGCCCTCTCCTCCCCCTCCCACCCTATCTGTCCTAACTTTGACCAGAAACACCACCTCTACTGTCCCTACCCTATTAGCCCTGACCGTCTCCAAACCTCTCCCTTGTTGTTGTTCACATTTCATTTTGCTGTTAAAATTGTTTTCAAAATGACTTTTAAAATACAACTCCATCGTAAGAAAAATATGGACAAATAAAAGGGAAAACATTCCACCATCCAGAAATTATCAGTATTAATATTTGGTGCATGCCTCAATAACTTCATTGTAAAATGGAATTACGTTATGCATGCTCATTTTTAATGTTTGCATTTCTTATCAAAACATTACATTTTAGGTCAATAAATAACTCCTATCATACAAGCAAGATATCCAATGTTCTATAGATAGAGTTCTTGATAAAGTTTCTGTGTATTGGGTCCTAGACCAAGATTCTCTCATGAGTAGTGCTGCGATGAATATAAACATAAACACATGGCTTTCCAAATACAGGATTTTATATGTGAACATTTTATATTTTGATATTGTCTATTTTTCTTTGTACCTTTCTTTGAAAATGGCGCCTCTTTTCTTGGACAGGCGTAGGTTCTTTTCCATGGCTTTTATTATTTTCCTAATCTGGTTTAAGGAATTTTTTCCTTTTGGAATTTATTTCAGTATATGACAGGAGGTGCTAGTTTGGGAAGAAGTACTAAGTTCAAATACTATTATAGCTTCCAGATTACTTTTTGTATTGTGTGGTTTTGAATGGATAGACAAGAGCCATTTATTCAGGGATGTAGATGATTTCACATGTGGGTGCATTCTTAGCAGGAAAGGCAAATGCAGGGAGAGGACCTGAGCTGAACTTAAGAAGGAGATGAGCGGTTCTCTGTCCTCCCTGAAAACTGGGAGAAAGGTGGGCGTAGAGCATAGTTCAGAACGATGAGCTCTAAGGAAATGTCTAGGTAAGCAGAGGTGGTTTCAAAGCCCTGCTGAGCTGGGGAAGGGAAGGATACAGGTCTGAGCTGGGGAAGGGGAGGATTTGGGTCTGAGCAGGCTGTGGTAGTATGCCCTTGAGCAAAGGAAGAAAGGCCTGGGGTGAACTAACTTTGCTCCACCCTGCCAGCTTCATGATGCTTGGGATGTTCAGTTTGTGAAGTAAGAGTTCTCCTAGCAAGTCCAAAGTCTTTCTGACTAGAACAAAAGGTGGCCTTGTGTAGTAAAACAGTCCTTTCTTGGGAGAGAACTAACTTTGTGTCAAAGTGGTTTTGGTTAACTTAAAAATTACTTATAATGTAGAGAAATTTAAACTGTGACTTCTAACTGATGAGACGCAGGCATGAGGAAATGATTTCAGGGCTGGCCATTCAAGTTTTAAAAGGACACAACTTTTTCCTTAGATATCTTTCTGATTGCAGAGATTTAAGAGTTGGGATTGTAGTCAGGCAGTGGTGTCACATGCTTTTAATCCCAGCACTCTAGAGGCAGAGGCAGGAGGATCTTTGTGAATTCGAGGCCAGCCTGGTTTATATAGCAAGTTCCTGGACAGGCTTCAAAGCTACAGAGAAACCCTGTCTCAAAAATCAAAAAGAAAAAGAGTTAGGATTGTTATCCAAGACACTGTCAATACAGGTCATGTCCTGAAAGACATCAGCTGTCACTATGGAGACTTCTGTGGGTTTGTTCTCAGGGCAGGTTGTCCGCCACTCCTGCTACAGCCCTGACTATGCAGCCTAGGAGCGGGGCGGAAAGGGAATGAAGATGTAACTTTTCAGAACACAGACGTCTATGATGAGGCCACTTCCCCAGTTTGTAAGGAGAGCTCCCTCAGATCTCTGCAGTATTGTAACTAGAGACCCTATGAAGTACATATTCTTCTACTAGGCCTTTTAACTTTTGTGAAATATTTCCTTTGATATAAAATACTTTTTCCTTCACTATTATGCCTTAAGTGCAGAGTTTAAGACAGTGCTAAGGTTTATACAATAAAAGTACATTCTAGTAAGGTAGATCTTTACCATCTACTGTTTCTGTGTTTCTAACCTCTTTAGATCGGAAATAGTTCGACTCAGTCAAGAAAAAAGATATATGTGTGACAAACTGGAGCAGTTACAGAAGAGAAATAATGAGCTGGAGGAGCAGTGCGTCCAGCACGGGAGGGTGCATGAGACGATGAAGGAAAGGTAATGTTGGTGCATGCTCGCTGAGTGTGTCAGGAGCTCACTAGGTATCTGACCAGAATGGAATACGCTCCTATAGTTTTGCTTCTGAGATCGGAGTGTTCTCATTACGTGCAGACAGTAGCACACATTCTCTTCCACTGTTTTCTAAAGATAATGGCGTGGACTTCCTATAGAACAGTGGGGGAACCACCCCTCCTTAAAGTATACACTGGCAGTGTCATAGCATAGCAGGGTTTCAGGCCTTCCCTGCTGGCTAGTGGGCTCTAATGTAGCACATGTAAGACAGAGGATGAAGCAGAGCTGCATCATCAAGCCCGGGGCTTTTACGTAACGCTTCTCTAGGCAGGCAGTTGGCGGGCCTGAGCTTCTGTGTCTTCACCCGCCTGCTGTTGCTGATGATGCTTTTCATACAAGATGGAGTCAGCTCTGGCTCAGAGTTGCCACCAACAAGGTATCAGCCGGGGTGATCACTGTCTTTTCTAGAGACAGAAACTCAGGGAGTAGTGGATTTGCTCAGAGTCACGTATGAAACACATGGTAGGGTTGAAACTTAAATCTTGAGTGATTGAGTTCAAATTCCTTTTCCCTTTTGTGTAGTGTTTGGTTAGTGTTTTATTTTTTGTAATAAATATAGACCCTTTTATGGATACGCATTTCTAACTTCTGATCCTAGAGTTCCCTCAAGAATGAAATACATGTTTTGTAGCAACCATGAGTAGATTTCTGTGGACTTGGATTTGTGTACTGAACAGCTACCAGCTTTCTTGTAGAGAAGGCTTCATGGCGCCCAAGCTTCTATCTCTACTGCATCCTCCAGAGACCTGTGCTTTCTCTGTTTCCATTGATACAATTAGGGGAAAGTGGAAAGGAATATCAATTGCACTTTCTTAAACTTAAGGTAAACAGCAGTAGGGGAGACAGTGGTGCTATGTGTTGGTACCTTGATGACTTGCTTTAAGTAGAGGGGGGAAAAGCCCCAAGGCGGGCTGCCTTCCCCTGACAGCATGTTATAGGACAGGTAGACCTGCAGGAATAGCCATCCATTCATTAATCCATATGATATATACTTAAACCTAGATACTATTCTATGTTAGAGGTCAACAAACTTTTGTTTTGTTTTTTATAAAGGTCCAAAGAGTAGATATTTTAGCCTTTACAAGCTATGTTTATGTGTGTGTGTGGGGGGGTGTCTGTCTTTTACACTGGCATATTGCTTTTTAACTCATAAAATACACTTATGTTCACTGTGACGTGCCTTGAGGCAAACCTGGAAAGAGCTGCCGTTGTCATCTTTATTTCCAGATGGAAAACTAAGGCCTGGAGAGGGAAGCATGCCAACTGGAGGTCAGAGAGCAGATGAATGATTGGTCTCTTTAACAGATATGTATGGATTACCACTATGTGCCATGTGCTATGAGGTATCTGTCACCTGCTGAGAACAAAACAACAAAGCAGATATGGCTCTCCCTCTCGGGGAACCTGCATGTTTTTAGGGAAACTGGACTTGGGAACTAGGTCTAGGCTGTAGGCTGAAATTTCCCTTGGCCGGTGGAGAATATCTGGAACTTTTAGGGATAAATGTGTCATCAGGATGAAGTAGAAAGAAGGAAGGAAGGGCCACTGACCCTTAATAGTAACCACACTCTCAAAGATAAGGTTAACAAAAGAGGTGAACACAGAGCAGTCTAAGCAATACATGGAAAGGACTGTTATTCATTCCTATGATAAAACTGCCTTGGAAAAGAGGAAGCAGTCGAGCAGATGCTAGCCACACGGTAAGACAGAGCACATCCGTTGGCCTGGGTGATGTGCACATCACCAGTTAAGTCAGCAAGAACAACTTTGATGAAGAGGTGCAGACGGTAGATTAAAGTGGATTGGAAGTTGGAGTGATTTGAAAATCTGAAATAGCCATTTACCACGGTTTCCTCAGATGAGAAGCAAGGAAATACAGAAAGCCAGACTAGCTAGTTCACAGTGGGGATCAAGGAAATACAGAAAGCCAGACCAGCCAGCTCACAATGGGCATGTACTGGAGGCATGTCCATTTTAGAGCAAGGAGGTTTTTATCTTAAGTTGGAGTAGATGTAACTACATTGAATATTATCATTGTAAAGATCAAGAAAGTTTCAGTGAACGAGAAAGAAAATTAGATTTTTCTTTGGAGTGGACATAGTATTGAAACTCCTTGTTTAAAAAAAATTACTGTTTTCTTCTTTGTTTTAAAAAGAGTACCTAGACACGTGTTCCTTCTGGAAACCAGGCAGGACGGAAGTCCCTCGGTGTGCAGAAGGATCCAGGCAGTCAGTAGGGTTCTGCTGGAGGCTGTGCTCTCTCATCTGGCCACACATTGTCTCCAGCCCCGCAGTCCTGGCTGTTCTGGCGATAGGACCATACTGTGCGCGTTCCTTCTGGATAAGTGAGCAGTTTGTGTGAGCAGTGTGCATAAGGCCACTGCAGCTTCCGGCTGAAACTCGCATGCTAATAATGAGTTTAAACTTGGTAATTCGGTCACCCAGGGAATCATCTGGATGAAATCCCCACATTCTGTTTTGCTAATGGAAACTCTTTTCAAAAACCACTGTTAAAAATAGAAAATTGTAATATTGAACTTTATATATGGCAGCATTTGATTTTGTAGAATTAAGATTATTCATAATTTTCCAAGAAGTACTTAGAATCTAAACCTGAAATTATGATCTGTCTTCCATCCTTTTCAGACAAAAGAGGAGTGCCATAAACATATCAGATTATGCATTCAGAAAGCAGGAATTCCAGGGAAAAAGGAGTCTAGCTTAATTTGTTTGATTCTATAATATGATTTTAGTTTCAATTTTGACAGTTTAGGGTATATCTTTATGTTAAAATGTATTTGTTATTGGCCAATCATGCCATTTTCTTATATAATTAATATATTAAAATATATATAATATACATAAAATAATGACATTATTTATGAAATAGGAAAATTTAATATAAATCTTCTCATTTATGACTATTTTAAATGAAATGTTTTTACTTGAACTTTTCCTGCTTGTGGTATTATACCATAATAAGGGAATGTTTTAGCAGTCCCTAGGAGAATTCTCAAAGCCGTGTTTTTATGAAGAGTGTGTGAGAGTCAGGAGAAATATGCGGATGCTGAGTTAGGAGAAGAGGCAAGGTTGTCAAGATGCTGAGAACAGCAGGTGGCAAAGCACCAGCGTTAGGCAGGGATTAGTCCTGGACTGTGAGAGCCCCCTCCCCAACCCTGCAACTGCAAAGCAGCCTGTGGTGAAAGTGAGGACGGCCGAGGCTGGATCTGTTTATTCTGCACTTGGTGGGGCTCTTGTCCATGCTGTTCCTCGTTCACCAAGGGATTCGTGCGTGTGACGGACTTGCTCTGCCCACTGCCACAGTTACAGAGTGCCTTCTGTACTCGGACTAGGGTGCCAGTCAGCTCCCCGTCACTAACAAATGCCTAAAGAACCACTTTATAAGAAGAAATGGGATGGTTTTGGCTCAGAGTATCCAAGTCCAAAATCTAGTGCTCCTGATGCTCCGCGGCGATGCAATGGTAGCGACAGAACGAAGCTGCTGTACCCATGCTGCGGCTCTGCAGTGTGATGACTCCCAGAACACAAGTTAGAGGAGAAAGGGCTTGTTTTGGATCATGGTCTTGGAGGCTTCAGTCTGTCTTTGGTGGGTCCTACTGCCTTGGGGACTGAGGTAAAGCTGCATATCATGAGAGAGTATGGCTGAGCAAAGCCGTTCACCTCTTGAGGGTTAAGAAGCAGAGAATGCCAGAGCCTGAGGCAGAATTTAGCCTTCAAAGACATACTCCTCAATAATGTTCTCCCTGTAAAGAGGGCTCACCCTCAAGCAGTCCGACAAGCTATGGACTAATCCAGTGATGAGCTGTGTGTGCTTAGTGTCCTGTGATCTCGCAATAGCTCCACCAACTGCACATCAGATCTGAGAACCTTTCATATCTAAATTAGAACAATGGAGACAGCCGAGCCACTGTCGTCTTCACAGGGCCTCCTGTGACATGGCGGGGGCGGGCCTTCCAGTAGACCCCATTTCATAGAGTGTCAGTCTGGGAGTTGAGATTTTTAATACAAATCCAAGCAGGCTAGCTAGTTGGGGCATTGTGAGTCCACGATTCTGCGTAGCCATGGCTGACCTCGCTGTCTCCTATGAGGTCACTCGGGGCTGCTCAAAGGCCTCTACAAACCATAGAGAGGAGGTGAAATGGTTCCCCAGGGGACTGGCCTCCATTGGCCACCTGGGAAAGACACCCTGCTGTCTGTGATGGATATAAACTGAAAGTCTTAATGCTAAGTTTGGGGCACGAGGTTTAAAATAAGTCCCTATCCCCAAGATACTTTCTTGAATCAGGCATCTTCACTGAGAGGAGTCGTCATTAGCACACCTCACTCTGTGGCTGTGGGCAGACGGCAGAACCAAACCTCTAGGTCTTTCCTCATCTTCGTGTATACACTCTAAGAGACTTTTAAGTGAATGTTTTAAAGAGTCTGAAATTTGGTTTCTGTAAGCACAAACAACTTCCTAAGAAAGCTACTTTGCTATCTACTGGTGAAGCCCTTCCCTGCAGACCTCCCGCGTTACCACACAAGCTCTGCTCGTCTGACTCACTGCCATCCGTGGGAAGGAGATCTAGGTACTGTTCATTAGCAAGGTTGTGCTGAGATCATTTCAGTTTTCATGTTTCTGTTCCTTCTATTAATTAAAGATTTAGCTTTATTATAATAATTCAGTTTGCTTTGAGTTATTTTATTAACCCATTCCAGTATAATAATGTCCGCTTGGCCCTTTCAGTGACTACATCTTGGTGCTAAGGAGATGGTTAAGTGGGCAGAAAGCACATGCTTTTCAGTAGTGAGAGCCTGGATTTGAATCCTTGGAACCCATGTAAAAGCCAGACAGTGTGAGCATCCCAAGAGTCCTGCCATGGGGATATGGGGACAGAGACAGAAGCCTGGAAGCTCATGGCTAGCTCATCTAGAGCAGAAGGTGAGGTGTGACACTCGGGGTTGTCCTCTGACCTCCATATACACACCGCACATGCATGTCCTATTCACACATGTGAACGTACCTGCACGTACGTACACACACACACACACACACACACACACACACACACACACACACACACACTGACACATTGTATGGATTGTAATCGGTATGAATTGTATGAATTATAATTCCGAAGCATATCATCTATCTAACTCCTGCTGAAGCAGATGGATGTGTGATCCTCTGCCTCCTACCCTGTCACCACCAATTTCCATAGAGAAGGCCTCCTTGGCTATGCTGTTTGCAAGTCTGTTTTTATGACTGACAGCATACTAGTAAATGTGAATTTCCAAGATGTCTGGGTTATGTTAGGTTTGTATACCTTTGTGTTAGAACATACAACTACGTTCTTTTTCCGAAGGAAGTGGTAAGTGGCTCACACCGTGCTAACCACTGTTTTTCATTAGTTTATTTTGCACTTTTTCTTTAGCACTGGCTTCACTGGCCACAGGGTTGTGTGCGTTAGATCTTTCCCTAACCCTTGGAGCCCAAGAACAGCAAGCCGAGCATGTTGTATGGAAAAGTGGGTAGCTGTGATATTAGACTGCTTAGAAAGGTTCCTTTTTCCCAAGATTGTGCAAGAATTATGAGTCAGTTGTGGTTCATAAGCAATCTCTCTAAAATGCACTTTTCTTTGCAGTGCTAAAATATGCCCTAGAGGTCAAGGAGCCTTGTTTGACCTGAAATAAGATTGTTGCCTCCCAATAGACAGGAAGTTCTACCTCTCAGGAGTTAGGATTTTATTTTGGGTTAATGAATTACTTTAAACAGCCTGTGCAGTTCCATTCATGGAACAGGGCAGCTGCTCTGATAGCTGACCACCTGGGAGTAGATGGAACATGAAGGGAGCCCAGCGAAAGAAACTTAGGAAAATACCAAAGACATAATTAGATCATTTCTACTTTCAGCTGCAGTGAGTCCAATACTCAGCAAAAGAGAAACATGGTCTTTCAGTTAATCTCCAGGTATTTCTTGAATGCTTAGTTTTGTTAGCCTTCTGTCATATAACAAGATTCCTAACACAGCTAATTTATTAAAAGAAAAGGTTCATTTTGTACCTCAGTTGTGGAGGCCCTAGTCCATGACTAATGTAGCCTCTTGCTTGTTGGACAGAGCAAATGTACTCAGACCATGTTCAGAAAGCAGGAATGAGGAAGAGAAAGGGCATGGAATCCCACAGTGCCCTTTAAGAGCACACTCTGCCCCAGTGATTCCCATTTCCTAAAGGCTCCACCATGTCCCAATAGAGCCAACCTAGAGATGAAGCCTTAGTCACATGGGGTAGTGGCAACACTTCGTATCTGAACTATAGCATTATTAGGGTGTGCTTGGGTGCATCACTGGTCAAGCACATATCCCTACCCTGTGAAATGTACAGTCGCATAAGCTCCTTCTTAAGGCCTAATTCTGAGAGGGTCTGTGTTGTAGGTAAGAGTGAGCTCTGGGTTTCTCTCCCTTTACCGTCTAGCCTTGTAGTCATAGTAAGCTCTTTCCTCTTCAAGTTTCATCTTCGTCATTTTCTTTTCTCTGTAAAGTGCTACCTTGTAATGCTTAACGCAATAAGTCTGTAGGCCCGTGATCAGCGTGGAGTGTACTCAATATCCCATAGTCAATACACTCATTAGACCTCCACCGTGCACCAGCCTCTCAGCTGTGGATTCCGGGGGTTAGCAGGAGCTGCAGGGCCTTCCATTCCAGATCATTGTTTATTTACATTATGGGTTAAATTGGTTCTTGTGATTTAGTCTGTGAACCAAAATACCATGTTTACATAATGTTATTTCTATGGGAAAATGCCTTCCGAATTTTGAATGTAACTTTTGATTTTGAACATTTTGAACTGTAGCTTGGAATGTAGCTGTGATGTTGTGTTAGTATGTGAATGTGTGTGCACATTTCGTGTTGCTCAGTGTGTAGGCTTTCAGCATGAGCCAGTGTCAGCTTATAAACTGGCTCCAAGTCAGATTTCAAGTGGGATATATTTACCTAGTTGTTGTAAAAATCACATTTTTGAGCATAGTTAGAAATTAGGAGCAGCATTCGCCTTTTTTCTTGAAAGACTGGTTTTTAGAGAAGTTTTAGGTTCACACACACACGCACACACGTACACACGCACAAAGCACGAGGTTGACGCTACACTTCCTGTCCTCCAACCTCTCTGGTTGCCACCATCTCCCACATCAGTCACAGCTACCAGACCTTCATCAGCGTGACCAACGTCATCCATTGTTTACATTAGCTGCCCTCTTAGTTCCATATTTTATTTTATTAAAATTACCTATTTATTATTTAGGTGGGAGTGTCATGGTACTTGCATGGGAGTCAGAGGACAGCTTGCAGGAATCTGTTCTCTCCCACACTGAGTACCAAACCCAGGCCATCGGGCTTTATTTACCCACCCATTTCTCTGGCTCCACCTTTAGTTTTGTGTCTCCTGTCTGACATCTGTCTGTCAATACATTGTTACACAGTGTTGTCGGTGCTCTGCCCATTCTCAGTGCTTGACCTGGTCGTCTCTCATTTGTCCCTGAGCAGGTAAGTGTCTCTTCTTCTCATGTTGCAGGGAGAAGTATGTTTCTCCCCTATAACTAATATAAACTTCCATGCTTTGGGGTGCAGGCTACCTTGAACCCCACATTTTCCACGCTCACAGAGTCAACTCTGGAAAGATTTTTCTCTCTAGTTTACCTTTAGAGTAGGTTGGTAAACTCTGATTAGAAATTTCGTTATCCTAGATTAAGCACTTTCAGTTGAATGGGGTTTGTCGTTTCTGCTGTCAGGTTTGCTGCCTCCACTAACGCTTCCTGTAATGTTAGACATGAGATGTTAAATGTCAACCCATTCTTCCGATTCCCTGGTTTGAGCTCTCTTTTATGTCTATTTATTACAATATCACCACACTAATTAGCATTTATTGAGCACTCCAGACAACAGCAAAAGTGACTGAGGTCTTAAAACAGCTTCTGGTTTAGTCAGGGAAGCAGAGTGACCAGAAAGTAAGATTCATGAGTAAATAGACTCAAGGCCCTCTAGGGTGCCCAAACTATCTTTGCCTGGACTTGCAGGGAGGGAGGGAGGGAGGGAGGGAGGGAGAAAGAGAGAGAGAGAGAGAAAGAGAGAGAGAGAGAGAGAAACAGACAGACAGACAGACAGACAGGCACACACACACAGAGCGAGAGAGAGAGAGAGAGAGAGAGAGAGAGAGAGAGAGAGAGAGAGAGAAACAACTAGCTAGCACAGTGCTGTAGAGAAGTGAAAGTATGTGTGAGAGAGAAAAGGGAGACTGTGCTCAGGACAGCCAAGGACATAGCACTGCGGCTTTAAATGTGACAGGAGATTGGCGGCAGCTGAGGCAGAGACCAGGAGGAGAGCTGTCATCCCATCCTCTTGCTGTCTTTTACACCAGCTGGACCTCATGGTGTCTGGCAGCTCCTGAATGCCCTCTTCTATCCTCTCCCCATCCCTATAGATACTTCCGCATAGATATCTTTGAGTGGCCAACCTTCAGGATTAATGCTCCCTTCAATAGTTTGAATAAGAATTGTTCTCCACAGGTTTCTGTGTTGAATCCTTTTGTTTGTTTGTTTGTTTGATATTTGGAGACAGGGTCTTTGTATGTAGCGCTGGCTGGCCTGTAATTTATAAATAGACAGCACAGGCCTTATACTGACAACAGTCACCTGACTCTACCTCCCCAGTGCTGGGATCAAAGGTGTCTGCCTATGTGTTGAATTCTTTACCCTAGCCAGTATCACTATTTGGAAAGGGGGTGAAATCCTGCTGGAAGAAGTGGTTACAGGCAGAATTTTAAGTGTTACAACTCTGAGGGGAACGGTATCCCCAATGCAAGTGTTACAGCTTTGAGGGGAAAGGTATCTTGATAGTTGGGAGCCAAGGAATACCACAAAGTCATACCACACGGGAACCGCACACGAGAGATTTCTTGGGAGAAGCACAGGAAGGTGGCTGTCTCTGCTCAGGAGAGAAGCAGCAAAGAGCTGAGTGAGGGGAAGCTTTATATAGGTGTGTCTTTGGGACACACCTTTCCTGGGTGGCCTGGGATTTTGTGGCCTGGTCTTGGACTTCTTTTGAGTGGAGCTTGGCTATCTACATCTTGAGGGCCTTGGGTCTGTCCTGTGGGCAGAGTCTGGTGGTTGGAGGTCCTCGGGGACAAGGCCTGGGCACTTAAGGACCTCCAGGAACTTACAGGAATGCCTTTGAAACTGACACTCAGTCCCCAGTCCCTTCTTCTGCCTCCTGTCTGTCACAAGAGGAGCAGCTTGCCAGGCACTGCCACTCCTATGTCATTCTGTTTCACCATGTGCCTAGAGTCAGTGGAGATTAGGAGTGTGGACTAGACATTCTGAAACCTGGCCCAAATGAACGATCCATCCCTGTAAGTTATGTATGTATTTTGTCAACAGTGACATAACTAACACAGTCCCCTCCCTGACCGCACTCTCTGATAGGCCCATCAAAGAAGTTCTTTGTTCTTGCTGTGGCTTCTCTCTCAGTGTGGATTTTGTTTTGTGTCACTTTGTATTTGTTTCGCAGAACTTCCATCTGACTCTCATATGGCTTATGGCGGAGATGGGGAAGGAGATGGGATTAGTAGCCGATGTTCAGGGTGCTAGAGCTAGTAATAAATCCTTGGAAACATGAGCCATTTTGCATTACTTTTCTATCTTAAAATTGACCATGGTAGAAGTCTTTATGTCACAGAAGTTTGAGACACTCTGAGTCAGAACTTTGTCTTTCTCAAAGACCTGGTGCTTTACTTTTACACCTCAGGCAGAGACGTCCTTCCCACTTCCCTCAGTGACCCGGACCAGGGGGAGGAGGTCCCACACGTCTCCTGCAGACAGTAGTTTGCTTTCCACCGCATCTTTGGAAAGGCCTTGCTCATTCTCTAGGAGCATACCCCATTCTTGGTAGGGACTAGCAGAAAGAAGTCTACCGAGAATTCATGACTGAGTGCAGGCTCCTCCTGCCCTCTTGTGTGGGGAGCTTCAGAGCCTCTACTCACACTGTAAGACAGTCACTAAAATCTTACCATGTTTCTCTCATCCCCTTCGTACTCTCTGCTGGAAACAGAATGACCCATTGCCCTGTTTTTGTCCGGGGAAGCAGGTCTGCTTTTGAATTCAGCTCCCCCAGATTCCTCCACACACATCTTGCATCCCCCACCCCACCCCCCCTTGCTGTTCTTCCCAAACAGAGCCATGTCCTCCCCTGGCCGTGGTCATTTCTACAGGTACGTCTGCTACCTCCTTCAACCCAAGTCTGTCACTTAATAAGTGGAAAAAACCGTAACAGAAAATCCATTTATTTATCTGTTTATTTGTTTATATTGAAAGTAGAAAGAGATTCTTTATTAAGAAAAGGAAAATCTTTCCAAGAATGGAAGTGGGCTAGTGAACAGGGAAAAGCAGGTACTCCCAAAGCAAGGAATTCTTTGAAAGTTAACCTCAGGGCAGTTCCATTGGGTAGAAGCATTGTCTTTTGTTTCAGGGGACACTGAGACTTGGACGTGTGCATTGTGCCCAAGTCACACATATGTGATATACAAGTCTAGGAACACAAGACTGTCTGCTGCCCCAGTCTTCACTCTGAATTCACTGCATCTCCTCTGTTTCTCCCGAGAGTCAGAGTGTGAGCTGGGTGTGGACCCCAGGTCCTCACAGTCGCCTCCACACAGGTCACCAGCGGCCTCCCACTTTACTGCTACTTCTAAGAGTCAAACTCTCTGCTAGGGACTGTTCAGGCTAATTTGCCTTCAAGGGCCACCTGACTTACAGCAAGACTCAGTGAACTTTTAAAAAGACGTTAATTCCTAATGGAGCATATGGTGCCTAGTGGTTACAGATAGGCAGTTTCTGCAGGTTCTCCGCCTGGGTTCTGATCCCAGCTCTGAACCTGCTCTTGACTTTGGGAAAGTAACTTCCTCCCAGTGATTCAACTGCCTCATGGCTAAGAAGAAACTCCCCAGCTCCTGGGATTGTGTCTGCCTGGCATATGGACAAGGATAAAGGCTTTTGTTAAATATAACTGTAACTTAAGGGGTTTATCTTACCATTCCAACTTAGTAGTAAGTAATTAGTAAGTAACAAATAAGCCAGGGAAAAAGAAAACCAGGACATCAGGACACCTTTTAATCTGAATCAAGCTCCCCTGATCAATACATGGGACTACAAAAGCTTCGCTTTCTAGAAAGTTCTAGTTTTAGGCCAGCTTTGTGGAATTTTGCCACGAGGTCACTCTTTTCCCCTGACTTGGAAGAAGGCAGCACTTGTCCAGGGAACTTGGGGGTGTCACCCGCAGTGGAAGACCAGAGCACTGGCTGCTGTTGGGTGCCTTTCTTTTGGTATTCATTTGGTGATGATGAGCAAAATAACTTCTGGGGATTGAACAGGAGGCTGATGCCTTTACAACTTCTAAAAGATGCTGGCCTTTGTGTGTGTGAAGACGTGGACTTACGGGGAGCAATTTCAGGCATTTTTTTTTTCAGCCGCATGTAACAGGGATTCTTCTGGGGATGTGGAGTTTACAGATCAAAGAGAATGTTGGCTTTATGATGTCTTGATGCTCTATAGCAATTATTTCTGGGCCATTGTTTCTGAGAAATTAACTGGTTTAAGATACTTAATATCTATAAAATAATTTTTTCATATGAACATGGGCAGGTCCATTTTCTCCTTCTTATCCTTGATAAATACATAGCAGTTTAAAGAGAAAGTATTTAAAGACAATTTTCTGTAAATATCTAACAGCAGCATTCCGTGCCCTTGATTTGCACCTAGTTTACACAGTGCCAAGAATGGACCAACCCAGGGCTTCCCGCATGCTAGGCAAGCGCTCTACAGCTGCAGCTCTTGATCCACGGAGTTTAATCACCCATAGTTGTCAGAAAACGCTGGGTTCTGAGAAATTTATAGACACATCTATCATGTGGACTTGAGACTCTCTCTGTGCTGAGGTTGTCTGCAGCCAGGCGAGCACTAGAGAAGGAACGAGCCTCAGTTGTCACTGGGGAAAACTTCCAGGCTCCAGAGCAGAACTTGGTCCAGAAAGAAGTGCCTTAAGCTCAGCTTCATTCTTAGCCACTCTAGAACTTCATCCAAAATAGTTTACAGATCGGAAGAAATCTTTAGTTCCTGCTTCAACTCTTCTATTATATTCTGTACGTACATCTATGTGTGTGCCTTTATTACTAATGCCAAAGAACTCTGTTCAAGTCTAAAATGTTTAAAACTTTAAATTTTCAATTCCTGAAATATTTCAAATTGAATTGACAGTAAAGTAAATCCATCATACTTACATCTGAGTTAGGAATAATCTTGCTGTGTAGAAAATGGTTTGCGGCTTTCTACCCTGGGGTGATTTTTAAACCTTCGTTGACAGTGTTTCCTGGTGGGAAGGGTTTGTGGAAGCCATTTTAGAAGGCTGGCTGTTGGAGGCAGATGTGTAACCATAACTCTGGCATCCCTGGCTATAACTTACCTATCAAAATCATGTAACCATCTGGGAACCCAATGGCTGAGGTCTGCCAGCACCATGAACCTAAGAGTAGAGAAGATTATGTTTGATGCATAGACACCACACTGACCTAAAGGAGATACATCAGGCAGTAAGTATAAGGCGGAAGGCTGGGAAGTGTCTGCAGCAAGCTTCCTGAGGTGGTCTTCCCTCAGACAGTCAAGTGTACCACACCGCTCAAGTATGTCACAATGCCACTGGACCTTATGTCGCTCGATATTCAGGAGAGAACCCTGTGATTCCTAGCTAACCTGTTCAGTAAGATGCAGGAAGGGGCAAGGATGGTGCTGTGGTCATGCTTTCTACAAATATGATCCCTGCTTTGTATTTTTTTTTATTTTTAGAAAAATCAATCCAAATTAGAATCTCACAGTCACAGAGCCTTCTAACATTGAATGCCAAAGCTAATTTAATCTTCTTGGAGAAAAAACTCAGTCTTGTTTTAGACTGTAAGACTGATTCTCGAGTCCACATTGGTCTCCTAATTTATGTAAGTGTTTGGCTGTGTACCTCTAGTCAGAGCTTTTAGAGTGTGTGCTGGTTTACTTGGCATGTCTCCAGCAAAATAGCCCATTAACATTCCAATCCTTTCCCAATAATTGAGACAATCAATTTACATAAAACAAGGCACAATTATAATTTTATGTACAATTTAAATTCTATAGAAAATAATCAGAGTGCAATAAAGAGGGACACTTATTTTGATGCAAAGGGGTGTTTTATAGTTGGTATTAAACAAATCTTTGATATTTTCAAAATCCTCCCTGCATTCTCTTGGATGAAGTGCAGCTCTGTTGCTCGATTCTAATGTAGGATCAAGTACTTGCCATGCTGCACATTTGGTTAGCAGCGTGACTTCCTCTCATTTCAGTGGAGAGGGTGGACTAGAATAAGGTAATGTTTGTTTGCTCCTCGCTGATTCTTGTGAGACGGGCAGACAGCAAGTGTATGTGGGGCTTGTTCTTTGTCTGAGCCTTGGAGAAGCAGGCACAGGCTCTAGTCTTCGCCTGCTGCCTTAGACCAGGCACCTATAGCTTGACCACTTGTATGATGGACCTAAGAAAATGATTGACGGGAATTTGAGAAGTCTGTATAACACGGGGCAGAGTCACATGGTGCATGCCTTTATATGGGAAGTTGCTGCAGGAAAAGCCTCACACCCCAGCCACAAGCCTCGCGAAGCCGCCTGGCTCTGTCTGTGAACGTGCCTCAATCTGCCGCGGTTCTTTATAGGCTCTTAAGAGGCTGCTGTGTCAGTCAGAAAATCTAGAACAGTGAGGAAATATTATTAGGAAGAATACAGTAAGAAATAATGACAAGATAGAAAACAAATCCTGTCAGAGCCGGGAATATATTTGGCTTCTGCTTGCTGTGTCTGTCTGTTCCCATGGATGGTCCAGAATAGAAACCGGATGTTTAAAATCGCCCTCCCTCTCACATGCTTTCCCCCTCCTGTCTTCCTTCCTCTTCAGTATTAGTAGACTTACTATTTTTATTATTTTTTATTTATATTCCTAGTTTTCAATATTTGCCGTTTGTGTGGATAACACATTAATTTTTAATGAAATATTTTGAGACTCTTGGAATAGCTGAATCACAAAAGAAACTTGAAATTCATATAGACTCCCAGGCAGCATATAAATTAATATTACATGGGCCTACTTTGCCTACTCATGAATGGCAAATGGACGTGTTGAAAGAAGATGCAGACTAGGTGGGAGACCGCTATCCTCGTGAAGATCTAGTTCGCGTCACCTCAGCATAGGGGGCAGTTCAGGCACCACTTTAGTTAGCAGTTAGCTAAAGAAATGTTATGTTAATATGCTAGCCAACTTTCTTCCTATCTACAAACACAGATTTGGACACACCATACTGCTGGCAGAGCAGCTCAGGTACAATTTGCCTTGACTTTTCCACTGTGGTCTGCCTGTCCTGGGGGTTGTGCCTAGGCCTCAGGTGGTGTGGGTCAGCTGTTGTCCATGAGGTGCAGTCCCAGCTTCAGGACTCAGGCTTAACTTCAATTTGGTTCTTTCTGAGACCAAAAGACTGTAGCGGAGATGGTGTTTGTTTCCTCTGATCAGGCTCTCGCCTTATGTGTGTACCATTAAAATGCCTCCAGGACAGCCTCAGAACATCGTTCTTTTGCCCCCACCCCTGGGCTGTGGCTTGCTTCCTGTCTGTGATTGCCTTTGAAGCTTTAAATTGAGATAGTCAGTTTTATTTTGGTGGTAGTGGTAGTGTTTGCTTTGTTTTTTAATTTTAGGACTTTTTATTATTATTAAACAAAAGTTTTCACTTATTATTAGATACTTAAGATATCCCTTTTCATTCTCAAACAAGTATTTTATGTTGGAAACTTAAATTTCATTTTAATCATTTTATATTGGTGGCTAATTTTGTATTTTCTTTGTAATGAAAATTTCTAAATGATTTTATTTTCTCAAATTTACTTTTCTTGATATTAATAATTTTTATATTCCCTTCTAAATATTTCCATCTATTATATACCTGACAACTAATAAATGTTTTAAGGAGCCCTGCCTATCTTATATGAGTTGAATTTCAGAGAATGACTTTTTGGAGATCCAGAAGGGCCTGAATGATTATGTCGCCCCACTTCTGTTCCTGTCTTCCACACCCACTCTTCACCCCCATTCTCAGAGTGCACGCCTTATATTGAGGAGACTGAGGCCCAGTGTTCTCTCCTGTCCTCACTCGTCCGTGCTCTGGAGTACAAGTGGCTAGTACTAATAAGCAAGAGAAGAATATCGAGTGGTCAGGTTTTTGTGTAACACGTGCGCGCGCGCGCGCGCACACACACACACACACACACACACACACACACACACACAAGATGTTTTTCTCTATATGTGGAAACCTGTTCTAGGCATAGTGTTATTGTTTTATTTTTTTTTCTCGTAAACCACACCCAGACTGCATCTTTCTTCGTAGTCGGTTTTGGTTTTCCTAAACAGGCGGCATTCCTCCAGACAGCTGGTAAGCAGCATGTGTGTGGGGTCTGCGGTTTGGTGGCCCTGTGAGATGGGCATTTCTTTCATATTTATTTTGTGCACATCTTACTTTGTGTGTAGGCTATCCAGGTTTGTTGACTCTTTTTAAACCATTCCTCTTTGTTTTCATGTAATCAGTATTTCAGCAATTATATTTCTGAGTTCATTAAACAACTGTGTTAATATAAGTGGCATCACCACACTTTGGAAGAAGCAAAGCTGACTTTGAGAAGAATGATAGTACTGGCGGGAGCAGAGGTGTCCGTTTGTGCTGGGGAGTAGCAGCCTAGTGTGTGCAGAGTGCTCCTGGGAGCAGGGCTGTGCGTGGTAGGCGTGGCTGTGCGTGGTGGGCGTGGTTGTGCATGGTGACCGTTCTTTTTGTTGGGCACAGACTTGAGGAAAGTGTTGTTGGCTCATGTCTTAATTGGAGAAAGTAGTTTGAAAGAAATTGCTGGAGTCAGAGTGAAAATACACAGCATAACAGGCTTGCATTCTCCATGAGCGCCCTTTGCTTCCTTTTGCATCATAAAATAAAGCCAACCTGGAAGCACAAAACAGAGACTCTTTCCTGTTTATTTTCTGCTTTCTGTCCCTGGGTTAAGAATAACCACCTCATCCTGCCCAGAAGCTGGGCCAGCAGAGATTTCTTACACCAAGAAAACACTCACAGCCTGCGGATTAGTCCTTCATGTTGGTCTCTACTGACCTGATACCCACTGGGGATCGTAGGGGTGGGGATGGTTAGAGTTGGGGTCATCTGGGCGGAGGTCGTAGGGGTGGCAGTCATGTTGTCACAGATAGGAAAACAAACGAATTTTCCCATAAGGTCATGGGAGAATAACTTTGTTAGAAAAATAAACTGTTGAAAATACAAATGATTTTTAAATGGTGTGGTTGTTTGAAAGAAAATGGCCCCCAAAGGAAATGGCACTATTAGGAGATGTGGGCTTACTAGGGAAGTATGTCACTGTGGAGCTGGGCTTTGCTGTCTCATATATGCACAAGCCACGCCCAGTGTCTCCGCTCACTTCCTGTTGCTTTTGGATCAAGATGTAAGAATTCTCCACTCCCTCTCCAGCACCATGTCTGCCTGCAAACCGCCACGCTCCACCATGATGATAATGGATGAAACCTCAACTATAAGCTGCCACCTCAGTAAAATGTTTTCCTTTATAAGAGTTGCCGTGGGCATGGTGTCTCCTCCAGCAATAGAAACCCTAACTAAGACAAATGGATTTAGATCACTTCCTTTTTTGAAGCTAGGGTCTCAGTGTGTAGCTCTTGCTGACTTGGAATTTGTTAAGTATTTCAAATTTGCTTCAGCCACAAGAGATCTGCCTGCCTCTCCCTTCTGAGTGTTGGGATCAACAACCTACGTCAGCACGTCCAACCAAAGTACCTTTTTTCTAAAAACCTCATTTGTCCCTCTCTTATGTGTGTATGCACATGTGGAGGTCAGAGAACACTTTGTCGGGGAGTTAATTCTCACCTTCCACAATTCCTGTCCCGGGCTCCAGTCCCCAGACTCTGTGGCAAGAACCATCAGCCACTGAAACAGAACTCTGTCAGTGGATTAAGGTTGATTCCTGATGTGTAAAGTTAATTCTTACTGGGTGTTAGGCCTCCTTCCTGAATTTACGAAGAGCAAGCACAGGGTCATTGTAGCTGTTCTGAGGGAAAAGTTCCACTTTTGCTTTTCATTCATTTTTAAGTTGGGGCTGAATCTAAGCATCTACCCCACTTTTCTTTCCTAGTTAGGTTTTAGTGTTGATCAATATGACGGCTATAGCACATAGCTGCCGCACTTAGGATTAAAGGCGCGTGCCACCACCGCACAGTTCGAGCTGCCGCACTTAGGAAAAAATGCTGTGTGTTCATGACTCTTCGCTCCTTTGCTACATTTGTTGTAGCCCAGAGGTGTGGGGCATATTTTTTGTTTCAGATCTAGTTCTTGAAACGTGGTTCTGAAAAAATTTGCATATTTTGATTTAGGGAAATATCGTATGCAATATCCATCTGCTAAAGAATCAGAATATATTTTTAAAACTTTGATGACTTTTTAAATCCATTAATCATTCTCTAAGTTTAAATTAGTTATAATTGAGTAACAAATTCATTCATAAAATTTAAAACCAACAGGTAAGGCTGTGAGGTTGGGGCATAGGCGGCTATAAGCTGCAGTACAAGACAGTGGGAGCCAGTCGCCGGTCTGAATCTGCACAGGTCCCAGCTCTCCGGTGACAGGCATGTCCTGATAGGTCACGTATGTGCCAGCCCTGGTTTTTAGTTCCTTTATTCTGGTGTGTGCTCCTTGCAGTCTCATCTATGGCCTGGAAGAGCTGTTCACAGCCTTAGCTACTGTTTCCATCCACTGCTCTGGGGATTCTGACGCCCACAGGCAAAGCTCTTGGTGTGATTATTCCAGACCATCAGGGCAGTCTCAAGGAGGTTGAGATAGTGTAAATCCTGGACAAGTTAAGAGGGTTCGTGGGCTGTCAAAAGGCTTTCTCTGTTACTGTTTGTTTTGTTATCCCTTCTGGAAATCTAGACTCATTTCTAAGTATGAACTGAAAGACCGGTGTTCGTTCGTTTCCTGACAGTACATCCACTGTTTACATATGTGTACACACATGTATTTACTGTGTTTCATGACAGTAGTCGTAGGCTCAGATATTGAAAGGGTGTGTAAGACTGAAGCATGGTCCCTTAGAAGCAGCAGCCGTAAACCCCACCTTTGTGCCTCACTGCCTTCTCCTTCACTGCCTGTAGTTCTTACTTGTCAAGGCCAGACCCGCTATCTCAGCTCCTCTGTAGCTGTAGCCTGCCAGCCTGCCTGCCTGCCTGCCTGCCTGCCTGCCTTTCTTTAGTTCTCCCTCCCTCCTTCCCTCCCCCCCTTTCCCTTCCCTGACAGGTGTTTGCAGTATAGCCCAGGCTGTCCTTGAACTTGTACCCTTCTTTGATCTTCTGAGGCCAGAAGTTACAAGCATGAGCCATCATATCTGGACTTTTCTGTGTACAGTCTTTCGTTTTCCTCTTTGAAATAACTTGTATGTATATCTGTATTGAGTGTGTATATGTGTGTTGTATGCATACATGTTTATGGAGGTATGCAAAACCCTGAGTGCATGCAGAGGCTAGAGACCATCATATGTCTTGTCCTGTCCTGTCACTCTCTGCTTCACTCCTTTGATACAAGGCTGTCACCTACCCTAGTGCTAAGGTGAGAGACAGCCCTAGAGATGCCCCTGTTATAGGTTCACAGCAATCGCATGCAGCTCTGGGGTTTCAAGGTGCGGGCAGCTGCAGTCCCACACCCAGCTGATTACCCAGTGCTGGCAACCTGAGCGCAGGTCCTTTACTTGCATGCCAAATGCTCGTACCTGCTGGTTCATCTTTCCAGGCTCCACTTGCAGCCTTTCTGGACACCACTCTCTGTATTACCCAACAGTTTGTTCAAAGAATAGTTTGATCAAATATACAGGATATCGTAATTGTCCTGAGAATGTCAGACCTGTGCTAGCTGTGGTGACACATGCCATATAAGTTCAGCAATCTGGAGGTAGAGGAAGGAGGATCACTGTAAATTTGAGGCCAGACAGGTCTACTTTGGGTGTTCCAGCCAGGGCCTCTATATTGGGAGATGACGTCTCAAAAAAAAAAAAAAGTCTGATTCAACAGACTGTGAACTCCTTAAGAGCAGCCATTTTTGTATCTTTTGCACACAACATTGTGCCTTGACTCAGAGGGACATGACTAAATGACTACAACACTTTTATACACTGTACAAATCATCTTTTCAAGGCTGGGGGTAATGTGCTTGCCACATAGCGTGAGGACCCAGCATGCACATACACACACACACACACACACACACACACATATATACATACATATATATATATATATATATATATATATATATATATATATATCAGGCCTGGTAGCATGTGCTGGTAATCCAGAGACAGGAGGATTGCTGAGGCTCCTTGGGTGGCCAGCCTAGCTGAATGAAGTCCTAGGTCCCAGTGAGACTGTGTTAGGAAGATGGATAGTTCCTGAGGAGTGTGACAGTCGTGCTTGGCCTGCGATGTCCACATGTACCTACAAATTATCTTTTATAGTTCTCCTCAAATTATGAAAAAGCAAAAGTGAGAAAAATACGAATCTTGATGTGTCTGTGTGACATTTGTTAAAAAGGTTTTGATTATAACCTCACATTTGGGAAATTTCCTCAGTCCGTGTCTCTCTAATTACTGTCATTAAGTAATATAAACCTAAAGTTTGTGTGTATACTGATGAGTGCCCAGTGGGCACTCACCGATTATCAACTACACTTAGTAGATATGATTTGATCTCATTAGAGCAGAAATAGCTCGTGCTGTCTACTTGGGCCATGTAGCAACTCATTGTGTTTGCAGTTGGCCCCTGTTTTGGAAGGTTTTGTAGGTCGTGTTTAATGGAGCTACTTGCTAAGGTTGTTAGCAGTTACATAAACGACTGACTTTACCAATCCTATGCCAGACATTTGGAAAGAGTTCTGTACTTTTCTCCAGGCTTTTGCTTTCCCCTAGTGGCCTGATATACTAAACATGATTGTTGAGGTGCAAATTATGACAGGTTTTTTTAATCAGCTAGAATGGAATTTTTCATAATGTTAGTGATTTCTGTATAACAGAATGCCATACAGTAGCTGAGGGTTGGAAGCTTGTCTTCTTTCAGCTGGCCAAGCAGAACAGCCTTTGAAAACCGGCATTTGGAAGGAAGGTGGACATTTCCTGTTCTAACCAAACAAACGGACTTCTGTGTCTCCAGGTGCTCTCTGTGCAGTGAGATTAGCAATGCCAGTGTGTACTTCTCATCTGACTAACCCCCTCTGATGCTGGGTGGGGGTGGCTCTTGCTGGGCACAGGTGCATAGAGTCCTGGACACTGTGGCTTTTTTATAGGGTGACTTCAAGTGTGGCATCCCTTGCAGCCCCTTCAGCCACTTCCATCGTGAAATTCTGGATCTCCCTGCTCAATGCAGAGAGCAAAACGCCCCATAGAAAGTCTGGAAAATGTGTTGGGCTTGGTCTCCAGACATTTTACTCCAGAATTTTGTCAAAACAAGATTTTTCAACATTGGGTAGGGGTAAGGCTAGCAAAAGGGTGCTTTCACTGGTGGCCAGTGTCCCCAACTCAAGGTAGCCAGTGACTCCCTCCCACCTCTGTAGTCAGTGTCTCATTTTATCGCCAAGGCAGTGCATCTGTGGTCTTCTGTGTTCTCTCATTAGATGTTGTCTCCAGCATGAACCATCTGTTAGCGATCTCCAAAGTCCTGGAGTGTGAAACTATTGATCCAGATGACAGTTCACTGCAAGCTGGCATGGTTTTATTTGAAGGTTTATTAGACAATGGGGTAGGATTATCACAAGGCAACTCCTGTCCTCAGTTCCTTCAAGGACCTGAGTGCTGTTCCCAGCACCCATAACAGGTGGCTCACAACCACCTGTAACTCCAGCTGCAGGGGACTGGTTGCATGCGCGTGCACGCACGCGTGCGCGCGCACACACACACACACACACACACACACACACACACTGGCAGACATTCATATGCATATAAATAAAAATAAATCTTAAAAATGAGTTAATATCCCGTAAGAGGAGAATTGCAAAGGGGTGAGAATCAGGTGAGGGAATTAGGAAACAAGTTGCCCTGAGCCATGGCAGGGACCTGGGCTTTATCCTGCAGAAATGGAGAGATCATGAGGGTTGGAAATAAGGCATGGAAGCCGAGGTTGATTCTGATAGCTCACCCTGCCAGCAACATGAAGATGGTCTTTAGAAATCCAGGTGGGGAAGATAAACAGGACGTGACCATGCTCTGGCATCAGACTAGGAAGAGGAAGCAGAATGATTGGAGAAGAGCTTGGGAAGTAGAGTTGTCTGACAGTCCATGGGGTGAGAGGGGGAGGAAAAGGGGAGAGTCAAGTGACATGCTTTTCTCTGGTCTAATTTCTAAGGACATTTTAGATGCCTGGAAATGTGCTTGCAGAATGCTCTACAAAGTGGTAGAAGTGGCACTGGGGAGGTGGAGAGGAGGATACAGCAGGAACAATTCTGCAAACAGCAAATCCAAGGCCATCCTGTACTACATTTGACTTTATCTAAAGAGAGGAAAAGAAAAAGAAAAGAAAAGACCATTGTTGGTAATGGTCTCATTGAGTTTAGATTGTTCTTCAGTCAGTCTATATTTTTATTTTCAAATGTACATTTATTTATTTATTTATTCATTTTTTTTTTGAGACAGAATCCCACTGTGCATCTCTGGCTATCCTAGAACTCACTATATAGACCAGGCTGACCTTGAACTCACAGAGATCTGTCTGCCTCTGCTTCCCCAGTGCTGGGATTAAAGGTGTGCGCCACTACACTGACCATATAATAATCTTGTTTATATGACCAAACCAGACTTATAGTTTTTATAAAAGATATTTAATCTCAAGAAATGAATATGAAGTATTTTATCAGAAGAAATATGACCTCTGACTTATCCAAAATTACATCCTTTTAAAATTTCATTTTTGAGAATTTCATATATGAATACTGTATTTCCATTATTACCAGCCCTTCTCTACCATCCAATTCCTCCTCCATTCCCTCAAATTCATGACCTCTTCTCCATAATTATGATTGTTACACATAAATGCATTATACGTGCATAAACATACATACATGTGCATATTGTTACACATACATACATGTGCATATGTGAAATCTACAAAGCACATTTAGTGTGGCTCTCTGTTCTGTTGTTGCTATTGCACTGGCCACACAGAGATGCAGCCCTAGCGCTCATGGAACTGTCTGTGTAGACCGCGCTGACTCAACTCATAGAGATCTGCCTGCTTCTGCCTTGCAAGTGCTGAGATGAAAGACATGCATTCCCACATTTGACTAAAACGCAGTATAATTGGCACTGGCGAGGTGGACAGTAGGTGTTTCTCATATCTGAAAGGCTTAGTTCTGCCCAGCTGGGTTGGGTCATCTATAAAGAAGTTCCTCCATGGGAAAGACTGATTCTCCTCTTTGATCAGCCATTGAATGGCTGTAGCTCTTCATCTAGAAGTGGTGCCTTGTGAGAGCTCCCCTGCCCCGTGGCGTGTTACTAATGTTGTCATTCTGTCTGAGACCATACTGTTGCAATTTCATGGCTGTGGCTTCCCTGTCATGTCTAGAAGACATTCTGTAACATCAATCGCTTCATCTTAACTTTGCTGGGATGTGCCCTTCCCCCACCACCCAGCCAGGGCCATCCTCACTGCAATGTAGATGGTTCTTCTCTGGACACCATAACCACGGCTTATAAAGGAATACATTTGCGGGTGGCAACAGTTCAGAGGTTTAGTCCGTTATCTTCATGGCATGAAACATGGTAGCATGCAGGCAGACACGGTGCTGGGGAGGGAGCTGAGAGTTCTACATCCGGATCTTCAGGCAGCAAAAAGTGAACTGATCTGAACTTCTGAGACCTCAAAGCCCCCACAGTGACACACTTCCTCTAACAAGGCCACACCTCCTAATAGTGTCTCTCCCTATGGGTCAAGTTTTCAAATACAGGAGTCTATGAGGGCCATTCTTATTCAAACCACACAGATGTCACTAATGCTGTTCTCTGCTAAGCTCTGTCCAGGCTGTTCTTACCCTAGAACATTTGTTCTGCCTGCCCATCCTTGTGCCCATATCCTGGGAAGCACACACTCTACCCTATATAATCAGAAATAATTCAACTCTCCTTCACCTCTTACCTTGATACATTTATTCAAGCATACATGTATGCACTTTAGTGTGGGTCTCAAGTAATGCATAAATTTAGCATTAAGGCCTTATATGCAAGTGCAGATGTGCACATGTACTAAAAGATTTCATGGGCCAAACTGAACTTTATTATAGACTTTATAATACTGACTTTCTTCTTCTATTCTTTTATTGATATTTATTGAGCTCTACATTTTTCTCTGCCCCCTCCCTGCCTCTCTCCTCCCCACTTCAACCCTCCCCCAAGGTCCCCATGCTCCTGATTTACTCGGAAAATCTTGTCTTTTTCTACTTTCTACTTCTCATGTAGATTAGATCTATGTAAGTCTCTCTTAGGGTCCTCATTGTTGTCTAAATTCTCTGGGATTGTGGTTTGTGGGCTGGCTTTCTTTGCTTTATGTTTTAAAACCACCTATGAGTGAGTACATGTGATAATTGTCTTTCTGTGTCTGGGTTACCTCACTCAAAATAATGTTTTCTAGCTCCATCCATTTTCCTGCAAAATTCAAGATGTCATTTTTTTTTTCTGCAGCGTAGTACTCCATTGTGTAAATGTACCACATTTTTCTAATCCATTCGGTCAAGGGGGATTTAGGTTGTTTCCAGGTTCTGGCTATGACAAACAAAGCTGCTATGAACATAGTTGAGCACATATCCTTGTGGTACGATTGAGCATCCTTTGGATATATACCCAAAAGTGATTTTACTGGATCTCGAGGAAAGTTTTTTCCTAATTTTCTGAGAAATCGCCACACTGACATCCAAAGGGGTTGTACCAGCTTGCATTCCCACCAGCAATGCAGAATTGTTCCTTTTTCCCCACAACCTCTCCAGCATAAGTTGTCGTCAGTGTTTTTGATCTTGGCCATTTTTTCAGGTGTGAGATGGAATCTCAGAGTTGTTTTGATTTGCATTTCTCTAATGACTAAGGATGTTGAACATTTCCTTAAGTGTCTTTCTGCCATTTTAGACTCCTCTGTTGCGAGTTCCCTGTTTAGGTCTGTACTCCATTTTTTATTGGATTATGTACTCTTTTGGTGTCTAATTTCTTGAGTTCTTTGTACATTTTGGAGATCAGACCTCTGTCTGATGTGGGGTTCATCTTGCTCAGTACTGATTTCCCACAGCCTAGCAGAGTACATTTTGAATGGATACTGTGAGGCAAAGAAAGCATTTATTTTAGTACTTTAATTTTTCAGACTTGATTAAATATCATTATATTGCTAGGTGGAACCAGGAGATAATCAAAAGAACTCTGAGACTAGGAATTCAGACTGGAGGTCACAAAATTCATGTCAGATCAGGGTTCGGTTTTCTCCAGTGGTGTCCCTGCCCCACAGGCACTCTGTGGTAACCTAGGTCCTTTCAGAGACAGAAACACACTGTTCTCAGATGGCTCAAGGCCCCAGCCTGCGCCTGCAGGATCTGTGCAGCTTGGAAGCCCAGCTCTAATGAAGCTTGTGTGAGAGAGGGTGGTAGCCCTTGAGTTTTGCTCTCCCCTTGGCTGCATGTGATGTCGCTCATCTTGTTTTGAAGGTAATTTGTTCCATGGAAACCAGACAGGGTGTTGTTGAAATAGTAGGCTGATGTCTCAGTGTAACATATTGGCCCACTGCGATCCCCAAGGGTGTGAATCGCAGACCCGCCTCTGTACATTTCTGTCTTGTGTGAATGTTCTCATGTGTAAGAAAATCCTGCGAGGAGCGATCAGGTTATCTCATTTTGCTATCAATCGTGTTCTGAAATGTGAAGTTGGTAGAGTACTGCTGCTCCTGGCTACAAAGATTCAGCTCCAGGGGAAAAACAGTTTTTAAACCAGGTGATTCAGCCTCCAATCCCAGCAGCACTTGGTGTGTTTTCTTCGCGCTGTGTGACTGGCACTGTGTATTTAAAGTTCAGCTTTGTGTGTGGTGCCCCTGTGATGATTTCAGTACACACAGGAAGATGTTCACAAACGCCAACCCGAGACCAATACTCTGCGGCAGTTTAGCAGCAAATTCCTGCCCTGGGTATTTAACAATAATTGGGATCTTTCTATTGGCTTTGCGTAAGCTCAGATTAGTAGTAAAACCTAAGCCCTCTGCATTTGGCAAATGCTCGCTCTTGAAGCAGTCACAAACTCGCTCTGATTGTGCTTTTCATTCGCACCTAGCTGAGATCTTGCCTGATGCTTTTTTAAATCCTCTAATTTACATACTGTGGTAAATTTAAAATAAGAACAGATGAGTGCCACCGAAGCTCCCATCTCACTGATGAATATGGTATTTGCCTTCAACTATCGAGCTGTTATGTATTCAGTGACCTTTAAAACTGAACAGAAACTTGCCGCCGTGTACCCTGCACACGGTGGGTTATTACATCACCGTGTACCCTGCACAAGTCGGGTTATTAGCGTGTCACCGTGTACACGACACAAGGCGGGTTATTACATCACTGTGTACCCTGCACAAGGTGGGTTATTAGCGTGTCACTGTGTACCCTGCACAAGGCTGGTTATTAGTGAAGTCTTTTTTTTGCGGCTGTGAGTCTGGGACTCAGGAGCCGAGCACAGAGCCATGGAGCTGCACTCAGAAGCTCTAGCCCATGCCTACTCAGCTGGGTCGAGAGGCCTAATTCTTGTGTGGTTGTCCTGAAGAGTGTCGTCCACTCTTGTTGCTTTTTCTGTGCCCTGCTGTTCCAGGGCACGACCGTGTGTGCTGCCGTGCCCATCATTAAGGCCATGTCCTCAAAAGTCCTCTGTGCTTGGTCATGGGTCTGTAGAGCTAATGGGAGGTGGTGAAGCCTTACTGGGAAGCTCTTGGCATTGGGCATTTGAGGGTGTGCCCTTGGCCAGGATATTGGGACTCAAGCCCCTTCCTCTGTCTTTTGCTTCCATGAGATGAGTGGATTACCTTACTGCCTGCTGCCTGCCATCTGGCCCTGCCATACCGAGGCTTGATGGCAACAGAGGGAACAACCACAGACGGAAACCTCTGAAATCCTTAACGAGAACCAACCTTCCTTCATCTAAGCTGATTATCTCAAGTATTTTCCATAGCGACTGACACAGGCTGTTGGATCAGGTTTAAGAAGAGAGGTTGGTTTTATTAGCCTCTGTGGATTTGGATGCAGTTAAATGCAACATGTTATCTCATTTAGAAATAATAAGAATGTCTTTCTTCTTATTAAAAATATCAAATTGGAACGCAGAGAAGTTAAATTATCCAATAACTGAGATACAATACCGAGAACCTATATTGTCTAAAGATCTGCACCTTCCCCCAGCTGTCTCCTACAGCTCTAGACAAGAATTCTTTTATTGTCCCTGCATTTTCATGTGAACCTGAGGCATCTCACAACACACTAGAAATTAACAAATCAGGATTCCAGTACATACAATAAAAGTGATATCAGGGAGAACCTGAGCTGCTGGATGGAGAAACTGACACCATCATTACGGAGCCGCCTGTGCAGTCACATGGCGGGGATCCTAGGGAAGGTGCTGCGGAAGCCTGCACGCTAATGCCTTCGTCTCAGTGGAGCCTGCTTAAAGAGGCCCTGTCTCAAAACAACTAAAGTCCCCTGTCACATAGTGCTGTCACAACACCACAAATCAGCATTAATTTTAAAGTTGTATATAATATATAAGATTTAAATGCCATAATCACAAGACATGAAAAATCTAGAACATATTTTTAAAAAGAACAACAGCAGTTGTAAAAGAAGGGGATCTTTCTATTTTCTAATGAAGCAATGGACACTTCCAAAAGCTTTTGTAGAATTCCTGGAAAATTATGAGGTCTTTTTTGCCTTGCAGTGAAGAAGTGTGCCAGTGTGAACACATGATGGCTTTGCTTTTGTCGTCTTGATTATGTTGATTACTCTGGGAGACCAGAGACTCGGAAACTTAACAAATGACCCAAGTTCAAAACGTCTGACTCGAAATTCAGCTGATAGAAAGCCAAGCTGTTGCTACTAGATCTCACTTATACAAACCCAACATGTTAAATCCAAATTTACAAAATGAATTAGTTAAGAGGTCATTCTTCACTTAGCAGCCGAATTTGCAGTAGTAAGTTTACTTGTGATGCTTCTAAATGTTAATTTATTAGAGCCCTTTGCATTTGTCACATCTCACGGACAGAGTCCATTTAATAATGTTACCAAACAAACCAGTCACTCCCTGTTTGTTCAGTGTTTACTAGGAAACATGTACGTGGGTGACAGAGGTCTCTGCATTTCAGTCACGTCTCTTCAGAGGGAGGGTTAGTGGGGCCAACAATCTGTGCCAAGGGGCAGAGGGAGCTGCAGGGCAGGCAGTCTTCCCTGGTTTACATCACCCTAGCTTCCCAAGTCTTCCTACTCTTCATCCATTGGATGAGGCAGGGATATGCCACATCTGTCACAGCGGAAACCCCAACTCCTTAACTTTCTCTCTAGGTTGGCATCACTCCCAGAGATTAGGTCTGAGAAGACTCCTCGGGTCTTGTTTTTATTCTTGCTCCTGCCCTGGGCAGCAGAGAAGTTCACATTGGCTCTTGTCTGGCCTGGGGCAAGCAGAAGACCTAAAGTTACTGAGCTGGTTAAGTACTCAGTATAAATGATGTGGAACACTGCTGGACTGAAGAATGTCACTCTCCACATTTATAGGAAAGAGTGGAGGTAGGAAGATGGCTCAGAAGGTAAAGGTGCTTGCTTCCATCCTTAGACACACCTCCCACAAGCTGTCCTCTCATCTCTGCCACCACACACATGCACACGTGTGTGACCCCCACCCACCCACAATTTTTAAAGTATTAAATGAAAAGAAAAGAAAATGAATGTTGTGCAGTCATGTCCCCCGCCCCCTTTTCCTTTAAGGTCACCCTTTCTTCTTATTTCTCTCTTTCTCTAATTGTGCTTTTCTTGTACCTCTTATTCTGTTCATATTTAACTTTGTATTGGGGAGTTGAGTGGATGAGCTGGAGTTCAGCCTGAAGACCTGTGTCTTTAATAGATGTTAGATACCCTTATCAACTGTCTTGTACAGAATATTCATTTTAAAGGCTCTTTGTGCATTACTCTGGGCAAGGGAAGCAATCAAATCTGTTTTATTCAAATTCAGAATTTTAGGAAGCAGATTGTCACACTCACAGTGATGAACTTGGACACAGGAAAGCTTGGGAAGCACAGGTGTTTATCACACGTGCTACAGACACTGGCGCTACGTGTAGGGGAAATAGACCTTCAGTTCTCTTCGGGGCAGATTCATCCCATTGTGTAACAATTAGCTGATTGGCTGCTTTCTAATTTTATGTAGAAATATTATAAACACCCAGATTGAGCCTGTGTCTATTCTTGATTTTGAGGATGTGAAAGAAATTACATTACATTCTCACTGTCATCTTGGTGATGAAAGTGTCATAAACCAAAAGAAATTCACTCAAATGTCCACATTCTTCAGTGATCATATCACTGCCTTTCCTTCTTAAATCTGCCATCCAGTGCCAGCCATGTAAACAGGAACAGTGGAAGACACACAGTATGAATGCCCTCTTCATGTAATCTGTGTTTCTGTTACACTTGGCCCATCAAGTCTTTGTATTGACTAGCAGCATGCCTTTTGGATAATTTTTCAACTAAATCATTTGTTTCTGAACAGGCATCTTAAACAGATGTGGTGGTAATTTCTGCACTGGTGTTGCTGGCTAGGTATGGCACCTAAGTCTACTTTCTCCTTTGATGTACATGCTTTCCTCTTTACTAATACTTGGATCTGAGTCACACTGAATTGATTCTTGCTGGAAAGATTATATTTGTTCACCCATAACTGCAGCCCCAGGCAGACTTGTATGTTTCACATGCCATCCTTCAACCAGAATGTTAGGTGGTTGTCAGGACAGCTAGCTCTGTTTATAAAGCAAGAACACATGTGTCTGGGGCAGTATTGACTCACACCACTGCTAGGCCAACACTTTGTGTTTACTTCTATATTCTAAGAAGATAACAGAATGTAATTTTGGCACCAAAGATAACTGTCTCTATCAGAAATGGTCACCAGGAGTCTTGGTATGGATGGAGCTCTCACTGGGCACCTTCTTGACCCATCTGAGCTCGGTTCTCATGAGGTTCAAGTTCACATGACCTTGCTATCAGGAAGACTCAACTGTAGATCACCCTTCCTGGCTGTCATTCAGTGTTCAAGACTCCTTGGTTACTGGCTTTTTAAATTATTTGACAGGGTCTCTTTGTGTAACCTAGGCTGGCCTCAATTTTTGAGATCCTATCTTAGTCTTCTGGGTCCCATCATTCATGAACTGACTGTCTTCTTGATTTCCCCAATTTATGCAATTTTATTCCTCAGTCTGCACAGTGAGAGTACACTGAAGATTTATTAAACATTCAGCTACCTAGTAGAAATGTCCTGGTATACCTTGTAGTAACCAGTGGAGTTAAATAGTGTTTGCTATATGGGAAAAAAAAAGAAGATAACAAAATGATAAACTTTAGATATACTTGTGTTACTTTGAATTTGAGGCAGATTGCTTGAGACTGGGGAAAGAAAGAAGAAAGATGATTTCAACAAGGGACTGGAGGGGAGGGCAATTCCAGAGGCTTCCTTTCCTCTAACAAAAGCTGTCATTCTCAGTCACTATAGTTTCCACTCATGGCTACAGTGTTGGGCTCTACTCACATCCCACAAGCTTTCTCTAATCTGCAGTTGAAGAAACTGAGGCTCAGATGATGGGGAAGTGACCACAGGTGCTCAGAGAACTGCAAAGTGTGTGTTCCTATCAGGAGCCTGCACTTCTGCTGCTGCCAGGAGGGCACAGACAGCCAGACTCTCCCAGAGGAAGTGGAGAGGCATGCGCAGCTGCAGGCTGCTGGCCCTGCCTCGCACAGACCCGTCAAAAGACCAAGGCGGTCACAGAGCATTGGAAGAAATAAGATGCACCACCTTTTCTGAGCAGGTAAATAAAGAGATGGTGGGCTATTCAGAGCCCAGTAAGTCCCAATGGACCTGCTTGTGAGGCTGACAATGCTGCCATTCATTGCCCTTCTTTTAGGAAATTTCTGTCCTAACAAAAAGCACTTTCCATTGGTTTATTGCTTATTTTATCTTGTTTCTTCTTTAGAGACTCTCTGACTTTCCTCTTTCTGTTACCATGGTAATATTAATGATACTGGTTTGGATAAAACATGGTATTATTCAACCCTGTGGCATATGTCAGATGTGTAAGATCCTGTTTGCAGAGCAGTGAATTAGGTGTTAGTGGTATACATATTTCTTATTTTGGGATCACCCAATATAGAAGCTTTTCTGTAAGATCGTTGATAAACAGGCAACTCCCCCACCCCACCCCCACACACAGTGTAAGGCTTCTTATTCTAAATACAAAGTATGTATAATACCATAATGCCTTCTAGAGGGATGTGTTGGAGAGTTGCAATAGTTGTGTGTGTGTGTGTGTGTGTGTATGCACGTGTGTTCTAGGAGGGCTTCCCTAGAGAATGGAACCAGTATCTGCCAGGGTTGTCACCTGCATGTGTCTCACTCTCAAAGTGAACATCAACATTATGAGAATTGGACATTTCCAGTTCTTGGGAAGCTGAAGCCAGTTAGTCTTGAAGAACATCTGACTGACCATTTTAACATGGATGGAGATGGTTCTAAAAATGCAAGTTCATCATTATATGAGTTGAAGGCATTGTAGCTGCAAGCAGAGTGTGAATGATGCATGTTCGTGTGAAGACAGATAGGCCTGCTGTGGGCAGGGGCTCCTTTACCTCCCCCTCAGCAATGTTACAATCACCCACATCCATGTGCAGCATGCCTAGGCAGTCCCCCGCTGCTTCTCCTATTGTACGTTCTCCCATCAACAGTGTGGATGGGCCCTTCAGCCCCACCTTCCCAGCACTCCTGAAGGAAACCTCCATCCTAAGCAAGGCACTGCCTGGTGCGTATTTCAGCTTAATTATTATACCTATTTAATGCTACTTAGAACATTGTCAGCTGTTGAGGAAAGGTAATTATCACGAGTCAAATGAGAAACACTTTTTTGGCTGCCTTACGGATACACGTTTCACTGGTACCTTGATGCATAATGAAGCCTGATAGCAGAACTTTGCTAGTCTCTTCTTCAAGCCACAGCTGTTTCCCTGCTAAATTCATCCCATCTGTCTCCCCTTCCGTGAAGCTGTAGGCAGTATAGCATAAGTACAGAAGCAGTTCAGTGCTATTTTGGATAAACATAGCTGAAATTTGAATCTTTGCCATTTGCGATGCACACATTTTGTTTTACTGCTGTAAAGAGAGCTGTCAAAATACAACTACATGGATAATTTACTAAAATACAGTCAAATATAAGGTTGATCAAAAGGGAAGTACATTGGGTCAGTCTGACTTCCCCAGGTGTCTCTGAAGCTTGTCTCTGACCTCCAGGTATGGCTGGGGTCAGCAGTCCCCCAAAGTCTTTGGTTTAATTCCGCAGCATGGCTCTCAGGGCTCGGTTCTCTGTACCTTAAAGACTTCTCTGGCAGTCTTTAAGAAGCTCTGCAAGCCAACTTTCTTATCTCTGCGATCATTTGCATCCGTGGGAAACACTTGTCTGTCTTGGTGCTGCTGCCTAGCTGCCCTGAGCTGTGTCGGCCTTCTGCTGTTTTGAAGTGTATTCTATAGAACCGCTTGTTACCAGCGAGACAGTCGGTTTAATATTCTTCCACCCCTCACTTCCGGGTTGCCAGTGTATCTGAATATAGCTATTCAGCATTGTTGTTTCCACAACACATAATACTTTGTAACCAATAATGGTTTCTCACAAGACTTCTCTTCTGAGTTCTAAGTCCCCCCCCCCCCCCACCTCAGCACCACCTGGATCCTTCCCTGTGGCATATGTTTTCTTCTTTCTTTTCCTGTTGGCCAAGTCTTTTCTAGACAAAAAGCAGTTGTGACCTCTTCGAAGAGCAGGGCCAGTATCTGATACAAGCAGGGTCTCTTTGCAAGGAAGACCTATCCCATTAAATAGTCCTTTGGCATAAGGTTTAACCTTGCACTGTCCGCTTTACTAACTCTTTGGTCCTGCACCACCTAGCGGGGGGTGGGGGAGGAGCTGTAACACACACCATGGAAATGCCCAGCATTCTCTGCTTTATCACCTCTCCCCGCCTAAACCCTCAGCTCTTATGTGATTGTGTGAGGTAACACAGACATGAGAGGGGCAGGACAGAGAAAACTCCATACAGATTATGGAGATGAGGACTTTGACAGAAGTGTGGGTCCTGCTGACAGCTGTTCCCGCACCTTGGGGTGCAGTCTAGCCTTGTTTGCTACCATATCTCAATACTCTCTAGAGAACACCCTGGGGTGCTCAGAAGACATTAGATGAACAGTGAGGGAGTGAGAATAGAAACGCATTCATGTTTCCTCCACAGTTGCCTTCAAGTGCCTGGCTGTGGGTCAGTCAGGAAGCATCAGCATCTGTATTGTGTTTTGCACTTATCCAGCGTCAGCAACATCATAGCGCGGCTGAGTTCCCAGCTGCTGCCAAGGAGGGTGTTTTCCTGGAAAGTCCCCAAGGCCTTTTCTGCACCAAGACATCACCCTCTTTCACACTTTTATCCAGTTTTATTTTCTTTCTTGCTTTTTTTCTTCTTTTTTCTCTTTTTTTGGGAGGGGTCAATTTGGGGGTGTTCTTTGGAAGGGGAAAGTAACACGACAGCCACAGATACAAGCAACTCTATTGTAATTGAACAGAGAAATGAGCATGGTTCTTTAAAAGGTGAATAGGTCTGTGAGTGTGTGCCACGTGCCCCGTGGTCCAGGGCAGGCAGGAGCTTTAGAAGCTCACTTAAAGCTCCTCCGGTGCTGTCATCACATGCCGCTTACAGGTCTAGGGCATCTGCCGAGTGCCAAAGGGACCAGCTAAGTGCTGTATCCAGGGTGTGAGGATCAAGAAGGTCACGGGTTAGTGTAGAAAGGGTTCGGCATAGTACATTGCATGGAGAGCCAGGCCAGCCCATAGAAGCTATAAATCACAGAAGGAATGGGTATGACGGGAAACTGGAAAAGGCTCCCACATCATTCCTAAGGCTGTACAGATTGGATGCACGGTAGGCACTTCTGCTCACCATTTCCTTTGGGAAGCAACCATAGACAGTCGCCTGTGTTGGAAGCAGCACCTGCCTTGTGGCTGGCTACCCCTGTGTGCCCAGTATCATGATGTGGCTCTGGACTTCGGTGAGTCTTCTCTCTGCCCAGTCTGGCATGTTTCTATGGCTGTGTAACCTCCAGACTACCAAGGCTCTCCCTGCCTCTACAGCATCATCAAATTATGGTGTGAATGTACAGGCAGATTTTTCAGTTTGAAGAGGAACAAATAATGTGCCAGATAAAAATATCATCTATGACAGCGTCACTCACTGAACCAGTATCTGATGCATTTTTAACTGTTTCTCTGACACTACCATCCTCTCATCTTTAGGGTTAGCGGAGCTGACCTATGCGGAAGTACACTTTGCCATCTCTGCCCTTCAGAGCACCTGTCCTTCAAGTAGGCACGTGTCCACATACTCCCTTTCAGTCGGGTCTCTTAGAAAGATTGGCCAGGCAAGCGATTAGAGCGCTTCTGTGAGAGTCAAAAGGTAACTGGGGTGAATGATGGAAACGGCCCCTTATTGAGAACCTTATATAGAAAGGTGGAGAATTGCTGTGGATCCCTTAGCCCAAAGCTCTTAATGTGGATGAACCAAAAGATACTCACAAAGCGGAACAAAAATGGCTGCCAGTAGCTGCCATGGCCCCAGCTCAGCGTTAATCCTCAGAGTGACATTTAGTTTTATAAACTGAAGTCCAATGCTTGTGGCAGTATTGGGAAAGCTTTGGATTTTCTTGTTGTTGTGAACTTAGGCATTTTTTTTTTTGTGCTAAGTGTTCACAGGTGTTTACACTCTGATTTCCACCCCTGGGACAGGCCAGTGCTACGCTGTGGGCCTTGACCTTTGCATCTGCCTCCGCTGAGACTCGCAGAAGGTCACAGCTTGGCAAGTCTGTTTAGTCAAGCAAATGTTTATAAGGTTTAATGAAGTCCTCTAGCAGAAGATTGATTTGAAAAAGACAGAGACTAGTAAAAAGTGGCCTGAAATTATACTGAGTATTTTGTTGTACACATAAGGCTGTATGACTTAGTTAAGCTGGAATGCCAAGGAGTTACTCCTAAAAAAATCAGATACATATTATTAGATATATTTATACACACCGAGCTGTTTTAAACTAGTAATGCTGGAATAAAAGCAAAATAATACTGTGTGTTTACATAACACCATAACACCTTTCATTAGAGAAATTTCAAGCCTTCACTAACTAAGCAAACTGTGTGGCACCCTGTGAGGTACGTAGGATGTAAAGTAGAGCAGGAAGGATATGCCTGGACAGAGAATGGCAGGAGTACTGTCTGGGACTGCCCCTAGCCCTGGGTTGTTCCTGGCTCTTCAGGTCCAGGTCACCCCATACCGAGGAAATACACCAGAGGGGCTTGCGGAGGACACAGGCACCTGCAGACTTCATGTTTCTGGTGTGCTGCTGTTGCTGTTTTGTTCAACCTGAATCTATCTCTTTACTCTGAATTGATCTGAATGAATGAATAAGCTTACAGAGTTCAGTCTGCACCAGGTTGAGGGGGTGGCTCCAAACCTGGCCATCTAACCAGGTGAAATCTAACCAGATGAAATCTGCTTTGGCCCAGTAAAGAATGGTTTCTTTTATGTTTCCTTAGCCAGAACATATCACTGGGAATACTTGGAAATGGGCAGACATTTCTTGGTCACTGGCAAAGGCAGGAGTGGACCCTCATCTCTTCTAGGAGAGTAGAGAACAATTTCAGCCCAGGCCTGCCTCAGAGGCTGCCGTGCCCAGCACTGCCTGTGGTGGGCCTAGTCTCGCAGCAGCCAGTACAGAGAATGTACCAGAACTTTAGGCATGCACCTGGGGATTTGTGCACTGGAGAAGCAGCACAGACGGATGTCAGCCAACCAGTGGTAGTGATGGATTTTGTATTTAGGATTTGAAGATAGCATATATTAATATCTTGGAATAAATGCTGGGTTTACCATTCTGTCACTGACTGGGTTGTCCTGGCCCCAGATCTCTCCTCAGCCTCTGAGGAAACAATGGCGTTTTTACTCTCTCTGAGTCTTGTTCACAGGGAAGTCTCAATTTTGGCTTAACCTCTCCGATTTTCAGATAATTTAGGTGTCACAGATATCCAGCTTAGGATAGTTTTCAGACACTATAATTTGAATGTCTCTGAAATGTAATAAATAGAGCTTCATCTGGGTTTTAGAAATCATGTTTTCTTTCCAAACAGCTGTTTGTTTGCATTAACAATTTGCGCCGTCCCCAGAAGACAGGCAGCATTTCTTTTTATATAAAATGCCACCCTCATTTCCATCCTTTTAGTGGTGTTCGTCTGCTATTGTGGCATTGTGTTAACAGTCATTGTTCCATGTTCAGATACCCAGCCTGACCCAGGGCTCTTGTTTGTCACTTCCCGATGTGGTGGCCATAGCTTTGCATCTTCCCTGGGCTGGCCCTTTCACTGCCTTGTAGTTGGTCTGAGACCCTTGAGTAAGGATGCAGACATGAGCGCCGCTGCCCCGTCTCTCTCACTGGCACAGCAGACCGTAGTTCCAGTTAGTGGTCCAGTGAGCACCAAAGGGGGCCGCGGATGAGCTCTGCTGAAGCCGATATAACTGACCTGCGCTGCCTCTCAATATTAATGGATATAGTTTCCTGTCGCCCTTGTGAGACAGATGGAAGTATAATTCCGTGGCACTTTGAAGAAATCCAGAAAAACAGAGCCACTGCAGGCCACAAGGCCCATGGCTGTGAACTGGCCTCGTATACTTTGCTAGTTAATGTCTCTGAGATCCCTAATGAAGAGTGGATAAGAGTGCAAGATCTAAGCTAGGCATGGTGGTGCACACCTTTAGTCCCAGCACTTGGGATTTAGAGGCAGGTAGATCTCTGTGAGCTCAGGGCCATCCTGGTTTACATAGTGAGTTGCTGGCTAGCCAGGACTGTATAAACCCTTTTGCAAAAAAAAAAAAAAAAAAAAAAAAAAAAAAAAAAAAAATCTCTCTTCAGTTGAGATCTAGGTTGTGCTTCTGTGCTGTCACTTGTAGCAGGATACTCAGCGTGGCCTACGCTACATCTGTAAGAATGAGCATAGCACAAATACTCAGAACAGTGCCCGTGAGTCAGGACTACAGCCCAGGACACTGGGCAGCATAGGAGTCACACCCAGCATCGCCAGGCTGACTAAGGAGAGCATTCTCACTTCCGGTGGGGAGGAAGTTCATCCAGCCCACACCATTAGCAACACTGGAATTAAAAGCTCTTTGGATCTCCTGGGACAAGCTAGGACTGCTTCAACAAACAGAATTAATTAAGGACTAGTCAACTGAAATGCCTGCCCCTGAGGACAGAGTGAAGCCTTCCACTGACAGGCACTGTGCAGGTGCCCACCTTGAGAAATAGGGGTGCTCCTTCATAGAGATACCTGCAAGAACATTCCAGAGATACCCGCAGAATTTTTCTCTTAAAATTTGAAGTTTATGGTATACCTCATGCTTAGCACAGGGCTCCCCTGAATCTCTGCTCAGTCTCAGGGATCTTGCCTTCCTGGAGGAGACCCCAGGGAGCTGGCGACAGACCCCAGAGTTCTGGGTGGGTGTTTACACTTGCTTGACTCCTATTGGACTTTTAATTAGATTGACATCCATGATGTGATCTGGACCCTGAAAGATGTGGTCCTAAAGGGGACAAGCAAGAGAGGCTTGGCCAGTAGACACAAACACCACAGGAAGGCTCAAAAGCACCCACCTGGGACAGCCCCCTGCCTCCTTCCATAAGCAGGAGGCGAATCTGGAAGAGAAGTGGAGTGGCTGTGTTTGGAGAGCGCTGTCTGGGGAGCACATATGTGCACCATGAATCCAGATCTCATGTCAGCATCTGATCATCAGCTTCGGAATGTTCCAGTATTCCTTGCAAATAATTCCACTTTGGAAACTTTCTATCGAGAGCTAATTTTTAAGTCTCATGGTACAAAACCTCTGACAATTATAGCAGTATTAAACCAGGTTCCAGATATGTAATGAAGGCATTGCTGGTGTGTGCTTGCATGAATGATGCATTCAAGTACATATGCCATATCCTGCTAGCTTATGAAGAATTCTGCCTTAATCCTTAACTATGGTGTGGATAGCATCCAGCACACATGCTAAATGAATGTATGCAAACATGGGTGCTTGACCCTAGAACTCATTAGAATTAGGTAGCACACATGGATACTTGATAAAGATGTTGGTTTCTTTCTTTTTTTGAACTGGGAAATTTTCTTGTCAAATGCTTTAGGTTAAGTTTCATCAGAGGATGCTGTGGCAAGTGTACAGACACCAGAGCCAGGATTTGTCAAGAAATTTGACTTTTTATCCTACCGTCACTTCGTTATTTTTATTATTAGTATTGTGGGCTTAAAAGGTAGACCTAGGCCAACCCTTGACACCTGCTTACTTATCAGTAGGTACCAGGACCAGATATTGACAGTGTCTCTCAGTCTCCATAAAATGAGCATCATGGTGGCATTAGTGATGCGTAATGTTAAGATTGAACTGTTTGGCAAGGCATTTGGCATAGAAAAGGGTTCACTATTACTGAGCACTGTGGCACACAACTATAGCCCTGGTTAGTTGGGAGGCCGAAGTAGAAGATAGCTTGAACCCAGGAATTCGGGACCAGCCTGGGCAAAGTAGTCAGACCCTGCTGGGAAAAAGAAAAGAATAAAGGGAAACGAAGAGTCTCACGCTGTGCGTCGTTTGTCTTTGTTATTGAATTTCATCTGCCCCATTCATCTGCCAGGAGAGGCACTCCCTCCCCCTCGCAGAGCTGTTCTCAGTTGAGCAGCTAATGCGAGTAGAAAGAACTTTGTCTGGCCCGTCATTAAACTAGCGACTGCAGTAATTGTGCAGGCGCGTATGGGTCCACAGAGAGCCAGGCCCTTTATGCGCCGGCTCCAATTCTCCTAACAGTCCTGTGGGCTAGGTGGCATTATTTCTTATTGTAAATTAAGGAACAGCCTTCCAAGAATTTGCTTGGGATCATGCCTCATGCTCAGAGCTCAGTTGAGACCTGTTTATTTTAGCTGCAGGCTTGTCCTCCACACCCACATCCCCGTGATTACAGTCCTAAAGTGCCAACAGCAGTTTGTGTTCGTCGTGGTAGGTAGAACTTAGCTTTTATCATCCAGTTCCAGGCTGATGTTTTCTCTTTGAGTAGTATCGCATCCACTGCATGGACTTTGGGGTAAGACATATAATTTCGATGAAATGCGCCTAAGCTATATTCATTCACAAAGCTAAACATCAACTTACTGAAAGCTACAGATTTTTGTGCCACCCAGCCCGAGCACACAAAGGCAAGTTTAAAGACAGAACCGGCCAGCAACAGCCTGTCCTCAAGGTGGCCTGGCCCTGCTGTCTGAACCAGGGAAGCTGACTTCCCATCACTGTGCTCAGGGCTTCTTAAGTCATTCCTCGTGTTTTTACATTTCAGTTACATGAATTTTCATTCATATTGTAGAGCGTAAGAAATGAATTTACAATGTGATACCCCTGCCTGCATGCTGATGATAGCTTTATTGCTCACTGGCTCGCAGTGTGGGGCCATAGTCTGGAGATGCTGGCTCTGTGTAGCAACTTCACCTGCGTAACCGAGACCTCGCCTCCCTCAGTGAGACTTGCCGTGGGCCTTTGAGGCTGGGGTCTTCCTGCCTACAGAAGACTGCTAAAGATTGTTTGTTGTTGTTGCTTCCCTTCCCTTCCCTCCTTCTAGACACGGGTCTCCTCATCTGTCTCCCACGGCCTCTGGTCCAGGAGAGCGATGCTTCAGACAGTGTCCAGAGCACCCAAGACCTGCCTCTTCCCTTCGCTGCTCTCTATCTGCCTGGCCCCAGCAGAAAAGTCCCTTCCTCTCTGCCTAGACCACATTCCCATAAACATGAGGAACTGTTTGTTAGCCAAAGGCCCAAACCACTTTACAAGGAGGTCAGATACTCAGCTTGCGCCTTGTGTGGGGGGTAATACTATCACTGGGGCAGCCCCATCTGTCGAGTGCCATGCACCCCAAAACAGAGGCAGTTCCTGCACCCCTCACTTCCACTTTTCAGGTCTTTGTTCCTGAATCTATTCTCATGGTCTTTGTCACTTACAGATCTACAATATTTTTCTGGGCAGAAGAAAGCCATCAGTTTTACTTGTTTTCTGAGTTTGATAGACTATTTCCTAACCCCCAGCCTCAAACTGTTCCATATTACGAGAAGAGCCAGGTTTCAGTCATCAGACAGTTGAATAGAGTGTCTCACTGGGGGCCAGATTCCAAGAAGACAGCCCATGGCCTCACAGGCCAGGAGAGCCAGGATGTCAACAGTGTCAACAGTCTCTGCTCCTCGCACCACAAAGCCCCTTGTGGAGCTGCCTCATTAGCATACAGCCGCTCTGCTAGCTAACAAAGCCAGCTCGGTATCTGTTCCTCTCTCAGTCTGTCTTCTTTGACCAAAAAGAAACTACTCAGGCAAGGTGGAGGCTCTCTCTCTGGTAGAAGACAGCATTGCAAAAATCCCAGGAGAACACTCTGAAGTGGCTTTAAAATCAACTTTTGGGAAAGTAAGACTATCTTACATTTTTTTTTAAGTCTTGTTTTTAAATCATCAATAGGCCAAAAAAAAAAAAAAAAAAGTCACGCCCTGCAGCTAAAAATGGTGGAATCCCAAGTAATTCCTAATCATCCCTTAAAAGCCTCGTTGGTTAGAGCGCCTAAGAGGGCCTCCAGCCAGATGGGCACACCGAGCCCTCCTCTCGGGCTGTCTTGCTAGCCCTCTTTTGTTGGGGGATGGAGGGAAGGAGAAAGGCACAAGCAGATGTGCTGCTAGAGCTACAGGCTTCTGCCAACCATATGGCATCTTAAAGAAAGATGGTTGGAGCGTCTGGATTAGCAAAGAGTCGGGATGGGAAGCCATGTGTCGCGTTGGTACAGGCAGTTGTTTGAGCTCTCTCTAAATGGCTTCAGGAGATTGTGTAAAGGAACAAATGGTCCTGAGAGCAAGGGAACAGCCTTGCCACTGCTGGAGAGGCAGGCGATTGGCCCTGGGGCGGCGACTGCCTCACTCTCCCCCGCCCCCTGCACCCCCCCCCCCCGCCCCGCCCAGGATTGCGTATTCTCTTCATGTTCTTCGAACTCAGAATTGACTAGAACTTTTCAACTGTTAATTACAAGCCTGGGTTCTCTGGGCTCTAGGCCCCCTTGAACTCTCCTCTCTGTCCCCAGTTTGGTAATTAATTAGTCATGTTCAGCAATGCTCTTGTGTGCTTTCCCTCTGCCCTCCCCAGGGCTCCTGGCTAAGTCCTGCAGTTTCCAGGGCCTTGACAAATGCCTTGTGTGGGAAGACTGTCAAAGTCCCGGGGGCCCTGTGTCTCCTACCCTGACTCCAGGGGATAGACAAATGTGTGACCTTCATGGTGAGCCCATGAGAGTAAATCCTTTATAAAAAATTAAGCCCAGTCTCTAACAGTGAGGTCCTGAGATGGTGGAGCCACACCTGCCATTCATTGGCACATTTGAGAACTCAGACCGCTACTCTAATACATACTGTGCGTAAGCCTAAGAAGTGAGACCTGGGACTCGGGCAGCACATGGCCACCACGTGCAGGCACTGTGCTCTTTGCTGTTTGAGGCCTGCCCTTGCACATCCAGCAGGACCTAGCGCTCCTGGGAGAGTTAGGTCCACCTCCTCTGGAGACCATAGCTAACTCTGAGGCTCAAGGGGTCATAAGTTGGTCAGTGGAAGGTAAAATAGCTGAGAACAGTCAAAGAAGCAGTGGGCCGACCTGGGAGAGTCATCCAGCGAGTTTTCAATATATAACCCTTTTCTCAATAAGCAAACAATCATTTTTCAAGTTTTCAACTGTGAAGTCAAGGCTGGTGAGCTCCTGGCCTGCGCTGAGGTCTGTCGGGACAGAGCACGCTGAATGTCGGACCCCAGCTGCACAGGCCTCCCCCCCAGTGGAACCAAGGACAGGAGGCAGGGTAAATCGGATTCACTGGGCTAAACAGATGGTTCAGCAGATAAAGCCGCTGGCTGTGTAAGCCTGCTGACCTGAGTTTGATGCCCAGGACCAACACAAAGGTAGACAGCGAGAACCAACTTCTCAAGTTGTTTTTTGACCTCCACATATACCACAGACACACAGACACGGACACAAGGACATGGGTTCATGCACACACACACACACACACACACACACACACATCGTATACATATACAGATGTACACATTGCAATGACAAAAAGTTACTAAATAAAAAAGCTGAGCAATGTGGCGTGTGTCTAGCACAGCTTCTCTCAGAGGGACATGGGGCAGTGACAAGGCTTTCTACCTTGTCTGTTGTAGCAACACACAGCCTCCTCAGAAAGAAGAGCGGAACCCAGGGTCTGTGTAACTGGACTGGAGTAAGAGAAAGGGACACTTTATAGATGGGAATGTATCTGCAAGCCAGCATCCTTTCTGCATTCTGTTAAGTGGGGTTATCGGAACATCATGGGGGATTCTTGCCAGCTTCTGCCATAAGTAACCATTTTCCGCAAAGATAAGAAGTTTCCCTACAATTTCATGTCAAGTGCCATCCATGGCTGAGAGTATTTGATGGACCTGGCATTTGTGTTTTAAATTACGTTCTTACACATTTGGAACACCCCACTTCCGTTTTTTCCAGAGTCCATTTCCTGCTAACCTGTTAAATGTTGGGGTGATATTCTTATGCTGTCTTGTGAGTTCAGGATGCACAGGGCGGGGGGGGGGGGGCGGTATCTGCGAAAAGCTCAGTTCTGATTGCTAACCACCAATTAGAAGAAACTGTCACTCGGTCCCTTTTTCTTCCAAGTGTGCACAGCCCGGAGTTTGTCAGCCTTGGAGTTTCTTGAAACAATGCAATTAAACTGCAACATATTTCCTAACATTCTTAATTAAGACAGTGACTGGAAAATGTAGATTAGCAGAAGTTACTGTTTTTATCCACATATTTTCTGTCTTTCCCACCCTCACAGCCCCTCCCCCCAGGCGGTTTACTTTCCGTGTCAGTTTCGGCCACGTGTACATTATGCACATGGCACCGAGGGAACAAAGTACAGAATTCTCTCTTCATTCTGCGCGGCGTGCCCAGCGCCACATGCACTGTCTGTTACATGTCGCCTCTCATGAGCTTCATGCTGGGAGTTTCTTTTGAAACGCAGACTGTTTCTGAAGGAAAGAGTTCAGGTTGGGCAGATTGTGTTAGAGAAATCGCGCTGTCTCTGAGTGGAATTAATACACCGAGTGTTCCGTGCAGGCTTGAACTGGCACTGTGCACAAAGTTCAAGAGGGTCTGGGAACTGAACTGTGAAGGGAATTGGCGGGAGTGAAGACAGACAAAGCATTTGGAAGGAGAGTTTCTAAGTAGGCTGGGAAGTTACAGGAATGGCAGCTTCCTAGGAAGGGGGCAGAGGTCAGGTGTGAACACCATGGCACACAGTGGTGCCCACTAAGAATTCTTCTGTGGACTCCCAGAGTCCTGTTTCCCGTGGCACACTGGAGACCTGGGCTCTAGAACCCACGCAGTTCTCCAGTGCCGTTTTTTTTCCCTCCTGAGTTCTTAAGTCATTGCCGTTTTCAATTAGATCACACGAGAGGCTTAACAACTGCGTAAAAATTAAAGCAGTTGTAATATTTCTTTGGCCTATTAGCCAAATTTTTTTTCTCTTTAATTAAAATTTGGGTTGCCTATGATCATCAACAAACAATGACTCATTTATTTGTATCCAGAGAAGGAATTAAGAGTAAGAGCAGCAAATAAAATCTGCAGCACCTCTCCCGTGGCAGGGAAATCAACCTGTTTTTCTCATTGCTTCTCTGGAGAATGAAATTAGGCTGTGAGCGTGGAGTTAATGAAGCTCTCACCCATCTCCTCCCTCAACTGCCAGCTCTCTTTAATCCCCTCCTTCTGCCAGAGTCCAGAGGCCCAGGGAGCCCCTGTGGAGCCTCCCTAACCAGATGCTAGCCACCCAGCTGGGCCCCTACAGGCCTGCGCCCACTCCTGCCAGGTGCCGGCCCTCTCATGGTGGGCAGGGAGTGCTGGCCAAGCCCCCAGTGTCCAGAGGCGGAGCAGGCAGGCACGCCCCAGTGGCCCATGCCAAGCCCAGGGGCGACTGCACCTGCAGGAAGACAATTGCCCAGCAAGGGGTGGCCAGCCGCACTGGAGGCTGCTGGGACTGTGGCCGTGAGGTCTGGGTTCAGAGCCCGCATGCTGCAGGGTCTAAGCGCATAGTGGCCCTTCTTCCGCAAACTAAGACTGAAGCATTTTGTTGGCAATGTCCAGAAGGGAGGAAACAAAATCTGCCTTCAGTTTGGCTGAAAATTATCTCCAAGGTACTGTTAGTGTATTCTCTGGGTCAGGGAGTATTCCAGACCCTGACCGTGACCTCTTAGAGCAGTGCCAGGCAGCCAGTGAGGAGAGGCCCGGCAGGGTAAGAAGTCCTCATGCTCTATGCAGCACTGTGTCTTTCCTGTCCTGATCTGCCGTCAGGACATTGTCTCTTGGTCCCCACCAAAGAAAGAGCTGGCAGGTAGGGACCTGCTTGACGGTTAGGACAACCTCGAGCTTCTGTTTCGAAAATGCAGCTCTCTTTTGGCCTCAAAGGATTCCCAGAACTGGGGACAAGGACCCTTTATCTGCCCATAATTCAATGCAGAAGGAGCCTCACAAAATTAGGGGCAAAGCCCCAGTCCCTTATCAGCCCTTCTTGGGTCACACCCATAGAAGGTGCCCTGCCACTCAAGGAGTGCACTGCCTGCCCTCATAGATGGTTCCGGCTGGGAGACGCCGCTGCTGACGGCGCCATTGGTTAACTTGTACAACCTTAAAAGAGGAAGTAAGAATAAGGTGTGCTGGAAGCCCAGCTGGCTCTCCTGCCGCCCCTTCAAGTTCAAACATGTGATGGGCCAAGTGTTAAGCTCACTCCTCCTCCTGACGGTGGCACATAACTAGGCAGGATCTGTCTCTTGCAATGCCGGAGCCCACTAGAAACCAAATGAGCCCTCCAGCCGGGGCCTAATCACCCCGATCTGTCATGGGCCTTCTAGCTGGAAGAGTTATGCCATCGTATTATCCCAACACTCATCACCGTGCGGAGGACCCCCTTTTACTAAATGATTTATTACTCTTAGTAGAATTCCTCTGGCTTCAGATTTTATTTCTGAGTCACTGTGTTCAGCTCAATTGGTCTCCTTCAGTTACCGTGGCAACCAGCAGATGGGGGTCTTCGACAAGGGTCAGCAGGGAGGCTGCCTCAGTGGAGAGGGAAGAGAAACGAAATAAAAAGCCTTTCACATTGACAGTTCTCTAGCCCATAGCCAGGAGTTGTTATCAAATTACTAGCATTAAAACCTAATTAAGACATGTGCCAATAGGTACACCGTAGTGACTGAATCTGGTTACTTAGCTGCCATGGGCTCACTCTTCCTCCATCACACCTCTGTGGCCAATTTGACCACCCTAAGGATGGTCCACTATAAAGGAAGTGGCAAAGACCCTCACTTGACACCCTTTATGAGGGCTGAGGTCCCCGGAGCAACAGGACCTCATTAGAAGAGAATCTTCCCCCAAACAGGGCACTGTGCCTCCAAGACCCGAGGCAGCATCTGAGCGAAGGCCACACACTGAGGCCACATAGCTGCCTTTAGGACTGTTGTTGGCTTAACTTGGGAGAGCATTCACCAAAGCAAAACTCCAGATGGGAAAGCCGGCCTGATGGTTAAGTGTAAAGGATCTCTTCTGCAAGGGGCAGAGGTGACAGACAGCATTGGGTCCGCTGAGAACCTGCTGGTTAGGTAGATCCATTGTGTGTTACAGTAGTTAAATAATGTACTTGCTGCTATGCAGTTCCATAAGGGATAGCTCTTTCTTTAGGAGACACACTGCAGCATCTTAGAGGAAAGGCAATGGGGTGTGCATCTCACTGTGGAATGGTACGGGAGATCCTGTATGGTAGAGCAGGGGGCAGGAGAGATGACATGGGACACTAAGGAAGGAGAATCACTTAAATCCAGGAGTTGGTACCAACCTGAACTACATAGCCAGGTGATGTTTCAAGGAACAGAAAGATAAAGAAAGAATGAAGAGCAAAGGGACTAAAGAGATGGCTCAGCAGGTAAGAGCACTCACTGGCTGCTCTTTCAGGGACCAGGATCGATTCCCAGCACCCACATAGTCACAACTATCTTTAACTCCAGTTCAGGGGACAATGTCCTCTTCTGGCCTCTCGAAGAACCCATATACAGAAAATAAAGGACCTCTTTAAGGAGAAAAAAAGAGCAAGTGTGGGAGCTGGAGGGGAGAGGTCAGCAAACCATCGCAGCAGTCTGGGGAAGATGGCATGGGTTTCCTGCAACATTTTACAAGTTTGGCTTTGGGGCGGGGGGCACTGTTTCACAAGAGTAGGAGCATTCGTGCAGACAGACAGCTTGATAGAGGGGACGGTCTTCCTTCTGGATGGCCCTGAGCCCTAGACTCAACCCTGCAGATTGTTCGGCCATGATTCTTTGTGCCCTGTTGTCTGCACGGGGGCAGCGCACACTATGTGGCACTGCTCTCACTTAGGAAGAACCACTTGGGGTGACTTATGCTTCAAGCAAGTAGCTTTCTAGGTCTGTAAGGTTCAGAAGACAACAGTTCTGCTTTACGAGATCCTAAAACGGACCGCAGGGCCTTGTATATGCTACAAAAGTGATGGGCTACCTAGGGCACCCAACCCAGACTCTGAAACGCTTTGCCTGTCACCTCCTGTCACCTCCTTCTAGGCATAGTTAAGGAAGCCCACGAGAGCCTGGAATAAAGGATAACAAATATTTATTTGGGGAAACACTCACAACAAGGATAAAGAGCTGTGGGCTGTGGGTGCAGGGAGCTGCAAACATAGCTCAGACCACCCAAGAGAGCCAGCACGGTTCCCTCTACAGTCATCTATCCACGTGTAGCACCTCAGACCACAGCCTAGTGGGCTGATACCCAAAAGGCTCTTGGCTGAATGAATCCCCACAACACCTCCTGTCTCTTTTTCATGGACTGAGGTCATTCCTAGCCAGTCCCCCAAAAGTACTGGGGGCAGGGGTTAGCTCTGCAGGAAGCCCCTGACCCTCTTAACAGAGTAGGGATACAATGCCTGTTCCTAAATTCCCTCAGGGGAAGGGGTTATTCTGGTAGAAACTCCATTTCAAGCAGAAACTCTATAGTGGAGCCTTGTTGTGCTGTTTGAGGTTGAGGGGACCTGATAAAGCAACTGGGCACACTCAGGAGACCTGAACACCTCACCTTGAGCCCTACTCAGTGAGCCCAGTGGCCAAGGAAGGCTACAGTGAAACCATGACCCTCAAGAAGTGTCCAGAGGCCACCTGAGGACTCACAGCTTCCTGCACCTGCCTCTCCCCTGCCCACACTATTCAGTGGCCTCAGTGAGAGCCACTGCGGTTGGCCTCAAGTGATTTGCTACTGGGCTGCAACAAGGCAAGAACTGGACTTGGGGTAGCCAGAAAAGCACACTCTCTGACCTCATGAGGGGCTGAAATATGATCTCTAAGTCACATCTCAGCTCCAACATGGCATGTGGCACCATCACCGGCCTCCAGCACTATGCTGTGTCTGCAGGACCAATGAGGAACTCCTCCGAGAAAGAAAGAGGACCACCAGTTTTGGGGGTGTAAGGCATCGTTATCAAAGGTACAAACTGTCCTCAGAATTGTTGAAAGCATGCTTGAAGCAGGGTGGTTTTAGGCCAAGGATGTTTAAATTGCAAAGCAGTCACTGACACTTTAACCCTGGGTATGAGTTCATCGTGGGAGTCCGTCTGCCCACGTTAGTGACAGGTGAAGTACGTAAAAGACAGCAGCAAATTTTAAGTATTGGAATAAAGTAAACAACTTTAGATTAGCATGGTTAAGTCGCCAAAATTAATTACCTTGAACAGTAATTAGGGTAATTGGATTTTCAAAACTTCCACTCTGTGCGTTCTTTTATGATTGTGTAGCTGGTGATGCGGGAGATGAGGATGTGGCAAACCCTGTGCGGCGTGGTCTTTGGGATTTCTAGAGAGAAGGGGGCTTGCTCTCTCCCAGGTTCGTTCATCGGGTGCTGCTTGTTGTATGTTCTCTGGCCATGCGGTCTCTGTGCCCTTCCTTATCGGCTTGATTTTTTGAGACCAGGTAAAGGGTGTGTGTGTGTGTGTATGTGGTGGGTATGGTTTTCAGTGGGCCTGCACTCACCACAAGCTGGGATCGCACACTGCTCACATTCTGCACACACTGCAAACTGGATTCCATACATGTTCTTATTGTTCTCCTCTTGACTTTTCAGTCATCCGTCTTGAGATTTCTCGCCCCATTTTGGTGTCTCCTTATCTCAGATTGGCCCCAGGATCTGCCCACGTTCTCATGATTGACAGCCAAACATTTCAGGAACAGAGAAAGATGGCTCTCGTTTAAACTGTCCATTGTTTTGACCAAAAACTGAAGCTACACAAATGTTTTCCTCAAAATGGCCCACTTTGGCCGTGTGGTTACAGCTGTGAAGCTGGAGTGCCAGTGGCTCTGAGGCTGGCAGTCCCTTAGCACCAGGTGTGGATGCCCTTACGCTGGGCTGAACCTCTGTGTTTGGAGTCAGGTCGGAAGTGTGACTCTGGTGTCTGGATGGAGGGCCCGACCGACAGGCATCAAGCCCAGGCTAGAGTAGCCCATATGAGTGGATTCTGAGTAGGTATCCCTGCATCCAAGTCTACTGTTTGCTCATCTGTTTTAGGAGTTTCAAATTTCAATGGTGACTGAGAATGCTTAATTTTCATGCAGTACTTTTCTGAACACAGTGACGATGAATTAAAGCATATTCACACTAGGCTCAGATTTAAATATTGGACATGGGTAGGTTGTATGCTCATCCCTGCAGTTAAACAGCCGGCTCTTGGGGATGCCACTGCTCAGTGTAGCGGGGGTGGGTGGTGACTGCCAGTGTGGATGGATGCTGTGGTCACATTTTGGAAGGGTGAGGCAATGGGAAAGAGCCATGAAGGACCAGGACGTAGGACACGCATCCCAGTTTGTGCAGAGCAGGAGGGCATTTTTGCTGGGTGCTTTGGAAGAGCTAGGATACCTTTTGTGTGGTGAGATGGGCCAGACAATGGAAGGCCTTGTTACCATGGCAAGGAGCATGGCCATAGAGCTGGAGTAACAGTTTCCATCAACAGAGACATGATCTGAGCGGTATTCTAGAAAGAGCCTTCTGGTCTAGCTAGTGTGGGAACTCTGGGTTTGGAAAGGCAAATAGAAGCACAAGACCCCAGGGGAAGGGGTTGTTGTTATTTTGAGAAGGGTCTCATGTAGTGGGCTGGTGTCCCACTTGTGTGGCTGAGGCTCACTTTGAACTCCTGATCCTGTTGCCTTCATCTCCGCTGTAAGTGCTGGGATTGCAAATTATGTTTGAGCAATTTGAAACACCGGTCATCAGTCCAACTTTGGGGAGTATAGCAAGAACAAAAGGAAGGGGTGTGAAAGGTTAAAAGACACCTGAGCTCACATAGGCAGGGTGGGGTGGAAGATGACCATGGGATCCCCAACAGTAGAAGAGGAACAGAGGAAAGATCACGGGAAGGAATGGGTCCAGTGTGTCACGTAATGAGTTTGAGGCCAGATGGATAGGTTGCTTGGACCTGAGTATTCAGAGCCAAGGCACCTCGAACTGTCCACCCAGAGCCAGGGTCTGAGAAAAGCATCTGATATGGACAGGGCCTCTTTGCGACCTTGGTGATTGCTGTCCCTTGCACACTGGAAATTCCTAAGGCGTTTTGGAAGAGAGCCTGCAGAAGGCATCAAGAGAGGAGATGGTCCTCTCAGTCCAGCCTTGCCCTGGAGAATGTGCACTTGCAGTCTATGGAGGAGATGTCAAAGGGATACAGGAGTGAAGGACATGGACAGATGAGGAGATGAGGCAGCCCTGTAAGCTGGGGGACATCCTGGTGGCTTTAGCTGTCCTAGCACTATCCCTTGGTCCTGGGAATCTGCAGGTCTGCCCCCTCTGCTGCTCCTCCACACACGAGAAGTCAGAGTTGTGTAGTGTCTGTGAGATGCTCACAGCCAGGTCCCAAGGTGCTTAGTCAATGGGAGAAGCCTCACCAGAAGCAGAGGAGAACCAAACACATTTACAGTTTTAAGAACTGTATGTTGTTTGGAAAATGCCCTTAATTTTATGAGTAGACTTCTCTCCCAGGGAAAGTGTGGATCCAAACTTTCTTAGAATGTGTATCTAAGAACAGGAAGGAAGAACCATCAGAATCTCCATAGGGATGGAGAACATTTCAGAACAAAAGTCATTTTACCACTACACCAAAAACTCAAAACAAAACACCAGCCTTTCAAAACCAAACAAAAGTCTTCACCACCTTGTCCATGGGAGGCACCCAGTGGAACTGTGTGCAGGACATGGATGGTGACCCCTGGCAGAAAGACAGGATCAGCGGAACGGTATGGGCATCTAAACGGTCTTTACATTTTAGACCTCACAGCTCACATGCTACACATATATCCCCATCTCACAAACGACAGACACGCAAGTGTATGTATTCGCTAGCTCAGTGCTCACAGCAGAGGAGTGTCTGAAGCCCAGGCCCCGGGCTGGCAGCCTGCCCTGCTGCTAGTCTGCATGTGCTCTTCTCAGCCCACTTGCTTGCAGAATTGTTTTGTATTTTACCACTTGTTCCATCTCATCACGGAATCTTGCATAGCTTTCAAATGTGCTGTTTCAGATAATGTCCCTGTAGTGTGACTGAGACCATGGTTGTTAGACCAGTTGAGATGTGCTTAGTCCAGCACACGGGGCTCTCCTATAATTTTCATCTTTATTTGTACTTTTAGAAGCCTGGGCCTCTTTGTTGTCAGGGAAATTGCTGTCCCTTACGTACCTGAAATTCCTGGAGATGCCTCGGAAGGAAGCCTGTGCCAGTAACTTGGCATAGGTAGCTGCTGCCCCCAGCGGTGGTGGTTCTACACATTGAAGTCCCTAAAGTGGGGGCCATGTGACCCAGATGGCAGATCAGCACCTACCTGTTTTTAAAAAGAATGTTTTTTTTTTTTTTCATGGAACAATCATTCTCTGAGAGCCGCAGTCCCCAGGTGTGACAGGTCCCTGGAACAAGGTGAGAATGACCACACATTATTAGGATGCGAGAGCAGCCTAGAGAAAATGTATTGAACCAGGTAAGGTCTTTGTCCTGAGAGCTCGTGGCTCTCCCTGGCAGTGTGGAGCCTGAGTGTGGCTTGCCACCTGTGAGGTGCCTTCCTGGAAGGGCTGCCTTCCAACCACATCAGAGCAGCTCCCCTCTCGTTCCCGTCACTACTTAACACACTGTGGAGGAGAGGCTAAAGCCAGGAAGATTCCTTGTGTCGAATGACAGACTGAAATGAGACCTGACACTGAAAGCAGCTCTTGCCACTTAGGGGGAGCAGCAGGCAGGGGTGAGCCTGTGCAGACACCCTAGTGAGGAGAAGGGGGAGCATGCAGGGGTGAGCCTGCGCAGACACCCCAGTGAGGAGAAGGGGCAGCATGCAGGGGTGAGCCTGCTCAGACACCCCAGTGAGGAGGGGGGAGCATGTAGGGGTGAACCTGCTCAGACACCCCAGTGAGGAGAGAAAATGCTGGAGTCACCAAAGGCTGAGGGGCTATTTGGCCCCTGACAGACTAGTAACACTCATCTCTTCATATCACAGCCTGCTAGCCAGGTGACTGAACTTTCTTTGTCTCAGTCTGCTCATCCTGAAAGTGGGCGTATAGCTCCCAACTCGTGGAATTGTGGCGAGCACTAGGATTTGCACTAAGCACATCACCCTGGACAGTGAGTGCTGGGCTTGGTGTGTGCCTTTCCAGACCACACATCTGCCATCTTGACCTAGGCTCCTGTTGGAGTTACATGTCTGATTTGGCACAGTTATCTCTTCACAGGTCACAGAGCATCTGCTGAGGGCAGGGTCACCTTAGCACTTGCCACGGTCGAGCCAGCCTATGGCAGAACCTCTAAGAAGTGAGGCTTACTGGGAAAAAGTCAGGTTGTGGGGGGCACAAGGGGAGAACGGGACTCTGGCCCCTCTTGTCTGTCTCTGCTTCCTAACTGCCGGGAGGTGAGGGACTTCCCATGCTGCACACTCCCCCCGGGATCTGAAACCCAAGAAACCGTGAACTGAAACCTTCCTCTTTCCAGTCGTTGATCTCATCACAGCCACGCAGAGCTGAAGAGCATGGTGAGGGACTCTGGGAAATGCTCCCCCAAGCTTGGTGGGCTTGGGGAGATAGCCAAGTGGGCACAGCCTGGATTTGACTACAGGCTCTGCCAAGTACAGGCAGGACTTATGCAAGTTAAGTAACTCATCATGCTCAGTTTTGCCATCTGTGAAATGGGCCTGGTGACTCAAAGATATTTCAGAGGATTATAACTGGATAACCAGTGTGAAGCTGTAAGTCCAGGGCATCAGCAAATGTTGGCAACTGCTATCAGCTATCAGTTTAGGTCATCAAAAAATGACTCTAGTGACATATAGCTTGTCCATAGAACTGTCCAAGAAACTGCTTCTTGTAATAGAGTCCCCACTGTAGTATACACTGCGGGATTGTTTCTAAAACAACTTTAAATTAATAGAAGTCCGTTCTCCTGGTATACATGGTGTGCCTTCACAGAGCTTCCAGAGTGGGTTTCCTCAACAGACCCCTTTTCTCTAAATTCTGTCTATACTGTTTTCAGAAAATGTGCAGTTGGGGTGTTTTTCAGTTTCTGAGTTTGTTTGACTTCCTTGCAGTATATGGAGTGACAGTATTGGGGCTGCTCCCCAAACAGAAAGGGATACTTTTTTTAATGGAGAAAAATCATATCCGAGACCAACTGCATAGAGTGATCAAGTTGGTTTGAAACAACAGCCAAGTCTGGTGCAATAGTGTGTGGTCAGAGCAAAAACTACTTGGGAGGCAGAGAGAGGCAGGAGCATGATTTGAACATAGAGCCAGCGAGTTTGAGACCAGCCTGAGCAACAAAGGGAGGCCTGGGTAGAGGAATGCCTCCCTCCAGGAAGGAGGGGTCCAGGTTCCCATCTCAGGACCTCACCACTCCATGGGTGCTGATGCAGGAAACCTTTGTACTCAGCGTTAGCTTCTGTCTAGCATGGACTGCCACCTCCACTCCAGGCTTAGAAACATCCACACTGCTCACAAACATCATCTTCCTGCCCAACTTGTTCTCAGAAGCAGGAAGCCAAAAGCCACTACTGCCATAGGACTTACTCTGAGGGAAGCTCCCCATGGTGCTTCTCGGCTGCTGACTGGAACACAGAACAGTTAACTGCTTCTCAGAAGAACAAGGCTGCCAGTGGCCCTCCAGTGTGGCCACTCCAGGCCTCCAGCACAGCAGAGTGCTACAAAGGAAGGGGGTGTAGGCCTGCGTCAACAGACTGTCCAGGCAGCAGCACCCCCCAAGCTTCAGGCAGGTCAGTCCCCTCCTTGGGTTAGCACAGAGGCTGGCCCCGCAGAAACCCCTGCTCTTTGACCTTGTGTTGGAGTGGAAGGCCATGGGCTTCCCAATGCTGGTTCCTTCTCCAAGGGCAGAGGAAGGATGTGGCACAGATGCAGGCAAGAAACCCTTATTGGGCAGTGATGGGACCCCTGGGGAGGAAGCCAAGCTAGGCCCCTTCGTCCTTCCATCATCTGAACAATAGAAAAGGACCACAGAAGCCTGGGGTGGGGGCACTGATGTGCAGTGCACTGTCCTCTGCATTCTTGTCAGGCACAGTAGGATGTCCCAGATGAGAACCCTTGACTCCGTGGGAGTGGAAGTAGGGGGCTCACTAAGTGTTGGCAAGAGGAGATAGGGCTGGAACTTGGAAGCAGTAACTGTGGCCCGGTCCTGTATGTACAGAGAAGGCAGATGGGAACAGGTTATACCATGCTTTATTGTACAGAGAAGGCAGATGGGAACAGGTTATACCATGCTTTGTGGTGTGTGTGTGTGTCTGTGCGCATGTGTGTGTAAAATACTAGGCTGTTGCCAGGTTTCCAGAAATGCATTTTGCTTATAGCCAGACACTAGCCCATTTTTAGTAAACAAAATGTCCCAAGGACTTAAGGTGTGGCTCTGTAATGCTGCCTGTGCTGGAACCCACCAGAAGCACTTCCTGAGGAGAGCCTGAAGAGAGGTGCCTCCAGGTCAGCAGCTGCATACATGGGCCACCAGGTGTAGGAGCCTGGCATTTGAGATGCACATGGAGCTCGTGCCATCCGCACTCAGCAGTGCTGCTCCTGCCCCTGGGGGCCGAGGAAGACTGCACTGTGCCTTTCTTTCCAGAGAAGCTCTGGGCGGCAACTCCACTCTAAATTTAACGCAAAGCTGCCTTCCATGGGCACGTGTGCTCGTGTGACTGCCTGGGCTGTCTGTGGACGGATGAGGATAATGGCTGGAGTGAATTAGCAAGTCTGGGTAGGAGAGCCTATCAGCAGAAGGACAAATTTAGGATCTTTGAAGACATCTGGTCAGCAGTGCCATAGCCTATAGCTACAGGGGTTAGAATGGAAAGTCCTTAGTTCAGTGTTTCTGGAGCCAGGGCGGCAATCTGCCCCAGCTACTCCCAGATGAACAATGCAGGCATTTAGGCCCCTTGATATTTTTTTTAAACCTCTGCTTATGAGTCTAAGGCCTCAGGTTTTCTTCTATACCCAATTTCAAGAACATGTTGAAGGGACTGCTGTTTACCTTGTCATTTGCTAGAAGGCAGTCTAGCTCAACAGTGCTGGCCAATGGCCAGCCCCAGTGCTAGCCAGGTGGCTGCCCTGGACTTGCATGTCTATATGCTCTCAGAGCGTCCACAGCTATGCACACAGTTAAGGCTCCATCTTCACCTCCTGCCCATCTCCCTGTTCTCTGTTCACAGGCTTTGTTCTCAGGCCCCCGTGCTAAAGGGAGGAACCTAATGGGAGGAGGTTGGGTTGTTGTGGGTGTGATCGTGATGCTGGCTTCCTCTCCATTTCCTGTCCTCCTTGAAGTGAGGACTTCTGTCACCAGCGCCTAAACAAGGGACACGGCCTTGCCGCAGACCCAGATCCATGCAGCTGATTGTGGGATCAATGCAGGGAACTAATCATGGGTTGAAAGTTATAAATACATAAGCCAAAGTAAGCCATTTCTTCCTCGAGTATTCTGGCATAGTGCTGGAATATTAACACATAGAACTGATGGAGCCGATGCCTCTCATTTTTCTCTGTGCTCTCCAAACAACCAGCCCCCAGAACCCATCTCCAATTCTTTTCTGCAGACTCAGGCAGCTGGATAAGCACGGCCAGGCTACAGCCCAGCAGCTGGTGCAGTTGCTCAACAAGCAGAATCAGCTTCTCCTGGAGCGACAGAACCTGTCAGAGGAGGTGGACCGTCTGCGAGCCCAGGTAGGGTGTGAGGACACATGGGACACGAGCTGTACCAAGTACCAAGTATTCAGTGCAGAGTGGGAATACACACAGGGACCAGTGCAGGCCAAGTTCAGGGCAGCCAAGGACCATGAGAGAGCACACAAAGTGCACTGCAGCTCAAGGATAGGGCGGCACACCGGAGCCCTCTCTTCCCCTGTGACAGGCCTGAATCCCTGCTGATCTCATGGGTCGGATCAGAAGATGGGAGAGCAGGCCTGCCAATTGAAATGAGCATGGAAAAGTATGAGCTGAGGCTTGTCTCCCAGCAGCCTTAGGCACACGTATCACCCAGTCACACCAAAGGCAGCCACACCATGCAGGAACACTGGTGGGAAAGACAGAGAAAGTGAGAGTGTGGGAGCAGCAGTGGTCAGGCCAGACATGTGAAGGAAGGAGACAGCTGTGAACTGCCCCTGAGGACTGAAGGACTTCAGCCCTACAAGGAAGAGGTGTTCCCGTGGAATCAGATGTCCTTTCCCAATTCAGTAAACTCAGTAGCAGTGGCTCTGGGGATGGGGAAGGGTGGCAGAGGGCCTAGAAGTCCACTGTCTGGAACATGCACTCACTGTCCAGTTAAGCAAGCCAGCACAATTGATTTTATTGTCTCCATTTTGCAGATAGGGAAACTGAGGCTCAAACAAGCATATTCAGCTAGCAAATAGGGGCACAACAAATGGAACCTAAGTCTGACTTCAGAGCCCAAGCTGTCCCCATTCAGGTTAGATAATGGCGGAAGAGAGTCCAGGTGAGTTGGATGGGCGGCACGAAACTCCGGTTCTTCTCAGCAGCTTTTCCTTACACGGGAGGCCAGAGAGGGTTCTCCCCACCCGTCAAGCAATTTAAGATAAAGAGGTGGCTGTTGGACTTGTAAGGGATTGCAGCCAGATGCTCTGTGAGGGCTCTGAGGGACTTCACATGGCATGTGCCTGATTAGTGGGGAAGCATTAGAAGTGATAGGGAGGAAAGACCATTTCTCCATTCAAAATGACCTTGATGTGATCATCCTGACCTGCAGTGACACTCAGCTTGTTCAGTCCCTTTATAAATCACTCGGAGTTCACAGTTGTAAAGGAGCCAAATTGGACACCAGGCAGAGGACTTAGGCAATGAGTAGAAATATGGATTTATAGGGTTATAGGCCAGTGGGATCAGACCAGACACTGACAACTGTGTCTTGAATGTGTATAAACACACACACACACACAGAGAGAGAGAGAGAGAGAGAGAGAGAGAGAGAGAGAGAGAGAGAGAGAGAGAGAGAGAGCGAGAGAGAGAGGAGAGATTGATTGATTGATTCTGGGATCCCCAACCAACTCTCCAGGGCATGTCTGGAAGCCTCCATTTATAAGCTGTTGGGGTAACTGGAAAGGAACAAAGGATGTCTTAGTTTGGTTCTAGAGCCAAAACCAATTCCATTTGAAGACACTGGCCAAGTCACCCATGGTTCTCTGAGCTGTCCTTATGAGTACCATGGAAATTAGGAAATCTGGATGTATTGGGATAGTGGCATACTCCCTAGTACCTCAAGGACTTAGTAGGCTGACTATCCCATGCTTGAAGTCACCCTCTCTCCTTCCTGAGAAGGTCCTATAGAGCCAGAGGTGTCAGTACCTTCTTAACTGTGCCCAATGCTGAGGCCATCTCTCAAATGAGTAGCCTGATTTTGGTGATAATACGGGTGTGCGGGCAGATCTGAGGAAGAACTGCCTGCTTAAAGTCCAAAGTCAACAGAGCCCGCTTTTAGTGACTGGGCTTCTGCTGCAAGTCATGAAGGACCAGGATCCGTGGCATAAGTGAGCCTGCCTTCTCTCTGGACTTTAGACCTTTCTCTAACATGACCTTGGCCTTTGGACTCTATCTGTTCTCTTTACAGCACACAGGCCTTAACATGGAACAGAGATGTTTAGAAGCCTTTTCCTAGGCTATAAAAAGTCTGAGATGAAAATTCATTGCAGGATTTGCACGGAACACTTTTAAAAGAAAATATTCCTGGAAAAAGTCTTTCTTCCCTTACCAGTGGCAACAGAAATGACTTGTCTGCTCCTTGCTCTCTGATACCGACCTATCTGGAGCATTTCTGATGGGGATTTTTAGATTGAAATTCTATCTTGGAAGTTATTTCAAGATGACCAAGATGAAAGAAATTTGGCAGAGGTGATGTTGGCTCCCAGCTCCAAATGCTGGGAGCTGTTAGAGAGACCAGTATGGCTTTACCAACTCTGTACCCACAGTCTACCCTTTTGGCACAAGTGTTGCAGTGATCTCTGTGTGTTGGCACTTGGTAGCCTCTGTTGATGCATTTTTGTCTTGAAGTCAACATGAATTATAAACTGGGTTTTTAAAGGAACCCTTGAAATAAGAAGGCCAAAGTTTGGCTGACTCTGTAACTGGTAGGGGAAGTGGCTCCAGAGGGCTCTGGAAGGAACAGCTGGACTGTTGGGCATGAGGCCTGCAGCTGCCTTTGTGTGCATTGTGTGTGGCGACGTGAGGGTGAAGGGTTCTATTTTCTCAGCCTGGATGAATAAAGCGCAATACTTAATTTTGCATGTCAAACTCTGAAAATCTCTGTCTGCTCAGTACCCAAAAGAGAGTGAGCATTTTTCTGACCAGACAGCTGCTTAGAAGTTTAGGCACATTGCTCAGATTGGCTCTACGTCCTAAGCCCTGGCCAGTGCAGAGAAAGAATGATGGGCTCCCAACAGGAAATGTCTTGTTTCTAAGCCTAAATGGCTTCTGTTTAAATTCCGAGTCACACACAGCTTTATGCCCATGGAGGAAACCAGTCCTGGTTGTGACCTTGTGCAATACCACTTCCGGCTGGAGAGCTTACATAGCTGCTATGTGTCAGGAAAGTCACTGTCCAGAGTGCAGGATGACCCTCCAGCTGCAGTGTGCACCTAACTTAGGACTGACTGGAAATGGCCGCTCTCTTAACTTCCTGATTTACACACTGGGAGGAACTTTTAGAAAAGGACCTCTAGAAGCCATCAATTGACTGCCTGTGTGGGCACGGCCATTCTAGCTTGATCTTATCCTGCCAGTAGCCCGAGTCCTCTCACAGCCTGACTGAGGAGAGGGCTGCACCAGCCCTCTCCTTGGCAGAGTTGCCTAGCTTGTTGGTGAGGGTCATGGGTCTCTGGGGACTAGGCAAGGCTTGACAGCTTGCAGCAGGGTCAGGGGTCAGCAGCCCAAGCCCAGAGACTCTGACATCTGGCTAGGAAGGGTGGGGCCAGCTGGTGAGGAAATGAGAGTCTGTTCTTGGGTCTGGGAGAGGGAAGAAAACACAAATGGTCTGTCTACTTGGAGGACTGTTCTCCCATCAAGATGAGTTTGGGAGTTACTGGGTAATGACTCTGGTTTCAGCTGCCTGGCATCCACCAATAGCTGCCACCCTGAGCCGGCTGCCTGTTCAGTTCTCAGCATTCAGTCTGGGGAGGGATTCCCTTTGAGTCCCTTCTTATGAATCACTCACAGTTTAGAAAACAGAGTCTGAAGCTGCCGTGTCAGTGGTTAATCAGTTGGCCCTATGACTTTTAAGCATTCTTGGCAGCGAATGTACTTTCTAATTTGATTTAAAGTTGTGCATGGATCCAGCAGCCATATGTGATTATATTCAAGATCATCGACATTATCTCATTACATCAGAGGACTCATTGAATAGAGCTGAAAACAAGCATACGAGGGAGATTCTAGGGGAGGAGAGGCCTGCTTGTAACTAGCAGACACAGGATGGAAGCTGGAGAGGGGCAGCTCAAGTGAGGGTGGTCCAGACCCACTGGCTGGTAGGGAGTTGGCAGTCAACGTGGGACCTAGAGGTGGTCACTCTTCCTTTGTCCTTCCTAGAGCTCAGGGGCTTTGCCGAGCTGACCTCAGGGCCCACATAGTTAACTACCTGCAAGACAGATGGTGTCTTATGAAAGAACAGAAAATACACTAAATACAATAAATTACAAGACCTCCTCCTAAACCAGGATTTTTTTTTTTGGAAAGAATTCTAAATAGATGAAAACAAACAATTTGATTTCAACCAAATTGTTGTTTTTTTGTTTTTATCCTGATTTTCACCCGAATTGTCAGTCTCAAAAATAAACACTGATACATTCCCAGAAAATATTTTTCAAATAAAAACTGACTCTGTTAAAGTTTGCCCTGATTCTTTCAAAACTGTGTACAAGACACTGTCAACCAAAGTGACTTGCATATTTTTTTAAATCAACTTGAACATATGCAGCTAAGATGTCATTAACTGCCTGCTGCTGGGTGTTTTTAAGAGAATGACTTAAGACCTCAGGCTGGATCTCTAACAAAGGGTCTGCAACCCTCACAGATACTTCCCCAAGCAGTAAAGACCGCACACACTTAGCCTAGTTGTTCATCTAGGCACCGTGTGCGTCATTAATACTGAAAAGTGTACCAGGCTCCATCTATGGCAGGCCTCTTCTAACAGTTCCCTTTGTCCAAGAATGCCTACTTCCAGAATAGGAACAGTGGATGAAAAATGTTGAATTTTATATTGCTCCTGATGCATTTGCTCCTCTTATTGCTTTCTGAGTTAGACATTACATTTCGCAATATAAATTCACAATCAAGTTTTTAAAGGGAGCTAAATATTTTAATCCAATTAGACAAGTGAACAAAACACTGAATATTACATGCAGTGGAGATAAGTGGTTCTTGCCTTTAAAAGACTGTAATTCCGTCACATGCAACCCCAAATGTCAATGTTGTCTTCATCTTTAACACTTTCAAACATGAGGCAACCAGAGGCTCCACTCCCTGCTGTTGGTGACACTGTCTGTCCTTTGGGAATTCTTAAAATGTATTTTCCATGGAAATATGATTCCCATAACACAGACACCTGCCCCTGTGCAGAGCAAGAGCTTAGGAACCAGAAGCCAACACTGACCTAAGGAGGAGCTCTGTTGACGAATGACTTCTACAAGAGCCCAGCACAGAGTTATCCACAGAGGTGCAGCCTCTTCATCCTGCTTTCTTCTTGCTCTGGCTTCCTCAGAGGTAGCAGAGCCAGAGCATCAGTGGAAGGGAAACACAGCTATTCTCAGAAGCCCAGACAAGTGGCCAGCAAGGAGAGTCACTGCTGCTCTATGGTGACTTGTGACTTCCTGTCTTAGTGGTTCCTAGCAGAAGCCGTGGCCTGTGCTGGGGAGACTGCTCTAGGATCTGGGGGCACTGCTGAATTGTGAGCTTTGTGGACATTACCACTTGCTAAGCTAGGTGTCCTTCATTGCTATAACCCACTGATGTCTATAGCACGTAGCCTTTATTCTGTCTAGGTTGATCCATTCTGGGTTGCAGCCCATCTTGCCCTTTATAATGTTGCCGTGCCAGCTTCTCAGTAATTCATGATGTGCCAAAGCAGGCCTTGAGAATCATGGTAGGAGCTGTACTTGGAGGTCACATGCCTAGGTTAAGACCTCAGTTCTTCACTTCAAATATAGGATAGGTCCCATTTGAAGCCCAGTCCAGGTGCTACTGAAGTTTAGAGTTACTGACAACATCACAGCAGGACCATGGGGCTATCAGACAGAAGTCATTTCAAAACCTCCCAGAAAGATGGAGGAATATTGCCCAAAGATGTGGTGTGATGGGGAAGCAGAGTACTTGAGAATCCCACAGCACCAGAAGGGAAGGCAAGCCACAAAGAGGAGCCTGGGGCCTGGGTGTATTTCTGTCACCTCAGAACAAGCTTGGAAGGACCACTGAGGAAGTGTCCACCTCTTTAAAAGTAGGTGCTCACTGCCAGAGGCATAGACAAACAATGTCTGTGGACATGGCCACATAGGATAAAGAGCAGAAAAAAACAGAAGAATGTTGACTTGGAGGGCTGTAGGACACTGGGGTGAAAGGGCAAAGACCTGTGGGTCAGTCACTTAAGAGGCTGGGGTGAGGCCAGTCTGGACCACATAGCAAGGCAAAGAAATAAATGGAAATGGCAGCTGAGACTACAAACTGAGAATCTGAGGACCCTAAAACACAGCCAACTGAACAACAGTTTGGGTCGCCCCACGCAACTGGCTTCCTAAACTCCAAGTCTAAAGTAAATATCAGAAATAAATTAGGCATAAAACCCAAGGTTTTGGGGGAAAGACTGTGATAGGAGTTAAAAGTGACAAGAAGCACATGGGTCAGGAACGTCGGGCTGCACCAGGAAAGCAAAGGGGTGTCTTTTCTGTTCCCAGGGTAGCCACAGATTCAGGGGGGCCACAGTAGGGGTCATGGTAACAGGTGAGGTGGCAGGAGGGGGGAGGTGGCTGTCAAAGGCTCAAGCTAAAGTTCCAAACTAAAAACATTCCCTTCACACACATCTTCTCTTCTGGACTGATGCCACAGAAAGACAACCAGTAACACCCCGACAAGTGATGGCAGATATGTCAGATAGTGGTAGTAACTCACATTTTTATGTCTCTGGGTAACTGCAGAGTTCAGGCAGCAATGAAAGTCACTATCGTACAATGTGGCAGTGCTACACGCAGGCCTATACTGAACTTTTGCACCAGAGTACAATGCTTAAAGAAGAGGTGCATTGGCAGTAAGGAGGCAGAGTGTCTACTAGAAATGGAGGCTGGCGCTGATAGGAGAGCAGGGGACTTCGTGTGTTCCTGTCTTGCCTCACTGTGTCATCACAGGAGGTTGTACCCAGTCAGAAAAGCAGGCCAAGAGTCAACAGGGAGCCCAGTGATGACACATCACTAGATGAACTTGGAGCCACAACTTGGGAAATGTTATTTCCCAGAGCTGCACTCTGCCACAGAAGTCTATGCCACTGTCTGCACTCAAGTGGGGATTTTCTGCCCAAGTGCATTTGTTTTTGTCTTCTGAAATGTCATGGTCTGTGTTGATCCTTGTTCAGTCACCCACTTTCTTGAGTTAAAAGCCCCAATGTCTAGGGACCCAGGATACCAGGCAGCCTGTCCTATTTGGCTATCCTCAGAGCACTGGGGAGGGCATCCCAGCAAGTCACTCTCAGAATCAATATCTGCTTGCTCAGTGAGGGATGGTGTCAGCTCTAATGGAGACCCCCTGTCTGTTTATTACAGTTGGTGGCAGGCTTTGGTGACTGACAGATGTCCCAAGGACCCCTCTAGAACAGTTTGAGAACAGAGCTCGCACAAGCTCAGATAAGCTCCTCATCTTTTTAACCTTATGCTATCCTGAAATGATCTTGTCTTTTGCCACAGCCCCACCTGCATTCCCTGTGTGGAAACCACTCTGCTCAAATTAACAGTTAATTAAAACTCACTACCATGGTACTCATACATCTACCTGAAATGGACACATGATTTTTTTTTCCAGGAAGGAAATGGGATGTGTGTGTGTGTTTATTTCCAGTATGTCTCACTTGGGCTTCCAACTCAGAAATTCCCAACATGTAATCATGGCTTCCACCAGGCAGCAGAGCTCTGGCCTGGTCTCTAGATCTGGTCATGCAAGCTGGGTGGTTGCAGTCCTAGGACCACCAGAGACAACCCTCCTCAAACTCACACAGCACTATAGCTGGCTGTCTTCCACTAAAGGCACTGCAGAAATAGGGAGACTTTTGATATACTTAGCATAGCATCATGAACTTGTCATGCAAAGTCAGAATAGTCATCGGGGAATGGTGTTCAGCACTTTCCCAACCCCTGGCTCTCCCCATACCAAAAAGTGCAAAATCTTAGAAATGAGACCTCAGTATCATGGGTCACACCTTCCAGCATGTGGGTGGGGTGTCAATATGTAAAAAGGCATTTATATATGTTACAAGGAGCTGCAGGTAACAGAGGCTCCTTTGTGTTAGTCCATATAGACCAGCTGACATCCTAATTTTCCCCTACTTTAAAGCCCATTGTAATGTTAGATCTGTTTCTAACAAATAGTTGGACACATTGTCATAATGTCAACTCTTCTTAGGTAAAGGTATACACAGGCCTGGAGTACAGGCTGCTTTCAGAAGAAAAGCAGAAGAGGTACACAGCCTGAGACTTAGACACAAAAGGGCTTTCTTTAGTCTTCAGTGCAAGGATTGAGGCACAAGTTTTCAATACAGTTGACTATATATGATTTCCACATTTTAGCAACAAGAACCTTTTCTCCAAAACTTCAGCAATAACAACTGACCAAACTAGCAAATGAGAAAACAAATACCCATGATCTATTTAAACTTACTTTTTATTATCATTTTTTCCAGTTACCCAGCATGCCACAATCTGATTGCTGACCTGGATGAAACAGAGTGAAATAAATGATTTACAAAGAGATATGTACATTCATCTGATTTGTACTTAATGTGCCACAGTGCACCAAAACCTCCCCAGGGAGACACCACCTGGGACTGCAGGGGGGCTGGTCCTCATGCCATGGTTCTGTCCCTGTGCTACAGACAGGGAGTGCTTCAGCATGAACTGGCTCGGGCTAGTTGGAGTGTGTGCTCAAAACAACTTCAAGTCACTGTCTCTACTCTAGAGTATGCACGGGATTAATAAAATGACCTCTCTAAAGACTTGAGTTGTTCTGTTTCCTTTTCATCTTCTAGCAGTGACAGACAAAACACAGCAAAGGCACAGGCTGTAAGTCAGCCAAAGTGTACTGAAGACCACCTCTCCTGCTGCCGTCCACTGTTCTTCCCTGTGTGATCTAAAGATTATGCACACCTTTAGCCAGCATCCAGTATTTACCATCGAACTGTGCACTCAGGAAACACGCTGCATTATTCTTTCCATTCTCTGAACAACACAAAACAGCCCCCTCTCCCTTCCCCCCAAAAAGGCATCTTTGGCTCGATGGTGTCAGATTTTAGTCTTCAATAGCAGTTATTTGAGAGGAGCCTAAAAACAAATGTATGTGAAATTAGAAAATTTACTTAACAGTATATCAAATATCTGTACACAGATCATATTTTTTTAATCTAAAATAGTATTTCTACTATACAGTCAAGCCCTCAAATGCTTTAAAGGAATACAAATGGACACTGGAAGGTCTGGGGTGTAGCTCAGTTGAAGAACACTTGCCCAATTTGTGTGAGGCCCTGGGTTCCTTCCCCAGCACCACAAAAAAAAAAAAAAATAGAGAGAAAATCGTGGCTGCTGAGATGATCATGGTGTTTGAGGAGGGATGAAAACACTAAGGGCACGGCTGCATGTGGGATAAACCCACCCTTACCTCCTTTCCTAGCCAGCAACCCAGCAGCCTGGGGCTCTCAGCGGAAGTCTGGTTTGTACATGCTCAGCCCGCCCCTCACCATCATGCAGCGTAGGCCAAGGAGGTGGTGCCATGACAGTGCACAGGCTGTCCTCATCTCTGGGGCGTCAGAGGTGCACACCGCAAACACAACTTCTACTCTGAGTCAGAAGTTTCTGAGTTCATCAAACATGCTAGACATAAAGCTGTCACGTATTTTAACTGTCCTTCTATTTTATGTATACCATGAATAAATTATACAATATTCTAAAAATAGCACCTTTAAAGAGTTATAGAGGTCACTTTATTTCAGCCTCCTGGATGTGCCAACCCCAGCTGATTTTGAGGACAGCACATGTAGAATGTCCCCAAATTTGGCTGTGAGAAATACACATGAATGTCTGACAAACTGGTCACAAAAGTCATGCCTCTCTCTGCTGAAATCACAAGAGCAAAGCCAGCCAAGTTCTACAATTGTAGCTTATGAGATAAAATCAGAAATATGCCCCATCCAAAATGTTTCAGCATAATCCAGACAATAGTCAAAGGCATAAACTGCCATAAGGGTTAAAGATACACTGCAAAGGAAGTGCATGGGGCAGTATGTTATCAGGAAGACATTAGTGATAAGCTACATTACGTGAGGATTCTGGGTCCACACCGTTTCTTACTAGGACCTTTAGGGTCTATGACATGCTCTGTTTCTGGCACCCTTGTGGCCAGTGACTCCACTCCTAGCCCACCATTAGTTCACATGACCATGCTATTGGCATTTCTACTCACATAAAAATAATCCCATGTGTTTCTAAGATGAATTTACCTATCCACCTGTCACACCTTCATACGGGGTTGGTTAATACTAGCTGGGTATTATAATAATAATTTTCCAGAAAAGAACAAATTTTAGTTTTCTGAAATTACAGAGCCATATCCAACAACAACAAGCAGAGAAGTAGCAGATTGACACAGGGCTTTATTTAAGCTGTCTGTATGAAGGAAGTAATGTGTGTCCCTACCAATTGCCTGTGAGATTCTAAGGGTGGAGTGTACAAAGCCATTTTTTTGTAGTTATTTCATATCCTAAGGGTCATATATGTAAGGAAACGAATGTCTGTAGTGTGACCAGCAATGATAATGATACAGCATCTATGTTCATATCTCTGTCTGTTCCAAACCCTTAACCAGATGACCAGATCTTGAATTGATCTAGCAGAAAAACTAGAAAGTCAAAATATGTTACAAACTACAAATCTCCAGGGAGGTGACTCGATGACCAATTCAGAGGTTTTTTTTTTTATTTAAATAAATACTTTACATTTCATGCTTGCCTGTAATGCACTACCAGGAGCAAGCTTAGGGAACTGTGATGTAGACAGTACAGACAGTAGCAGCAAAGTGTGTACACTGAGGTGTGGTAGAGACCCTGCAGTTAGTGAGGAAAGGAGAAGCATGTGGCCCCTGTGAGAACAGTCAGCTTTGAGAAGCTCGAGGTCAGGTATGGGAATGGAAACAATACTGGAATAATGCTATGCTGTTAGTGTAGAAAGCAAAGCTGTGAGCAACCCTGCAAGCAATCTGAGCACAAGTGTCAGTTTCCTCCAGACGACCCTACATGATGACAAGAGGGCACGCTGGAATCACAAGGCCAGAACTGCATCCAGACATAATGATTCCAGGTTTCAAATCATTTCAGTTGTCTAAACCCTACGCTTAGATATAGGAATCTCTTCCCCACATCTCTCTCTTCTGTTCTACTTCTGCCATTTAATTGACATCTGGGGTTGCAAGGGAAAAATTCTTGAAATCAGAGCCAAGAACACACCTGCTGTGACACTCAGGGAGCCTGGGGTGGGAAGAGAAAGCCCTCAAATGGATGGGGACCAAGGCCAGGTGTGAGGAGTGGCCAGCCTGAGGCATTGTCAGTGCCAGTGCCCCCTCATTAATCTTTAGAAAGCAGCCTTGGCCAAGGTCATGAAGTCACCTTAAGACTTGGGAAGGAGAGACAGAACAAAAGAAGCTGTGTGCTTAGTGTACAGTGTCTGCTCCCTCTGAGGGATAAATGCTCTGAACATCAGCCAGGCTCAGCTTGCTTTTCTTCCTCTCACATTTCTTTCTTACAGAATGGATGCAAGAAAACTTAAAGGACATACCATCTAATCTACTTTCCTGTCAGCGTGAAACATTCAACATAATTCCAAGTAGGAAAAAAGACTACAGATGCAAGAATGAACATCTGTTTACTTTAACTTCCTACTCCATACTAAGGATAAACTCACTCAGGTAGAAACATGAAAAACTAGGACAAAAGCTATGTCTGAATCCGTCTTAGCTGCCTTAGTAAATGCCCTTTAAACCCCAGCAGTCCCAGCAGCCAGCCACTGCCAGCAGCGGCTCTGCTCCCCAAGTCTGAGCCTAGAGGCCAAGACCTCTGCATGAAAACATGACTTTCTACTCAAAAAGACAATGCGGTAACAATACTGTGTCACGCTGTAGTCTTCCATTTGGGAGCTGTCAGTTAGGAACTAGAATACATCTCTATGATCACTCCTTGGAGTAGATGCCCTCCTGCTTGCTGCAAGAAAGGCTTTGATCCTTGGACTTCATAGTCTGCTTTGGAAAGTGTCAGCTCCTAGCACCAAAGGGTTTAATCTGAAGATCATCATTAATGAAGGAGAAAGATGAGGTTTGCATACATGTCCCCTCTCAGTGAGAAATGTTTGGGATTGGGAGACATGAGTATGTACAGAAAAAGAAAAGCTAGAGGTGTTTTGTTTTGTTGTTTTCCCTGATGGCTTGATTCAGTAATGAATGTACCTTGATAAGAATAAACACACCAGCTTCTTATCCTTCGCTTCCTACTGTGTAAATATTTGTGATGTGTTCATTTTGCCAAGTAAAGTTCATCTCTTATCATCATTTGGGTCTCAGCTTTCTCCAGGCCATACTCACACATCCACTCAAATGAGCAACCATCAACATCTATTTGCTCCACCAACCCCTTGGCACTGGGTAGTTGGGGCTTTTCTTATTTCGGCACCAAGGGGTTAATTACAGCATCTCTTCTCCCAAAACCAGATTCTAACCAACAGATATAATTCCAGAGCCTTACCATTTTTTTGTACAAAGGAGAAAAAGTGCATGATTCTAATGGGTGTGTACATTCCTTGCACATGGTTCAAAAGAAACCGCAGTCAATGTCCTGTGAGTTGGAGCTGCGTCTGCTAACATGACAATACACTTCTTATCACTAAAAAATAAATACTACTATAATATAAACAAAATCATTAAAGGACATTCAGAATTTTAACATCTGAGAAAAAGCTAATTCACCTATAACTGAAAGTAAAACTTCAAAACTGATAAGGCAAACACCTGTTCACCTTGGTGTATAGATTTTGGCGACAGCAGGATCATTATACTGTCTACATTCTTCAGCCATCAGAGGTGATAAATATCAAGAAGGGAAAAAGGTTGTCAAGCCCAAGGGCAAAATACTCTCTGGTACAATGTAGATCCTAAGACCCTCTAGGTGACTCTGCACCTTCAGTACTTGGTGGAACAGCATCCATTTGCCCATGAAATCTGGGTGTCCATGGGTGACCCTGGGCTTCCTCCACAATATCCAACAGGAATTAAAAGCCATGTGTATCTCATCAGCCCTTCAGTCCTCTCAATGCTTCCTAAGGATTTCCAGCCAAATATCAGCAATACGCGCTTTATACACTGGTCAGATATGCGTTGCTATACTCTTACATATGCACACCACCACCCTTCAACAATGCTTGTTCAGAAATATAAACTACATCTTCTTAGTCTAATTAGTTCTTGATGTATCTTCTAGAAAGTTAAAAATGTACCTAGAATCAGTGTATCTCATTCAACCTTCACTGCTAGGGAAAAACAGAAACTGAAAGAAGATGACAATTGATCACAAATGAACAATGGGCTTGTGACTCCCAAAGATTGTAAAATTATTTCTGAAAATTGCTGTAATAGTAAGACAGTAGCAGCAACAGCATGAGACCTTAGACTGAGATACAATTTCATGCAAAAACAAAAACTGGAGTGTCTGTGTATATGTTTTCATGTGAGTGAAAGGTGGTGAGGGTGAAGACCCTTGGCTGGTCAGGGATGTCAGAAGTGCCCCTGCTATCTGTAAGAGCGAGGACTGGTGGAGATGTCCAGTAATCATTCTCAGTGACAAAAATCTAAGATGACAGTGTAGAACAGGATGAAAGAGACTTATTCTCGTCCACTTGCAGAGTAGGAAAACTGAGGGAAATGTGGCCGTCGCTCGTTGTCCATGCAGTCCATGCCATCTTCATCATCTGTGGGCAGCAGACAGCTATCGTCATTTATGTTTGCAGTATTATCTCTGTTATCCATTTTACAGACAATAAATCTATAAACAATCTCCATAAAATCTCCTTATTTTTAAAGGAAAACTACTATTTCTAAATGTATATGATCTACAAAGAAATACTATTATAAAACCGTTTTTAAAACATCAAAATATCAAGATTCAATACTAACAGGAAAAAATGTTACTAAAGAAAACAGAATTCTCCTTTCAAGACTCATGCTTTTCAGGGATACATTAAGTTCTAAGTTTTAGGTCATTATTAAATTCTACACAATCCATTGGGTCTTCAAAGTGCTTGTATTTCTTTTTCTTCCTGGTGACCTTACAATAAGACTGCAAACTAATCTTCTTAAGTAGCATTAGTCAAGATCTACCATCAATTAACTCACTATTCTCAATTTTCTGTGATAAAACTTTAAGCTATAATAAAGAGAGCAAGATAAAAGATGGAAAACAAAGGGCAGCATTCAAGTCCTGGTTCATCAGGAAAATAAGGGATTTTCAAGATGTGGGGAAAAGGTAGCATGTATGAACCTGCCCCTCTCGTCATCTCTATTTTCCTGGATGTAAACGGCCAGGAAGGACCATGCCTCTTCCTCCCTAAATGTTCTGTGATTAGAACAGAGTCACAAAGCTCTTCCCTGGGGTGAGCTCAAGCCTAGAGGCCTCCATCTACGCCACTCCTGCTCGTCTCTAATGTTCACTGCACACTAATCCACCTGAAATCCAGATGAACAAGTCAGTATAAACCTTTAAAAACTATTTGTTTTTATTTTTATTGTGTGTGTGGGGGTGAGAGAACACACATGCACTTATGGGAAACACATGAGTGCAAGTTTCCTCAGTCTAGAAGTATCAGATCCCCGTATGCTGCTGTATGCTGGTTGTTTATTGTCAATTTGATTCAAGCTAGAGTCATTTGGGAGGAGGAAATCTTCGTTGATAAAATGCTTCCATCTGATTTACATCGGAAAGTCCAGTCCATGATGGGTTACAAAAAAAGGGTTAAGTTGATCAAGCCAATGGGAGCTATCCACGAAGCAGCTTCTCCATGGCCTTCGCATCAGTTCCTGCGTCCAGGTTCTTGCCTTAAGTTCTTGTCCTGCCTTTCTTTGATGATGGACTGTGACCAGGACAGGTAAGCCAAATAAACTGCTTTTGGTCATGGTTTTCATCATAGCAATATAAACAAAGCACTGGAATCATACGTTGTGAGGCCCTAATGTAGGGCTAGAAACTGAACCCAGGTCCCATGTAAGAACAGAAAGTGCTCTTAATTACGGGGACATCATCTCTCTCCGACTTATAACCTTTTTTTATATATATAAGCAAAATATTTCCATTTCCTAAAATCCATTAAAAAGGACTATTTCCATTTGTTTTGTTTCCCAGCCTCCCTAGGGAGCACGGATTTCATGTAATAACAGCAAAAACAGAGGCTGTACTGTACCCCATAAAAGGCTTTGCTTTCATTTGAAAAAAAAATCAACATTTTTGTTTTGTTTGGTTTTTTTTTCCTTTCTATATTCTCTTGTTAATGCATAGGGACTTCAGAAGTAAATGCATAGGGACTTCAGAAGTAAAACTGAATTAGCATTAACCTAAATTTTTCAGCTACAATGTACCATAAACTATTGCTGCAGTAGATAGAAACATACCACATATAGTTTGCATTGAACTCTATACAAATTCCCCTCTGCAAACAGACCACTGCCTTGCCAGAAGCTGGGAAGCAATCCTAGGTAGTACTAAGGTAAAGGGAACTCTCTGCCTCCTTAAAAAATATGGGTTTAGAAACAAGCCAATCATGCATTTTCTAGATCAAATTCTTTATCTGTTTGAAAGCTGAAAAGGGTTGACTGAGCCACTGTTGAGTCACACAGCATAAAATCTCTACAAAAAAGTCAGCTGAAGTTATGTTATAATTCTGACATGTGCCAAGCATGTCTGAGAAACCATTTTCCTCGCTAAAAGCATTGTGCTCTTCTACTCCAGATGACGGGGGCTGCCCTGGCTCCTGGCTGTAACCAGACCTTGTCCTAAACCCAGAAGGGCTTTGCATGGAAAGGTGTTGGTTTTGCTTGGAGAGGGAGGGAATACTGTTGGGTATCCCCAGAGAATTAAGACAGTCTCCATTGTAACTTCAATAATAATATAGCAATTCTGAACAAACACAAATCTGAATCTACAGTCTGGCTGTGAGGCCCAACACTTAAAGCGACCCACTCCAGCTCCTGTTTGCTCCATCAGGGCTGGTCACAATGAAAATAGTTCTTTGATCATGTCCAGCTGAGATAGGATGGTAGCAGTTCCCTGGGCACCTAGTCAATGGATGTGAACCTGTTCCTACTCTGGAGGACATACACTACACTGAAATTATCAACCTTACAGTTATGTCTGACTCTCTGCACTCACACAGCCTCAGGCACCTGCTTTTCTCAGAACATTTAACAAAGTGTAATTAGACAGTAGTAAAAGTGACCAGATCTCTCTCAAAGACATTTTCCTTTTCTGTGAGAGGAAAGCATAGGACCATTGATGGATGTAATGAAAGACAACACATTCTAAAATCTGTTCGATTAATTAACACCAGTTAGGACAATCTGGCACATTACTGCAGCTGTTTGTAGAAAATGGAACATTTTGCTGTCTTTCTTAACTGATGATTTATTCTTAAAAAATAATGATTTTTTTTTATTTATAAAACCAAGGTGGCAAGTGGGAAGATAACTGCTAACAAATGGCATTTCTGTGGACTTCTGAACCAGAGCTTGGTGTGTAAGCTTCTAACAAGGAGACCAAAAAAGAAATAAGAAAGAAAAAGGCCCACTCTCTGTGTAATAATGCTTTATTGCCCCCTTTCTCTTCCCATAATGGACAGCTACGATTTATGGACTTCCAAAATTAAAGCCCTTGCCTTGGCACTTAGAACCAAGAACTTCAGTTAACAGCCACTGGGACCCCTCCCCTCCAGCAGGAAGCTGGGACAGAGAGAGGCTTGGCCATCATCTCACTTGCCTTTCCAGCCTAGAGATCATGAATGAGGCGAGAGGAGGCCAAGCTGTATAGCTTCCCGAATCCTAGTCTACGGCATACCCTGACAGGCATGGACCACACTGGCTGCTGCACGGTACAGCAGGAGCAAAGCCATACTCTACTTCTCATGCCCACAGAAGTCAGCTTCCCACAGGCTAATAGCACCCACCTTGGGAATTATCTACCCTAAGGGCTTTCTGTACAGTCTTATCACTCTAGAAAGGAACTCATCATCCTTCAAAGATACTGAGGAGGCTTATGCAGAATGGCCTACTCTGGTTGATGAATGGAGGTGAGGAAAGAGGTTAAAGTTAAATTCTAGAAGCAGAGCATATAAAGCATCTTCTCTCCAACATTTCAGAGGTTTTAGGAACTGAGAAATTAACATACAAATTCTCATCAGGACAGCTACCATGAGTTAAGGGTTATAAACATGAAAACAGGAGTCAAGATGTCCTGGTCCTTGACTCCTGAGCCAAATTATTCATGAAACAGTGACTGACTAGCTAAAAGAGTATCTTTGATAGCTTCTAATTTCACTTGGTCGAGACTGTCTAGAGTTTTAAACTGTTTTTACAGCTACTACCTTTTAGTCTTATATTTCTTCATGCTCATTTCACTTAGGAATTTATTATATTGGACCCACCCCTCACTTTCATGTAGATCATGAGGACCAGTTAATCCGGCCACTCAAGCTTGGAGTCATCTAGAGCCTTTAAGAGCTGGCTTGTCAGGCACACTCCAGAGAAACACAGGCTCTAGAGATTATTCCAAAAACCTTGGGCTTACTCATCAGGCAGTTGAGGCATCTCATCTCAGAACTAGTAAATGGCAGAGACAAGATGTGAAGTAAGCTCCCCAGCTCTGAGTCTATGCTTTCACATCTTCTAACTTGTAAAATTGGGCTTTTACTTTTAACTTTATGAAGTCAACTATCTACTCATGACTCTTCCTTTTCAAGCCCTACCTATTTATATTTTTTCAAATTCACATATTCAGCTGTCTTAAAAAGACTCCTCGGATGACAAAACTTCTGTTTAAGAAAAGAACCATCTTGACAAGGCTGAGACTGAGGACAGGGACAGGTCATGAGTCAAGTGTGGTGTTAAGGCCCAGGCACGTTATTCGGAAGGTTGAGGCATCAGGATCCTTTGAGATCCAGACCTAGCTAGGCTTGTGAGATTCCCTCCAACACACTTTCAGTAAGACACCAATATCTTCCTATCCCGGTGTAGACTATGGATGTCAACTGGGAGGAAAGGAAGCCCAGATATCCAAAGGCAACTGCACTGTGCTCAGAACAGGGCATATTCCTTACCCTAACTGTCCCCGGTCCCAGTCACAGTTTATGTTCACTTGTTTAATAAATACTTATCAAGTATCTATGCTGGGCCAGGCATCTATCCTGGGACCTGGGACAAACAGCTACTAAGTCATGAGATCCTTTCTCTCAGTAATATTATGTTACACTGACAAAAATAGAAAACAAACTAACAAAAAAAAGCAAATAAAGGCATCATCATCAAGACAGAAGCATTACAGTAGAATGGAGCTTGTTAAGACTACACTACTTCTTGGACTGGGTGAGAATATAGATGTATACTGTAAAGGGAACCCAGCTTAGAGCTTTACCCTGGGGAATGATGCTCTGAAAACAACTAGCCTTAGATCCAAATGACACAGCCCAGAAAGAACATAGGGTAGGCATTTTCTAGACGTGTTCAGTCATTCACTGGTGCTTCCCAGCATTTTGAACAATTCTATTGCTACATTCTATGCTGGAACCAGAGGTCAAGGCCTGTGCCCATAATTTCTACTCAGATAACCCTTAACTAATTGCCTGCAACTCCACAGGCCTTTGAATACTCTCCAACTTCTTAGTGATGCTAAAAGTCTACCAATAGCACATGGGCTATTTTAGCATGTGGGCATCTTGAGCGCTTTGCTGGTATCCCAACTGAGCTGATGAGCCCAGCTCCTAGCTGTGTGTGAGACACTGGGCTCCAAAGTCTTCACTTATAAAATGTTAAACACTTCTTCTTGGTGAATCTAAAGGCACAAAGGACCAAAAGTGCACATATGTCCACACAGACATTTCCTCTCAGGGCATATACTCTCCTGGGTGCAGAGCCATGGAACCCAGATGAGTCCTAGTTTGTGTTTCAACAATAAAATTAGTCAACCGTGACCATTATGGGAATAGCATTTCTTTTTCTTTTTCTGTCTCACAGACATTCAGTGTAACTGAGTAGTACCAATAAACAACAGAGAAATATGTTCAAACAACGAAAAAGTAAGGAAGAAATGCTAAAGGATGCTATATATGAATGTCTGGGATACTTTTAGCTTTTCAAACATCACCTCAAAACTCTACCCTATCCTCATTCTTCATCAAAATTTACTTATTTATAGCATTTCTTAGAGTACAGGGCATATTTTAATGTATATGGAACAACATGAAATGGTATGACCACACAGCCTAATCCATTTTTAATTTAAAGTATGTGCATGAAAATAACAATCTAAACTGTGTTGAAAGATACTACTGTTTAAGGAAAACCTAATTTTAAAAGTAAAAAGTTCAAACGACTAAGTAAGGAGGAGGCAAAACAAGCATTAATTCTGACGATATGACATAGGAAACAAGGTCTGGATTAGGGAATGCTCCCAACAGTCAGCAAAGCACGGCTGAGACAGCAGCAAGGAAGACTAAGTCTGTATTTCAGCCTCTAACTCTCCTACCCAGGACTGTTCCTGTTCCTGCTGCTCTGCTGTTCCCTCACAAGGAGCTCCAAATTACCAAGAGAAATGGAATCAAAGTCACAGTTTGATTTAATCTTTAAAGTAGCAAATGATTCTGAAAAGGACTGTTTACAATTATTTTAGAAAGCTATCAACTGCGTAATAAATTTACTTACATTTTTCAGGTGGTGTTATTGTAATAGTTTGAGCAGTAAATTCTTCATCAAAATATCTTGTATCGGTCTCAGATGTTACTTGAGGCTTAAAAGGAGGTACAAGCTATAAGAAAAGAGAATACTGTCAATGTATTTTAATTAAGAAAACCTTACTTTTAGGATATAATTAGAGAGCAAACAACGAAACGAATGGTGCCAAAGACTAGAAGGCTGAGTCACATTTTAAGGTAGACAAGGTGCTTGGCTCCCTCTGTCAATAGTCTAAAGATAGGATAGTAAGATCTTGGCTACGCCATTAACAACTGATTATGTGAAACAGAAGAATGGGTAAATCATGAACCATGTTGAGAAGAGAGCACTGTATAGTCTGTTCTAATTATTCACTGATAACAGGCTTAGAGGGACTATTGTAAGGAAGTTGGCAACCAAGTGAGATGGCGGTTCTTCCTGGGGCAGCAAGAATGCAATCTTGCTTCCTACCCTTTCTTTCTTTCCTGGTAACTGGCTTAATTGGTTAATATTAAAAATATAACTGATCTAGGAGTAGTGATACACTCCTGTGATCTCAGGATTCAGAAGGCTGAGGCAGGAGGATCACAAATCCAAGGCCAGTTGGGCTACATAGTGAGACACTGTTTCAAAATCAACAAACCAACATATCAACAAAGAAAAAGCAAAAGTCAACTTAACACAGCTGTTCTGTAAAGCACAGACAACACTCTACCTTTATAATTTGTAAAGAATTCTGCTTTCTTGGAATGGGCATTGATGCCTACCTTTGCCATAGAATCAGAATTCTTAGCAGCCTCTGAAATTCATGAAAAACTGCATCCAAGCTTTTACTCCCTCACAAGGGCTGTATCCTGAAGGCAGTCTGAAGCAAGTATGCTAGCACTAACAGAGCTGGAGCTGGACTGACTTGAGTGGGTCTCAAAGCAAGAAGAGGATGGAAAGGAAGCCTCAGGTGGCTGATCCATGTTACCCTGTACTGGCTGTAGGGGAGCAAGGTGATAGGATTCTCACTTATCAGAACTCTGACCCCAAAGGGCAAGAGAGCATATATATCTCCTTTTGAAAACAAGATGCTTAGTCCCAGACTTTGTGAGTCTCATCAGAACAAAATGTAATTCTTACAAGGATAGGAAAAAGAAACAGGATAAATAAATTAGCATGTTTTGCTAAAATATTAAAGAAGAAAAACACAGTTGAACTGAGAGAAGTGTGTTGTCCTCATTCTCACTGCCACCAAATATGTATTAAAATGTTTATTCTCTAGACAGATTCTGTTTTTTTAAAGTTGGTAAGTGGGGTCTGCAAACAAAACAAAAATATGAAGCAGATTTAGTGGCATACACCTAAAGTACTGCACCAGGAGACAGAGGTAGAACTGTGAACCTGAGGCCATTCTGGGCTACACAGAGACCCTGTCTCAAAGAAGTAAGACTATATATAAGTACAGCTTTCAAAGAGATAACAACATTAAAGTGGCTTTAATGCTCCTAAGTGTCTATAAAAAGAAGGAATTTGGACACTCAAGGAAATACATGAACTAAGGAAAGGCTATGTCAAACTCAGGGAAAGAACCAAATGTAAGCCTTGATCTTGGACTTGCAACAATCCCCCCCTTCATTTCTTTACAAACGAGAACAAATAACAGGCCAAACCAAACCACACCCCCTAGTCTGTGACATTCTGCCATAGTAACCCCAGCACACAACTACTGCATGAGCTTTTCTATTTTGGCCTTAAGCCAACAGTATCATATCATCTTTGTTATCTATATCTCTAGGCACCTCTTTCAGAATATTCTTCTATCAGCTGCCCCAGTGTAAACCCTATAGAAATGGTAAGCACTAATAATCAGAAACACCTAGCTACAAATTAGTTTTTGTGTGCTAATTCAGTAAAAAGCAACCATATTATTAAAGTATAAACTTGATATATTTACCCAACAAATATATTGTACTTCTAATAGATCTTTCTTTGAAAGTTACTGTGTTTTTAGAAAATGTTGTTAATGATCAGAACAACAGGATCAAGATTATGGGCTACTACAGTATGGATCTAGAAATGTCCATGTGATAAAGTCCTTGATTTCAGAAAGTTAATGATTTTTTTTGTCTTAGATCACGTGCTCTTGAAGGTGACCACTGAGCCTCGGTTTCTCCCTTTTATTTCTCTTTCATTGCTGTCATAAGTCAGCAGCTTGTTCCACCTGTACTTCCCACCATGATGTGCCATCTGCATCATGATAAATCCAATAGAAATAGGATCGGTCAGTCACATGTGGAAACTTTCAAAATTGTGAGTCAAATAAGCCTCTTTGGGGGCTGATTATCTTGATTATTTTGTTATTACAAAAGACAATGTATTCAAGGCATTAAATTCAGTTGACTGAAAAGGCATGTTTAGAGCTGGGTTTACTTGTATATACTCAAGTATGTTGAGTACTCTTCTAGCAATCAAATCACACACTAACATTCACTATTTTCCTAAAATTAAATAGTTATGTTTCTTTACAGTATAAATAGAGGAATACATTTGAAAGATAATTTTCTTAAATTCATGAGAATACCTCACAATCCATAGTTCAACTTGGGTTGGAAATACTCTATGAGTGTAAGACTAAGATCTTCGAAGTAAATCCCCCCAGACTTCCTTTAGTATCAAATCATTTGTGACTATCTTGTACCTGTATGTTTAATTTTTTTGTTTGTCTGTTTTCTATTTTAAGGCTGTGGTGCTTAAGCAATTGTGGCACAACTGAGCATACTTTGGATATATACTTAAAAATGGTATTACTGGGTCTTGAGAAAGGTTGTTTCCTAATTTTCTGAGAAATCACCACAAAGATACCCCAAGGGGCTGTACCAGCTTGCATTCCCACCAGCAATGCAGAAGTGTTCCCTTTTCCCCACAACCTCTCCAGCATAAGTTGTCATCAGTGTTTTTGATCTTGGCCATTCTTACAGGTGTAAGATGGAATCTCAGAGTTGTTTTGATTTGCATTTCTCTGATGACAAGGATGTTGAACATTTTCTTAAGTGTCTTTCAGCCACTTTAGATTCCTCTGTTGAGAATTCTCTGTTTAGGTCTGTACTCCCATTTTTTTATTGGATTATTTGTTCTTTTGATGACCAATTTCTTGAGTTCTTTGTACATTTGGAGATCAGACCTCTGTCTGATGTGGGGTTAGTGATGATCTTTTTCCATTATGTAGGCTGTCATTTTGTCTTGTTGACCATGTCCTTTGCTTTACAGAACTTTTCAGTTTCAGGAGGTCCCATTTATTAATTGTTTCTCTCAGTGTTTGTGCTACTGGGGTTCTATTTAGGAAGCGGACTCCTGTGCCAATGCGTTCAAGTGTACTTTCCACTTTCTCTTCTATAAGGTTCAGTGTGGCTGTGGCTGGCTTTATGTTGAGTTCTTTGATCCATTTGGACTTGAGATTTGGGCATGGTGATAGATATGGGTCTATCTGATTCTTCTACATTCTGATATCCAGTTATGCTGGCACCATTTGTTAAATATGCTTTCTTTTTTCCATTTGATATTTCTTGCTTGTTAAAAATCATGTGTTCGAAGGTGTGTAGATTAACATCTGGGTCTTCGATTCTGTTAAGTGAGATTCTTATAAGAAACAACCGATATATATTTTATCCATAGGCATTTCTTAAAGCTTATGCTATTTATATTATATGGAAAAACTAATGTTAGTTTTGACAGCTGTCTATGTTCTTTTACATCCTACGTAAAATACCTCATGACCAAAACAAGGCAGCAATTATGATGTTTAGCCATGAGAGTGTCTAGAATGTATTTGGAATGCATCTTTCTCTGGATAAAGTTTAAAAAGTGAGTCATCATTTGAGGGTGATAAATCTGTGTTTCTCTTCTCGTTTCCTGTTCCATGAAAACAATCACAATCACTAACATCTGGATAACCGCCTTCTGTCACTCAACTCTTCAACTAGAAATGCTAACTGCAACACTAGAATACCCTGTCTGACTCAGAAAGTTCCATTACAACACTTGCATGACATTTCACCAATGAATTTGAAATATGTTGCAATAATGTGTTCTAAAAACTAACTCCATTCTTGACCATGCATGTTTCCTGGTACTTAGTACCATTCGTCTACTCTCTTATTCTCCATGTCAAAGCCACATTTCCCACCTACTTTGTCATCCTTTTCTTCCTATAGAGGAAACCCATCCTTCAACTCTATACTCCTGACTCCCAGAGGTTTACAGTCTTTCCTGTTCAAACTCAAATGCTGGTTCCTTAGACAATTTTTTTTTATTGAATTAAAGCACTTTTCCTCTTGCCTCTCCTTATACTTTTAGACTAAAATCAGTTCCTATTTCTTTTAAGTTATCTATAGAATCCATACTTCCTTTTCCTTCCTTGATGCCTCTATTTTAATTTCCAAGACCCCTGAAAGTTAATATACATCACTGTGGTGGTTTGAATAGGAATGGCCCCCATAGACTCATGTGTTTGAATGCTCAGCCCATGGAGAGTGACACTATTAGGAGGTGTGGCCTTCTTGGAGTAGGTGTGGCTTGTTGGAGAAAATGTGTTGCTGGAGGTGGGCTCTAAGGTCTCATATACTCAAACCTAGCACAGTGTGGCATTCTCTTTCCACTGTCTTAGGATTCAGAAGTAGAACTCTCAGCTCTTTCTCCAACACATGTCTACCTGGATGCTACCATGCTTCCTGCCATGATGGCAATGGACTACACCTCTGAAACTGTAAGCTGGGCCCGATTAAATGTTTCCTTCGTAAGAGTTGCTGTGGTCACAGTGTCTCATCACAGCAATAAAACCCCAACTAAAACAATCACTGAGGCACACTTTTAATGGGATTCTTTTCTAGACCCTTTCCCTGCTACTATACCAACAAATCTAGAAAAGGTTCCTGTACTGTACGTCATTTCCTTCCACCAGGCACAGGAGCAGCACTATTCAGAGGTGTGCTATGTTGACAGGCATCTCTCCACTAACACATCTCTCCTTGTCTCTCCAGTCAGTCATGCCACTTATTACTGCTTTTTCTTTCCTTAAATTGTTCTTCTCCCTTTCTTAAATATCACATTTCCATTTATTTCAATATCATATTTCCTTTAATTTTCCTTTCTATGAATGTTATCAAAGCTAAGAAAGGTCAATGACTGAAGTGTAGAGCAAAAGGCAGCCTTAGAATGCAGGCTAAAAAAAAAAAAAACCTCCTACGAAACACAGGTAGATGCATAGATCTATAGTAAATGATGAATTTATAGCATTTTAAACCACTTTAAAGCAGTACTGCTGAGAGTTTAGTGGGTGTAGCCCTATGGTAGAGAGCTTACCTAGCAATTATGCAACCTGGGTTTAATCCCTAACACTGCAAATATCAGAACTGTTATCTATAAAGCAACAATCATAATAATCATATGCTGTGATGGAAAATGGCAGCACAGAAATGGTGACAGGAGGAAAAGCTGCTGAATGTGATGTGGTTACAGCTGGAAGCAGACTGAGGGGAAACAGACACTGCAGAGTTTAGACACACCCTCCAACAAAAAAACAACTACGAGCTAGTAAGATTATGGCAGAGGCAAAATGGAAGCAGAAATACCAAACAAATCACAAAAGAGGTAGGCAAGAAGAAAGGCAAAAAAGACAAGCTAAAAATCAGCCAGACAACTATATTCAACAAATGAATTAAATGAAGATAGCTGTATATTACATTTCATTAAGTCATACGTTATGCAATAAGAAAAAACAATACACTACACAAAAACAGAATCTACTTATTTATAATTTAAACAGATAAAGTAAAATGATGAGAAAAAACATACTACACATATACACACACAAACACACACACAACCTTATATTTAGTAAGAGAAAAAACAATAACTAGTCCCATGGATTAATTCATCAAGATATACCACTTCCAAATTTAAACATATATACAGTTGACAGTGCAAATTCAGAACACAGAAAGCGGTCTAGGAGTGCAGCTCTGTGGCAGAGCACTGGCCTCGCACATGGAAGGATCTGGGTTTGAGTAGGATCACTGAAAAAAAATTAACAAATAAACAAAACCAAAAAAGAAACACAAAATTAAAAATATGTTTACAATTGTGGCTGAAGATTTCAACAACTGCTTGTCAGTAACTGATAGTACCAGTACACGGAAGAATGCTGTCGGCATGAACTGCACCATCTGCCATCTTAACAGAACATGTGTCCCATACCCACAGGAGCATCTTGGGAAAGCATGCTACAGAGTGAAAGCCGAATCTGTGTTCCTTCTTCTCCTCCCTACTCTACCCCTGATAGCTTAAAGATTTATTTTTAAAAAAAACTTTGTTATAAAAAATGTCACACAAAAATGTCAAACAACAAAATTATCCAGATTCAGAGATAATTCAATGAACTTCTATAATTACAACAGCCAATTGGTCCTTCCTCACCCCTATTATTTAGCTGTACTTTTTAATCTTTCCCACATGCCATATAGATAAAATATTTAAAATATTTTCTAAAAGAAAATGTACTTCAAAATGAGAAAACAGGTCTTTTAAAGTCTCAAGAGCATCAGCTCTCAGCCTTCCCACACTATGTCCCTTAATACAGTTCCTCACGTTGTGCTGACCCCCCGGCCATAAAATCATTTTGTTCTTATTTCAAAACTGTAATTTTGCTACTGTTATGAATTGTAATGTAAATATCTGTGTTTTCCAATAGCCGCAGGCGGTCCCTGTGAAAGGGTCATTTGACGCCCAAAGGGGTCATGATCCACAGGTTAAGAAATGTTGGCCTAGGGGAAAAAAAAGTCTCAACAATAATCATGGTTCTAACTTACAAAACTAGAAAAATAAACACAAATGCGGCAAAATAATGAAATAATCAAATGGGGTAAGTGAGACTGCACAGTGGCAGCACACTTCCCTAGCACATAACAGGAAAGACATTGGTTAAGTTCAAGTCCCAGCACACTCGCGCATGTGCACGCACACACACACACACACACACACACACACACACACACACACACAGAGAGAGAGAGAGAGTAAACTAAAATCCCAAACAAACAAGCAAACCCACAATAGAGAAAAATTAATTAAATCCAAATTAATTCGATTCTTTTCAAATCTGAGGCTGGGGGTTTGAAAGAGAGCTCCATGGTTAATTGTTGCTCTTCTTGTACAGGACGGGAGTTAGGGCCCTGGGCTCCAGAACACTCATGGCAGGTCACAAACATCTGCAATACTATGAACTCCATGGAAACTACACACTCGTGAACATGACACTACACACACACAGAGTGAGTATTTACATGTGTAGTCAAAACACTCATACACACATAAAATAAATAATTCTAAAAATATTAAAATAAATAGATGAAATAAAATCTGAGGCTGGACTAGTTAGTAGTGCATACCTGTAACTCAAAGTACCAATGGAGAGAGGATGCTGGGTTTGAGGGCAAGACAGGTTACACAGGAAGACCCAGCAGGAAAGACCACGTAGACGAGTTACACCAGCAAACAACCTGCCAGAAAAATCTCCCAGCTTAAGGGTGCTAAAACGATCATGCTCTCCTAAGGCTCAAATGGCTTGTCCCTCTCTGCAAAGGGGGCTAAGGAACAAGATGCACTGGAGAACAAAGGATCAGCTCTTCCACCTTCTTCTGAGGGTTACCATGCTACTATAGCTACTTCACTTCTGTTTTTGAAGACAATGCTTAAGACATAGTTTTAAGATACTAAGTATGTCATCTCTACTCTGTCACAAATATTTAGAAAGGAGTAAAAAAAAAAAGGCAGTTTATTTGTGAATTCAAGGTCAGACTGGTTACCACCATTGGTTCTACATTACACAGAGACAGTGAGATTCTGTCTCAAAAAAACATTTTAATTAGGAAACTAGTCATTAATTATGGACTAATACGTAAAATAATAAACACAAAGTTTATTAGTAAGTAATAGTGTCCAACTTTAAAGATGAAATACCTAATTATACATAAGTTACATTTGAATTTTTATTATACTTATTTGTCTGAGTGTGTGTAGAAGGTCACATGTGGTGCAGCTCACATGTGGAGGTCAGAGGACACCTGGTAGGAGTGGCTCTCTCTACCATGTGTATCATGGGGCCACGCAATAAAACTATCACAGCCTCAGTTGTGCTGCAGCTCTTCCAGCCTGGCTTCATTTCATTCCTCGTGGCCATATCAGGTGACCTTGACCCAGTAAGTAAGTGCAGGTGCTTATGTCTGACCATGCATTATTTCCAGTTCTTTTGTAGTAGAGAGACATGATAACCAGAGCATAGCTCACAGAGGCTTTCTTAGGTACACATGTATCTCGTAAGGATCATTATCTATGATATAATGTGGATGCAATTGTCTGGATCAAGTCAATAAACATTCATAGCTTTCAGAATGCTGATGGAGTTTCATAGAGGCTGTGAAAGACCTAGAACACACATGTGTTTTCATATGTTAGAAACTCAAAATATATAAGTTTGGTTAAAGTGAAGATTTAGGTAAAGTATTTAAATGGACAATTACCTTAAATGCTTAGATATAGGAAAGGGAAAAAAAACAACCAAATTTCCCATTGTAAACAATCTAACATAGAAGTGAAATACCGATCATTCCCCTATGATTTGTACTGGTATCCTTTTATGAGACTCAAAGAGGAAAGTATTTGGCACAAAACAAATATTTCAGATAAAAAAATAAAGAAATCCAGAAATGGTTAGATTAGATAAAATAATTAGATAAAACATCAAGTAAGTTACTGAGCATCAAAATTTCACATTAAAATTTTATATAAAGATCTGGAGAGATAACTCTTTACGTATAGTAACTGGCACACAAACATGAGAACATGAGTTCAGAGTTCCAGCACCCACGAAAATCTAGGCATGGTAGCACACAGTGATACCCCGCGGCTGAGGGACACAGACAAGCAGATCCTTACTGCTCACTGGCCAGCCAGGTCAGCCTCATCAGTAAGCTCCAGGCTCAGTGTAAGAGAATGCAGAATAATCTGACTTCAACCCCACCCTCACATACAAACATATAAAAAAATTATGTAAGCACTTAAAAATCAAAATCATTATCTGTATTAACAATATCTGAAGGCAAAGTGAAGTATAAAATCGACTTAGACACGCATGTGCTGTACGTCTGGAACCCAGCACTGAGAAGGCCAGATAAGAGAACCACTATAGCTGACGGCAGGCCCAGCCAAGTGTGACACAGTCTCAAATAATGAACAAACACCATCAGGAAAAATGCACATTATAATTAAAATAAAGGTACATAATTGGCAGAAGTCATTTCTGTGGAAAATAAAGTTGTTACAAGTAACAGAAAGGATACAAATAAGACCATAAATCCTTACTTTGTTAAATACAAAAACTGTTTCACTGTAAATTGTTTTAAAAATAAAGAATTTATATATTTGAATGTGAAATGTTTTGAATTAAAGACATAAAGGCAATTTTTATAAATTATTATTTCTTTTTGGCTTATCTAAATGAAAAACAAAATGTCAGGTGTCTTCTTTTTCAACTGGAAAAAATAAGGCTGAAGAAATTATTAAGAAAAGGAAAAATAAACTCTTGACAATTGGGAGGCGTTTCAAGAGGCACAAAATTACAAATAAAAATTTATGCTAAGAAGTTTGGTTACTGTTTAATCACTAAAGTAAAATAGGAAATATCACTGCATTACTAAAGTCTATTCCCATAAATTTCTGCTGTGTACAGTATCACAAAGGCATCTTACCTTTTTGTCGTATACATCTTGCCAGTTTACTCCAGAAAAGAAACTATGCCTCATAATTTCTTTTGCATCATCTGGCCCTCCACCAAGGCTGTTGAGTATAGAAATAAAATTTAATAAATGGAAAAAATTTACATAAGTCACACAATAAAACCTTTTGTGTAGATAAAATTTACTGTGTTAGAAATAATTTTAAATGCATAGTCATAAAAATAAAAATTAAATAACTTTAATAACTAAAATTTCCAAACACACTACTAAATAAAAACCACCCTTAGACCAAGGTAAAAGACAAAAGCTTTGGAGAGTACTCTAAAGAGGCAAGCACTTCTTAGAGAGGGGGTAATGAACAAGTGACCAACTCCCAAGTAGAGATAATGCAGCCCCTCTGGGGGTTACAAGATTCAGAAATACACAGGTATCACCAGGTATAATGGAAGCTACAGTCACTGTTCCTTTTTAGTAACTGAGTCAAAATGTTCCTTTGTTAATGTAAATCCCAAAGTAAACAACTGGTTAGAGACACATCTGTGATCTTATGGAGTTAGTGGTGAAGTTAATCCCAAAACTGAAGTGGCTGGGGCAGACAGATCTGAGTTCGAGGTCAGCCTGGTCTACACAGTGAGTTCCAGAACAACTAGGGGTACAGAGAGAGACCAAGATCATATTTCAAAAAGAAAAACAATAAAACTATCTCTGGAGAGCACTGTTCCAAATAAAATCTCAGACTGCTGTCATATTGCAAAAGAACTGCACAGAGACAATATTGTTACCCATGACACATTCTTACAAGTTAATCTGCTGTGCAATTCAGAATATAAAAAATAAAAGTTAAAAATAGGGAAAAACAAGTATTTTCTATCTTTTAAGGTTTAATTTAGTACCTGTTCATTAAAAAGAGACTATGTATAAAAAATAAGACTGGAAAGGAGGGAGAAGAAAACAGAAAAAAAAAAACAAGAAAAAAATGAGAGAAAAAGAAGGTAAAGGAACAAACTGGAGTTTGGATCTAACATAGGAAACTCTCTTTGAAGTTAATCAAGCATAGATGCATGTGTGTATGAGTTCATTATGATTTTTACTATTATAAAGTGTGTAAAGTGTAATAAATACAAAGAAAAAGAATAGAATGTTTCCATTATCAACCAGCCGCAGAATTCTCACAGAAAACATTTCATTTTTGCTCAATTACAAATTCAACTATAAATGAATATGTTTTCTAATGAGTTCTGACATGGTACTGTCTGTTTATGGTAAAGCCAGAGAAGAAAGCGACATGATAAACAGCAACCATGATCTGCTTCTGTCAGTGAGTACTCAAACATGTGAGACTCTCCACAGGGAAGAGCACTTCCTTTATCTCTCCCGACATTTACAATGTCACAGAACCTGATTTAATTTGTATCATTTGATTAAAACAATCAATGACTGTTGAATAAAAGGTAGAGCTTACAACATCCCTGGAAATTTAACAGCGGGAAATTTAACAGTACTGGTGATCTGTGCATGCCAACATTAACACACCACTAGCCAGAAAACAAAACAAAATAAAAAAAACCAAACAGCTAAGGAAAGTAAGGACAGACCAACTGTCCCTGAACTGTGGCTATCAGGACCTAACTCATGGAATGAAATCTGACACAATTAGTAGATACATGAATAGCTTTGGTGTGAAATGCAAGCAAGCCTGCTCTAGGATCTTCAGAGGAGTCTTTAAATAAACTCCACTCCAGAGAAAACATTAGATTGTATAATAGGATAGCAAAGTTCTTATCTGGAACCTTCAGTCTTATGATTTCGTATTTAAGATTAAGCAACTGATCTCTGTTTTTCCAGGGGATGCTATCTCTCCCCTGGTATGCTGTCTCTCCCTGGGAGGCAGAGATCAGTATTGGGTTAACAAAGTCATCCTAAACTTGGCCTAAGGAACAAAAAAAGCAAAAACATCAAAATATTTATTTCTGAAAAGAATTTAATATTTCAAAGTATAAATCAAACCAGTTTGCATTAAAAAAATCAGAACTCTATTTTCTTAAAGTTTACAGTTTGTTTATAGTTCACAATATTGTTTTATGTGTACTTGAGAAGGCACATGAATTAGAGAAGCAGCCATTCTATAAGTTAAAAAATGTCAATCTGGATACAGTTGTTCATTTTTGTATAAAACCTCAGTTCTTTTGCAATAATTGGCTTAGGACATAGCTAGCATGTTTATCAAGATACATAAAATAGTGCCAGTGAATGCTATGCAATCTCAAAATTATAGTTATAGATTTCATTTTAGAAGCTCAAATCCATTAGCATAAAATTCTTTAAAGTATTAAGCTGTCAAAAAATTTAACGTCAATGGCCCCCTAATGTATAATTTAAATACTTCAAAATGGTGTCAAAATATGAGCTGAACTGATGCTTTGAGCCTTTTTATGCCTAAGGCCATAAACTTCAACATCAGAATACTAAATAAGCCGTTAACTCCCATGTATTCCTTACTATGAGGAACATCACAGAACTCCCATTTTTCTATAGTAGTATACCCAGCATGAGGTGGTGGTTTTCATGTAAGCTGTACTGGAGGATAAAGGAAAGACATGCAGAAGGGCCACATAGTAACAGAGAATAAGCTTCTGGTAGAAGTGTGGATGAGGAGGTTTCAGTTTTCTCTAAGGGGCTGGCCAATGGGAGTATACGGGAGTATATGGGAGTATATGGGCAACATAAATGGGACCTGCAGGAGTTCTTCATCCTCTTCCTCCTCTTCTTCCTTTCCCTCTTTCTCTTCTCTTCTTTTTTGGAAGAGAGGTCACAAGGATGGGCAGGCAGACTTGGGAGGACTGGGAAGTGAGTGTTATTGGGGTGCATAATGTGAAATCCCCAAATAATCAATAATCATTAAAATATTATATTAAAAAAAACTCAAAGATGGTTAATCCTTTAGGAGAACTCACAGGAATTCAGCAAAGAATACAAAAAAAGAAAAAAAAATTAAGCAGCACTTAAAGTAGCTGAATGAAAAAAGAAATCCCAGTATCTGATTATGTTCAAAGCCTCCTGGAGAATGTTGCTGGCTTTATTTTTCCTAGAGCTAAACTGTTATTTCCCAGGTTTCTGCCCAGGCCGTCCTCTTTCCACACCCTCCTTTCTGTGCTACTTTTCAGTCTCCAGTTACCCCCTTAGATGTCAGTGACCACCCAAATCTATAGTTGGCTACTATGACTCTTTTAAGCATTGACTGCATTTCTTCCAGATGATTACTTGACATTTCCATCTAGGTTTGCCAACGAAACCTTAGACGTGCTATAAAGTTACTCTCAGCATCCACCACTACAAGCCTCCATCTTTGCTTGTACTCCCTAAATTAACCACCCTAACTGGGTACTTCTAGGATTATCCATACCAACTTCCTCACATTTTTATTTATTCACAACTGTATTGTTTGTTTGTTTCTAAAAATCCTTTAAAGAACCTGCTTTCTTATTAGAAATATTTGCTTATTGTTTTTAAGATATAATCTTCCTATAGTGTTCAGGCTGGCCTCAAACCCTAAATCTTCTTGCCTCAGCATCCTAAGTAATGTATCTGCCATACAGGCTTTGTAAAGTGTTCTGTCTTCCTGTCCTTTACTTTGCAAATCAGACCACTCCACAGCAGCCAGGGCTGTTTTCTTATCACACATATCTCATTACACCATCTCTTTCTTTAAAGCATTCTTCTGGTTTTTCATCCTTCCCCGAATAAAGATTATTTTCTAAGAAACATAAGACCCTTACAGTCTAATAAACCTGTTCCATCTTTCAATGGTGCTCAACTCATATTCTATAGTCTAGGCACTGAGCGTTTCAAATGTCATGTTCATGTGCAAGTTTAGCTATATTTTACATGCAAATGATGCCTGAAGCCAGCTCAGGTTCTCAAAATCTCTTCGGCTGAGCTAATGATCAAGAGCATTTGCACATAGTTTGGCCTAAAAATATGCAAATAGGTTTGTGCCCTTTGTTACTCTACAAATGTTTAGAGCGATGTGCTCCTGCTGTCTGTCTGTGCATCCTCAGTACTCTGATGCAGCAGTACAGAGACCTGACACTATATAAAAAAGCTTTATAGGCCTGAGAGAAGAAAATATGTATCAGGGCCCTAACATTCTTGAAATTTACCTAATATATATTCAAAAGTTTCTAAGTACCTACTATGTGCTATCTGTACGATGGGAATGAGCCAATACTAGATAAATTAATGAGATACAAAGAACATAAACAAGACTTTGTTTTGCCAGAAACTTACAGAAACACCACAAAACAAAGAGTGACCAAAGTTGTCTGGAAGAGTCAGAAAAAGATGGGATAAAAATTCACTGCCCTTGAAACCAGGTCAAATATTAAGATTCTCCCCCACCCAAAAAGATGAAATGGTAGGCACAGCTCTGCTTAAAAACAATCTTTCAGCAAAGTCTGCTCATTCCATAACTGAAATAACCACCTTAACTTCAATACATCTCAAAAACTATACTGAGAAGTTGGTTCTGCAGACAAGATACACGAGAAATACTATGCACACATCAGGAAATTTGGTTTTCTATTCTGGCTCCACATGAATTTTCAGTGAGACCCAGACACATCACTTACCTTCTGCACATGAAATGTTTACAGTATCTACTCAATCTACTCTGGAAGGCCCCCTAAAAAGCAAACTAAATCAACAGAAAAGCACACACTCAGGGAAAAAAGGATGAAAATCTTTTTATAGGTCTAAGGAAACAACTGAGCCACTAAAGATCACTCAATACAATCTTTGAATGGTCTTCACAAAACAAAGTGAAGAGGCCTCTTTCCCTTACCCATACCACACATGGCAGACGGGGGAGGGGCCGCTCTCCTGCTCTTCTTCTCATCTAGGTGAGGTGCACACCTGTGTGAGAGGTGGGGCCATCTTTTCCTAGTGCAGAGGTCAGCTCTCCTCTAAGGGGCAGAGTCAGCTCTCCTGCTGCAGTATTTAGCAAGGGGCTTGCTCAATATAGCATGGTTCCCTTAACCCCTGTGCTAACAAGGGTCCCAGACATGGATCTTGGCAGCAGCTCAGGCCCAGAGTCTCCAAGTCCCAGTGGCAGCACAGGTCACCCAGATCAGTATGGCCCCTGCAGTAACATTGCCTTTAGACACCATCATTACCACCTAAGCAGATGAGAGAGCTGGCCAGGGTCTCAAGAGTGAGAGAATTATCCCCATCCATCACTAGCTGCATCACACTGGAGAGCAGACCCTGCACCCGCCAAGGCAACATGCTAGTGCTGACCCTGCTGACATCAACTCAGGAGAGCCAGCCCCGATGGCATGAGAGCAGGACAGTTGAGCTGAGTACCCCCACCCCCACCCCCGACCCCAATATGCTCCCCATAGCAATCAGGAGAGAGGGCCCTGCACCTTGCCTGGGCAAAATAGTAGAGTTGGCCCTGGTGGTGTGAGTTTGGGTGACCTGAGAGCAGGAAAACTGGCCCCGCTCCTTGCTGCAGGCTGCACTAGGTGAGCTAGTCTAGGCAGTGCTGGAGAGGGAAAAGCTGGTGAGCTGACCAATCCAACTACCACCCAGGCAAAGACAGGGCTATGAGTTGTCCCACCTCAACACCCATTGAATTATGAACTATTGAAACATGTGAAGGAAGAACCTACAGATTGAAAACAGCAGGATCACCATGACACAGAACAACAACAGGATATCCAAGAGGAACCCCCAGTGAGAGCCCATTATCGGTGGTGTAGCAGAAGCCACAGACCTTTAGTCAAGTCAATTACTTACAGCAGTGAGCACTGGCAAGTAAAGATGAACAGACTACAGGGTAAATTGTGTGACTCAATGGGCCCCACTACAGCTTCCACAACAAGATTCCCTCCCTCCCTCCCTCCCTCCCTCCCTCCCTCCCTCCCTCCCTCCCTCCCTCCCTCCCTCCCTCCCTCCCTCCCTCCCTCCCTCATTTTGTTTGTTTTTGTTTCTTTGATTTAGTTTTTGTTTTTTCTTTTAAATTTGGTTTGTTTTGGGAGGAGGTTTCAAGGCAGAGGGTGAATGAAAGGGGACAGAGATAAGTGGGATCAGAATGCATGATGTGAAATATACAAAGAATCAAGAGAAATTAAAAGAAATAAAAAAGTGATGGTAAACTATTATATATGGTTATTTCTGCTGAAAGCAGTATGACATTCTTAAAAATTTATTTACCTTTAAACTTATTTTTTACTTTATGTGTATGAGCGTTTTACCTACATACATGATATATATACATATATATATGTATACATATACACACATACACACACACACACACACATATCTTTTGCATGTTTGATGCACCTCAGGAGATCAGAAGAAAGTGTTGGAGCCCTTGGACTGGAGTTACGGATGGTTGTAAACCATTAGTTAGGTGCTGGGAACAGAAACTGGATCCTTTGCAAGAGCAATCAGTCATTTAACTACTTATACCACATCTCCAGTCCTACATTCTTATACACTTAAAAATTAGATACCTACAGTGAACACCTCTGCTAAAGGAAACAAAGATCGAGTTCTAAGAATTCACATACTTCTTTCAAACATTAAAGAGTCTCTCAAATATATGTTAAGAATGAATAAAAAAACACTGGTAAAGCATTAGGTGAAGTATTCTGGGCAACCAAAAAGATGAAGTCATCTATTCTCTAGGTGCTTAGAGTTTAATGAGCTTTCATGGAAGTGCCGATACTTATGGGGAGAGGACAGATTCTGCCTGCTTGCCTGCTTGCCTGCCTGCCTGCCCCCCCCACCACACACACACACACACACACACACACACACACACACACACACACACACATTATGGGAAGGTGGAAAGATAAACACTACGTCAAGTTATGGGTCATTTTACAAACAAATTATTCCACATATAACTAGTGAGTATATTGTAAATTAATATATAAATGGACAAAAGACAGTGACTGAGCAGTAAAGGCTATAGGAGAGCTTAGATCATAACCAAAACATAGCTGTAAAAACAAAATTACAGTGTCTCGCCTTACAACCAATTTTTCAGCCATACCTGGAAAAAAAATTAAATAACAAAAAAGAGAAATGTTGCCAAGCACTGGTGGCGCAAGCCTTTAATCCCAGCACCGGGGAGGCAGAGACAGGCAGATCTCTGTGAGTTCGAGGCCAGATTGGTCTACAGAATGAGTACAGTACAGGCTCCAAAGCTGCGTAGAAATCTTCAACCAATCAAACAAACAGATAAAAAGAAAATAGAAATGTTAACCTAAATTAGTGGCAGAAAGAGTAGAAACAAGCCTTTTTTTTCTATGATGTGAATCAGGAGAAACATAAAGCCCTAGGGACTGAAAGGAAAAAGAAAGCCTTCCATTCCTAGGGTAATTAAGACATTTTTTACTCATAATATACATAAAGATTTTTCAAAAGTCCTTATTTGAAAAGTTTGTATAATATTTTCAAATTAAGAAACAGTTTATGTGTTTTTAAACTGTTCTATATTATGGACTTAAAAATAAGTCCGTATCTCAGTAAGAAAATGTCTATACCAAATACAATGGTTCCTGGAATCATGTATATTTCAACTTATTTTCAAATCATGAACTCTAACCAAATTTATCAGCAACTTATAGACTGATATCAAGGCTTACCGTTTATTTGGATCCTTTATCAAGAGCCCTGAAAGCAATGATTTTGCATCTGAAGAGAGTGTTCGAGGAAATTTAATGTCTTCCATTAGTATTAGTTCAAAGAGTTTCTCATGATCCTGGTTGTAGAAAGGCAACCTCCCACACATCATTTCATACATGACAACACCCAGGCCCCACCAGTCTACTGCTCGGCCATAGTCATTATCTTCTAATACCTAGAAGTGAAACCAGCAAAATTATTATTATTGTTGTTCATTATCATCATCATCATCATCTACTCTCACTATATGGCCTTGGCTGGCCTGGAACTTCCTATGTAGGCTAAACTGGCCTCAAGTTCATAGAGATCTGTTTGTCTGCCTCTGGAGTGCCATGCCTAGTTCATGTACATTAATGGTTAAAGTATCATTCAAAAGGAGTAAATTCTATATGAAAACAAAAAAGCTTCAATTACTTACATATAAAACAGTTAATATAAATTCAGAAACATTCAATGTACAAAAAGCAAAAGTCATAAAGATTTTCTTAAATGAATTTGAAGCATATCCAAATCTACATAACGAAATGAAAACCATCAGCTAGTATGTTTGCTTATTTTCTTTTAGGTCTACTGAATTTCACACTCTGAGTCCTTTCAACAACTTAAAAAAAAATTAGGCCATGCTGGTGACAGATCACATATTGTGCATTGTACATTTTACTTTAAGAATTAAGTTAAAACAAGAAAGAAAACGGGGTGGAAAGCTGGCTCTGTGGCTAAGAGTACTTAGAAGAGGTGGGTTCCAGTCCCAGAATTCACCTGGTGACTCACAAAAATCTGTTCCTCCACTTTAAAGGAGTTAGACATCCTCCTTTTTGGGCATCTGGTGGCCATGATTATGTGTGTGCGCACACACACACATACACACACACACACACAAAACATTTATACACACAAAATCTAAAAGAACTTTTAAAGACAATAATACAAATCAAACAGGAAAAGATGAAAACATCAAACAATTTAAATGATGACAGTATAGAGTGTGGCTGTAAAACAATAAATATGACAACTTATGGGATCCCTTATATGTTTAAAATCTTTCAGAAAATACTGAAGGAAATGAGTATCAGTATTTACTGTTCTGAAATATAATCTTTTTTTATATCTGAAGCCTCAGAAACAACAAAGTTTATCCAGGTGTGGTGGCACTCAAGAGGCAGAAACAGTGGATCTCTGGCATACAAAGTAAGTTCCAGGACACCCAAGGGCTACAAAGAGACACCCTGTCTCAAAGAGAAAGACAGAGACAGAGAGAAGCTATGGAATCTTTGTGGTATACGTCATATATATATATATATATATATATATATATATATATATATATAAAATGCAAAAAGAATTTAGTTATGGCACAAAGATATCACTTGGTTATATTAAAACACTCTCTTCAAATCTAAACAGGGCCACTTATTATGCGCGCTGACCCCAGCATGGAACTGCAACTGGAGAGCCCAAGGCCTTGTGCACAGTCGGCCACGTGTTCTACCAAGTTATACCCTCACCGCAAATGTGACTCTTGTTCAATGGAATATCTCTCACGTAGAGACAATGTCCAGTACTTTATTTAGATAACTACATTTGAATTAATATTAAACTTAAGTTTATCTGACCCTTTCAAGCTTCGAGGAAACCTGGTGTAGAATATGAATTACATCAACTAGAAAATTCTTATTTTGAATTAATCAAATGCTTTATTGAATTTTATGTATTTCTGATAGTTACATTAAAGTTAACTACTACAAAGGGCATTTGAGCAGAATGATTTAAAGATGAAGGGCAGAATGTAAAAACTTCAACCATATAGTTGTTTTATTGCCAAAGAAACCAAAAAAACCATCTGTAACTTAAGATCAAAAGCCTGGTTACTGTGACTAAAGAAAATATTTTCTGAAAGACAAACTTTACTTTTTTAATAGACAAAACCTTCGCACTCAATGTAAGTAATATGGGAACAAACAGAAGACAAAGAATAGCCTCAAGAAGCACATGGAATTTTTTATTTCTTAAAAAATACTATTGACCTTTTAAAGTAACAGTGACTATCTCAAAATTCACAATAAAGTGCATAGTTTTCTAGACCTTTATCTTTATCTAACTGATACAGGATTTTACCCAATAATAAAACAAAACAAAAACCGAACTAATCTCTAACTGGATTCCTACAATACCAACAAAACAGTGGCATACATGAAAAGGAGCCAAATGTGGTTTTTAACCTCTTTTTTTTTCATAAAACCATAAAAAGCATAAAAGCTGGATTAACTGCCTTCTGAACCCACATTTCACCAGCCGGGTTCTCATCCCCAGCTGGCAAAACTGGCAATCCTTTATTTTTGTTTAAATACCTGGTTTTCAGCCAGAAGGGTAGGAGTACATAAAAAGAAGGTTTCATTTGGAAGAGAATAGCAACTGAGAACCAAAACTACATTGTAAGAAAAAACTGGTAGATAAAATGTAATACATTTTATTTACTTTTTAAAATAAACACATTCTTAATATAAGTGGTTTTGCATCTGACACATGGACCTTCACTGACATACAGATACATGATCACGTAATTGGAACTGTTTGCTGTATCTCTTTGTGGTCAACAATCCTGATATAATGCATTGTATTACTGACATGCAGACTTTAGCATTGCTGGGAACGCACTCTAACAACTCAGCCACACTCTTAAGAAGCTTTGCTATCAACAACAAAGAAATATTTTACGTAAGTTGTGAGGTGAAATGTTCAAGAAATAAAGATAAAAATGATTGTTACATTCTACACAGACACAGAATGTAAAACATACTCTACTATTCATATTATATATTTTCTCTCTTAAATAGAATGCTTTTAAAACTTAATTCTGTGAAATACTCTCAAATTTCCAAATGAAATTAATTATTCCAAACTGATCTTGGTGAAATGACCTAAGCACCTCTTACCTTAAAATGACACAGATTTTTACCTCGGCAAGGGTGCAGACATTTAGTGCCGCCTTCCATCCTAATGCCCTTTGTAATTTTAGATTTAGCCTGTTCACTCTAAACAATTTCCACAAAAACAAGGGACAAAAGAAAATGTACTAAAGGAAAAAGTATATGCCATTAAGCAAGAAGAGGCCATGTAAAATCTAAAGTCAAACAGCACAAACTTCAAGAAACAGGTTGGGTTTCAATTTTCCTACCAGAACCCAGAAATTGCTTTACTCTCAGACCTAATAAAACCCAATATTCAAGCATGTTAAAGCAGGCATCAGTTAATACCAAACATTTGTTAAAAGCTGATGTAAATACACTTATTTTTTAAAAATGGTAGGTAAATGAAAAACAATTTTAAATTGACAAATAAGATCTTAAACAGTAATTTAAAGATTTAAAAATTGTGTATTTCAAAATGACATTATCAAGTAAATGCTTCCAACATTAATATAACCGGCATTTTCAAAAACATTTTAATTCCAGTATTATTTTACCAAACAAGATTTACTGTAAGTAAAGGGACACCTTTCTCAGTTTGCTAGTCAGGCCAAACAATGCACCCAAGGCTACCAATTATAAGGAGACGATGTATGCCCTGGAGTGGCTTGCTGCTCAATCAATAATCCTGACAGAACAGATGGGAGAAAAATCAAACATCTAAACAAACTGTCTACACACCTATGTTGTGAAAGTAAACTGTGAACTTGGATGAACCAATTTACCACTTTTTCAAATTTTTCTTTGGTAACCCCACATTTCAGGTAACTGATATATATGTTATGTAAAAACATCAATGCATATACTTCATCACTTCTAAACATTATTTCTCTATTCCTCACATCATTTGATATTTTATCAAATTGGCACTTGATAAAAAAAAGTGACAAGTTTTCTTATTCATATTTTAAGAGTACAGTTTCAAGAAGTAATAATTTATAATTTATAATAATTTATAATTCATAAAGATTCTGAGTTCCATGGTTTGTCAATGTTTTTCATATTACTGTTTTAAATAACATTTTATATTTGATAACCAACTGCTCTAACTCTTAATATGGCATTCATAAATGTCATGTTATTGCTCTAAGTTTTATGTTACAAATAAACATAAATGCCTGAAGACAACTAACATCACAATTTCAAAAGTAAACCAAAGTCAGATTAGGAAAATCCCTCAAGACGAAAGCCAGGTGTATCAATATCAGGAAATAAATCATACATACATATATCTTCCTATAGATCTCTACTGCTTCTTTAATGGCAAAGCAATACACATTAATGAATTCTAAGAAACTGTGTCATTGTAACTGAAGTAAAAATAGGCATCATTAGTGTTCCTTAAGTAACTAACTTAAGGTTACTGTTTTGTATATCCTCAGGAGTTAGAAAATTTACAATTAATTACAATTAAACCTTGGACTATATCTAAAATCATACCCAATTTTCTGATTCATCAAATTAAAAAGAAGCTTATGTGGGATTTACCTAACAACAACAACAACAAAAACCTCCCAAATTAGTAAAAAGCACAAGCTGTAAAAGTTAAGGGGCATTTATTCTATTTGACTTCACGTTTAAACAATATCCAATTATGTGACATCGGGATGACTGTTAATGTCACCCATAATAGGGCCATAGTAAAGACATAAATTTAATCAAGTAACAAGCCAACTCATTTGATAGAGATTCTTAAATATAAATTCTAACTATCAGGCAGACAACAACCGGAACTAATTACTCTGCCCCTGATGGGACTTAAAAGTATTTAACTTCCTGGTAATACTAGTGATGACATCTTCCAGACTCTCAGAAAAAGGAAGCTTTAAAATAACTTTCTCACAAAGCTCAGTAGTGTAAAATAATTTCATAACTTTTAGGAATATAGCAAAAACTTGTTCAAGGACTACTCTGAACGTAACTGTGCACATTACTATTTCTGCCTGCAGATTAAAGGTGCAAGCACACATCACTGGCCATACTCATCTCTCACCCAGAGTTCCCAAAGATAATACTGGAAGAGTCTCCTAGACATTCTGTCCCTTCACCTATCTTGCCTCACACTCATCCTTTCCATGCTCCTACTTACTTCTTAGGAAGTTAATGTATATTTAAAGTTTTATGTAGTTAATTTTCAATTGTACTATGATTTATTACAATAAAACAGATTTCTTTAACAAAAGCTATCAATTTTCAGAAGCATTTTATATATTCTCAATACTTCACATCAGATATTAGACATAGATTTCAAAAGAAAAATATACAGAATTCTAATAAGCAAATGTTTAGAAATGGGCTTTGAGAACTAAAAAGAGTGAATTTAAAACTAAATTTTTAGTTAGTAGGGGGAAAAGCACTTTATACACTTAGAAAAATAAGATTTCCTATTTCCATTTTCAAAAATAACCACAGCTAGATATTATATATTTCTCAAAAATCAAGTCATTTCAGAATCTCTGTGCTTTTTTTTAAGTTGGTTATCAAATAGTTTTATTTTTACACTATTACAGAAGTGCATTTCTCTGGGTTCCCACACCACCTTCCTCAACCTTGCCCATCTGTCACCATCTGCTTCTTTTTAGCATGTACTTTTTGTGTGATCACATAAGCATGTGAAAAATAACTAACATTCAGATGATTATCTGCTGGTACATTTGAGGACTGGGCACAATAAAAGTGAACTGCCAAAACGCACTTAACACTTTTAATTTTGTTGGGTCTTGCATGTAAGCTACATTTGATTTTCAAACTGTTTTACAGTTGGAAAGTTGAGCAGGTACTGCTAACTCAAGAGCAAAGCTGAGACTCCAAATAATTAGCACTGCATAAAATCATCTGGATTTAATAGGATCCAAACTAAATAATGAAATTAAAAAAAATTATATGTGATTTCTAATTTCTTTTATAATTTATAGGTGTTTAAACCCAGCACAGACTACAAAAAACAGAATCCTCTCAAGACATCTTATGGCCTATAATTTTCTAATGGATTGGTTTTATTTCCTTGGACTACAATAAGAAAAATGAACTCATTTAAAGCTGTACATATCAATGCCTTTCCAGAGATGCTGCACATGAGATGTCTAGTTTTTAGTTTGTCAGATCATAAACTATATAACCTCCTCAAAGATTATCTTCCTATCAGTAAACTGCCACTAAAGGTATTATACTGTAAGCTTAATTATTCATCAAAAGAGGTTAAGAGAAAATACTTATTTAGGCATTCATTTTTTAATTAATAGTATTTTATCTAGCAAAATTACTTTTTCAGGTGATATTTACCAAATAATAATAATAAATAATAAAAATAATCGGAGTCCATATAAATGTAAGCATTTACCTAAATATGCTGCTGGTCTGATACAAAGGGCATTTAATAAACTGGCTTTAGATGACTTCTCATATGCTTTTTAAGGAATCTTTGATGTTCACACCATCCACTTTAAATAGCAATCCACTACAATCAGATAGAAATAATTGAAAGAAGAGCATGCAAGTTGAAAGGAAGGCTGCTGCATGATGCCCACAAACTGTACAGACAGTGCTCAAAGAGCAGAAGTGAGAAATCAACGGGATTCTTGCACAAGAGCAGCAGTCAAGGATGCACTGATCTCATCTTCCTATCAAGAAAAGATCAGCATTGATAATGGTGCAGAATAGAAATGAAAGGTTCAAAACATGGTAGACACTATCTGAAAGTAAAAGGAAAGGCTAATTTCAGCATGACATAGTTTCTCTGTAGCTGACCATGTAAATCCCACTGTATTACACCCCTGGCTTACAATTCACAAGTACTCCTTTACCCAAGGGATTCCAAGTGAGTTCCTTTGCATCCCTACCACTAGCCACATGTCCATCCTCCCTCCCTTCCTATTCAGTGTTAGGGTCCCTATGCCACACTCCCCAGGAGGGCTTATTTTGTCTTCCACTGTTATATGCAACTCTAGACATTATTTTCCTGAGCAGCAACCTGCATTCATTATACTCAATCACTTTACTAAACCAAAAGATAATTGAAGAAAATCATTTCCTACTTTTTCTGTATACCTAGCACTTATCATAAAGCCTAAAAGCTTTTTAAGTATTCAGTATTTCTTTACTCCACAAATAGATATTATTCAATGACATGGCACAAATTGATGACTAGAATATGAAAGTACATTTTTATGTCTTAGGTAAGGTAAATATATTCCAAGATATTCCGATTTAACAAAAATGTAGTAAAAGATATAGATATTTAGGACACATAATTTAAACTACTTGAAAACTTGGTTGTTTCAAAGTCTGTCATCTACAAAAAAAAAGAACTGCAATGACCACTTTTTTCTACAAATGTGTCAAAATTTAAATTAATAAAATATTTGTATCAATCACAAATGGATAAACAAATTGCTTTTTAAAGGCTCTAATACTTTAAGAAGATATGCAGGAGTTAACCAGGGGATGGCTCAGGAGTTAAAAAGTGCTTGCTGAAAACTTGACAAACTGAGTTTGATTCCCAGGACCCATATGGTATAAAGAGAGAATGAGTGTCTGAAGGCTGTCCACTGACTGCCACGTGTATATGGCAGCCCATGCACACACATGCATAAATGCACAAACAACAAAATAATAAAATATTAAATATGTAGAATGACTACTTAATGTCTTTTTAAAGAAACACGGTTTCTTGAGTATTGGTAACTCTTAGAAACAAGTCTCTTTACATTCAGTTATTGGTTTTGTCTTTCAGTTGACATCTCCACAGAAAACAGTATTTTTTCTTGTTTCTTAGGAGATCATCTGCTTCTCAAATGAGACATGTTTATCTTCTCCAGAATAATTTCTCCTAATTAAGACATAACTAATTTTGGTATTCTAAATCTGGGATGCCATCATTCATCACAAATGTATAGCAAAGGCAACTGAATACCAGAAAAACAAAGAACTTGTTTCCCTGACTCGCACAAAAACAAAACTAGTACAGAAAATATCATCTTATATTTGAATAAACAAAATATAATTTCTAAAATTTCATTTAATTCTTTCACAAAAACAGGATTTTAAACTTTAGCCTCTATAACAGAGAAAATTACATGTTTGGCAAGACAACAATCCTTGGAAATGTACTGTATTTTAAGTATTAGCACTTATTTATAATTACTAGGTCTTTTGAAATGCTAATTGAACTCCTAGTTTAAAAAACTAATACTGTAAGGCAACATGCTAATACATAATTTATTCTAATTTCTTCTGATTACCGTTTCCTGTCGGGCCATCATTCATATAATTGAAGATGAAAAGGTAGGCTTTATGGTCTACCAACCCTAATTAGAATCCTGATCCTCCTGGAAAGTACAGAGGAGTAATATGACCAAAATATATTATTTACATAGATGACACTCTCCAAGAATAAATATGTTTTTTATTTTTCAAAGAACCCTGAATTATTGTTTACCCCCACAATATCCCCCTAGCTGAGTTCAGATTATTAAAAAGAAAAATGAGTTTCACTATATCTCACATGTTATTTCAAATGTTACAGGGACAGAGTGATGATTAATAACAGAAATCCCACTCCTCAAAGGAAGATTCCTTCATCTTTAACATCAGCCACACTGTTTTGCTGCACTCTATGGGGGTGGGCCCATTGGTACAGCTCCCACTCCTTCTGACTGCCCTGTGTACTCCTTCTTCTTCCTCTGTGTTGGTTTCCTCATTCTTAGTACTCATGTATCTGAGCAAACATCCCTTTTTGTAGCCTTCTATCTGTGGAAGATTTTGTTACCCAAATGTATCTGCAGTAACTCCACCTCACATGCTCCTCTGTAACGGGTGGTATAATCTATGTATGTACTGTTTGAGTCTGTGAGTGCATACAACAGCTTCAAGGAATAAATATATGACAAAAGTGATGTGGATCCTATGAAAAAGGCCAAAAAATGAGATGACACACAAATGATCTTAGCAGCATTTTCCATAACAGCCAAAATGGGTACAATGAGGGTGAAACTCAAAGACAATTTGCTAAGGGAAAGGGCCAGACATATTAAGGCGTCATGTTATATAATTTTATTTACATGAAATGTTCAAAAAGTTACAAGGAGAGCCTAGAGAGAAAGGATGAGAAACTAATGAATTTATATATAGTTTCTGTCCTATAGAAGACGTTCATTGAGAGCAGTCATTTTCTATCTTGCTCCTATACTGGCACATTACACACACACACACACACACACACACACACACACACACACACACACACAAACCCTCAAAAGAGCAGAAACACAATAGATTCTTAAATAAACTAATGATCACTTCATAGGTTGGGAGCCTCCTCCTCCTCCTTTCCTTTAAATGCCAAAATATAATTGATTTTTTTCATTTTCAACCCCCCCCCAATTTCCAGTAGTTAAGCATGAACACCAACAAGTACTATAATCGCTGCTTCTTGGACTATAAAGTCCAAGATTGTTTAAAAAACTATAAATATGCTTATTGAATTATTCAATTATTCTACTTTAATAAGCAAAGTAAAATATAAAGAAATAAGACAAAATAAAATGTATAGCCAAGAAAAAATATGATTTAATCTACTTTACTAAAACCATTACAAACATATCAAAAACTTTATTACAAACCACAAAATTTAATTTCCACATCTGTAGCCTGAAAATACCCCATTAAATGAGTTAAAGGCAAAATAAATTCTGATTGAAATCTAGTTTGTTTTTTTTTTTTAAAGTAGGGAGTACTGCAATTTGAAAAAAAAATATTTTTTTTTTCCTTGAGAAACACTAGTGCTCTTGTTCCTTTAAATGGAATTTAGGCCTACCTCTGGTGCCAGATACTCTGGGGTACCACAGAATGTCTTCATGGTGGCTGCATCTGTGATTCCTTCTTTGCAAAGTCCAAAATCTGTAATTTTTATATGACCATCTTTATCCAGCATCAAATTCTCCAACTGTGCAAAAACAGCATAAATTATTCTGTAAGTTTCAACATGAGAACAATTTCAGAAAATGATTAATAAAATACTAGAAAGAGACACGGGTATATTTAATGGAGTTGTCTGTCAGTCCTTGCAAGTCCTATAACTTCACATGTAAAATGAAGGATCTTTTATCAAACATTTGTTGTAAAAAAAAAATTCCGACTTTAACATCAGTGGAAAAAGTAGCACAGCCTTAAGAACCATTCCTGATTAAGTTTTCATGATAAAAGACTAATCAGAATCAATCTCAGTAAGCAACATCAATACTTTGTACTGTAAAGTATTTATACAATCCCAAGTTTCATATCGTCTACTGTCAGTTTCAATACTTCCCTTGACAGCATACTGCCTTTGGCTTACAGAAACATTCTCATGAAAGTTTGAGTTTTGGAAGAGAATATAATTCCTTTTGTAGTTCTTACTAATAAAAAAAAACCCAACTTTTTTCAACATAAAAAGAAAAAGAATACCAAAGTGAAACATGTTATAAAGCTGGAATCTCTGAACCCAACTTTAATTGATAGGTAACAAAGAGAATTGTAAAGATTTAACCTTTGGTGGCATAATCATACATCTCAAGTTATGAGATGCTCAGAGAACAAGAAATTTTGGCAAAGCCAACACAATTAAGAATACCAGTGTAGTTGACCCTCCCACTCAAACCTCAGCTACAGTATTATCACACAGGGATCTGTGTGGACTGAGATACAATCATACAGCTGCATACAGACTGTGAAAAGCACCTTAACAAGGTGCAGAATACTTCACTTTTATTTAAGGAGTAGATATTTTAATATGACATTCAAAGCATTTTTCAGAACTCTGAAGTTAATGTGAAATGTAGAGAATGCCACATATGAACACAGGTAGGTTAGACACAAATCATACAAATATGCACACAGCACATTCTGCAATATGGTCATGTTTTATATAATCAAAACTGGAAGTGAGCACATTATGTTCAAGCAGAAACCACAGCAGACATGTCTTTTTATACAGCACTTCAACAGATTACTTGATTGAACCGAATGTTCAATACATTCCAACAAAATGTACTTCTGAACAGTAACTGTTTCTTCAACTTCTTTACAGAACGATATAAAGAACCTTAACAATACCATTAAACTATTTTCCAAAAATCAAGCTATTTTATCCAAATTCAGATAAATTTGCTTGCATCCTTATTTTATTTTTGTACCAGCTTACAACCTAGAAATAAAGCCCAATTTGCACACACAGCATTAAGTCCTGAGCATTAACTCCAACCAAGAACTCTCAAGAGTGTCTCTTCTTATCTTTTTCGCTGTTGGGATTAGTCTTTCTTTTCTCTGGGTCTCTTCTAAACACATTCCTTATTCAGTCCCCTCTAACTTGCCACAGTTAAAACGAGGCACATGTTGAAGCTCAGTTGTCTTGCTGAATACAACCTAAATTCCCAGTTCTTAAATATTTTAAAATGTGTTTTCAATGAATATTCATACTAGTCCTTATTTAACTAATGTGTTAAAGAATTTAAAATATCTATAATATTTTCAAAAATAGTAATAATTCTTATAAACATAATGTATAGTTTTTGTAGAAGATCAAACAATAAATATCAATTAGAAAAAAGTGAATAAATCTTCGATCCTACTCTACATGCACTATAATCTATTTCGTACATAATACACCAATCCTCCTCATATGATTTATATGCATCATAAAGTATTCTTTTAAAAAACTTATTAATGATTTATTTATTCTTATTTTATGTGCACGATGTTTTGCTTCCATGTATTTATGTGTAAAGATGTCAGACCCCTGGAACTGGAATTAAGCTGTCATTTGGCTTCTGGGAATTGAACACAGGTCCTCTAGAAGAGCACCTAATGCTCTTGACCCCTGAACCATCTTGTCAGCCCCCAGAAAGTACTATTAAAAAGAGAAATATAATATTATTTTGATGCACTTGAAAAAAGCCTATTCTGAATGATTAGTATAAACAAAAGAAAAAAGAATCGAAAATAAACTTATCTTTTTCTCAAAATTTGGGTAAAATTTATTTTTAAAAAATCCTGAACTGACAATCATTTCATTAGATGCATTTGACAAAATTCAACACCACTTTATGATAAAGGTCTTGGGGAGGATAGGGATACAAGGATCACATCTAAATATAATAAAAGCAATATATAGCAAGCAAAAGCTAATATCAAATTAAATGGAGAGAAACTCAAAGCCACTCCACTAAAATCAGGAACAAGACAAGGCTGTCCACTCTCTCCATACCTTTTCAACATAGTGCTTGAAGTTCTAGCAATAGCAATAAGACAACATAAGGAGATCAAGGGGATTCGAATCTGAAAGGAAGAAGTCAAACTTTCATTATTTACAGATGATATAATACTGTACATTAGTGACCCCAAAAACTCTACCAGAGAACTCCGACACCTGATAAATACCTTCAGTGATTTGGTAGGTTACAAGATCAACTCAAAAAAAAAAATCAGTAGCCCTTCAATACACAAAGGATACAGAAGCAGAGAGGGAAATCAGAGAAACTTCACCTTTTACAATAGCCACAAATAGGATAAAGTAACTTGGGGTAACTCTAACTAAGGACGTGAAAGATCTATTTGACAAGAACTTTAAGGCTTTGAAGAAGAAATTGAAAAGGACACCAGAAAATGGAAGGATCTCCCATGCTCTTGGATGGGTAGGATTAACATAATAAAAATGGCAGTTCTACCAAAGGCAATACAAAATTCAATGCAATCACCATGAAAATCCCAACAAAATTATTCACAGACCTTGAGAAAACAATAATTAACTTTATACGGAAAAACAAAAAACCCAGGATAGGCAAAACAATCCTATACAATAAAGGAACTTCTGGAGGCATTACCATCCCTGACTTCAAACTCTATTACAGAGCTACAATAATGAAAACAGCTTGGAATTGGCATAAGAATAGAGACGTTGACCAATGGAATCGAATTAAAGACCCGGATATTAACCCACAAACCTATGAACACCTGATTTTCGACAAAGGAGCTAAAAGTATACAATGGAAGAAAGAAAGCATCTTCAACAAAAGGTACTGGCATAACTGGATGTCAACCTGTAGAAGAATGAAAGTCGATCCACATCTATCACCATGCACAAAACTCAAGTCCAAATGGATTAAAGACCTCCATATAAACCTGACCACACTGAACCTGATAGAAGAGAAAGTGGGAAGTAGACTACAACACATGGGCACAGGAGACCACTTCCTACGTATAACCCCAGTAGCACAGACAATAAGAGAAACAATGAATAAATGGGACCTGCTAAAACTGAGAAGCTTCTGTAAAGCAAAGAACACTGTCATTAAGACAAAAAGGTACACCCCCATTCAGCACGAAGCAGTTTGGAGAAAAATAACTGTGCACATATTCCCAAATACTGTTTATAAGTGTTCTTTTACATTTAAAGGGGGATATGATATAAATATGAATAATTCGCATTGGTATGGATTTTAAGGTCAATTTTGTTATATGTATATGTATTTCTGACAATAAGGTATTGTGATTATATAGTTCATTTAAAAATGTAATGTATAATAGAAAATATAGGCTGTTAATGAATAATCATCAATAATAGTCAAGCTTGTAGTCATGTTAGTTAGATTTTCTAGATATATAGAGATATATTTCAGTTAAATAGGCATTCTTCATATCTTTCAAAGACTACAGAATATGGCATTTAATGTTTTAATAACTTAGGGTTTTTCATGACAATGAGACAAGTCTGCTCCTGGCAGCACCAATCTACTTCAAGAGGAAGATGGGCATCAAAGAGGCTCCTTATGGAGTTGGTTAGCCATTTGGGCAAGAAACTGCTCTTGCCTGGACTGATGCATAAACTAGACATGAAGAACCCACAGAGAGAGGACTGCTGAACTTGCTTAAAGGTGAGATGATCCTTTGGGGTTCCTGCTTTATGAAAGAGTCTGAGAGACATTTTGCAGGATACAGAAAAAAGTGACTGAACTGTCTTTGAAATTGCCTGATTCATGGAAATGTCTGCTGGATACTATGGGCCTGTAGGCTGAAGATGGATACCCCAATGGTACAAAAAAAAAAAAAAAAAAAAAACTTTGGGTGACTGTCCAGAGGCAGCGAGATGTCTCTGTGATTTCTAGAGTTTTGGAAGTTGATTACTTCTTGTTTACTTAGGTAATATTATATCCTTCTGGAGTCTTTGGTGGAGTTGAAAAATAGATAGTTATAGTTTTGCTTAGTTATAATAAAAGATAAAATAGATATAAATATTAAAACTATAATTCTTGCTTGATAACTGTTTTGTTATATGTAATTTTACTATGTTAAAGTCAAAGCCTTTATTTTTTTAAACAGAAAAATGGGAAATGGTGTAGGAGGGTCTTTTTTGTGTGTTGCTTTCATTGGTTAAATAAAGAAACTGCCTTGGCCTTTTGATAAGACAGCAGCTTAGATAGGCGGAGTAGACAGAACAGAATTCTGGGAGGAAGAAAGCAAAGTCAGGCAGATGCCACAGCTCTCCTCTCCAAGATGGACTTAGATTAGACTTCTCCCAGTAAGCCACAGTCACATGGTGATACACAGATTTATTAGAAATGGGTTAATCAAGATGTGAGAGTTAGCCAACAAGAGGCTAGATTTAATGGGCCAGGCAGCGTTTAAATGAATATAGTTTTCGTGTAAAGGTAAAGGTAGCCAAGAGCCAGGCGGTGGGAAGCGCCCTGCCACTCCTTTTATAAAAGGAGGGAATGCAAACCTGTAAAACCACTTTGGAAATCAGTATGGCGTTTTTTCAGAAAACTGGGAATCAAGACCCAGCAATACCACTTTTGGGCATATACGCAATGGATGCTCAATCATACTACAAGGACATTTGTTCAACTATGTTCATACCAAAATCATTCTTTAAAAAAAAAAAAAAAGACAAAAAGGCAACCTAATGAATGGGAGAAGATTTTCACCAACCTTGAAGCAGACAAAGGCCTGATCTCCAAAATATATAAAGAACTCAAGAAACAGATGAATATCTTTCATATCACCATAGAACCTTCATCTGGCGATGGATGGACACAGAGACAGAGAACCACATTGGAGCACTGGAGTGAGCTCCCAAGGTCCAAATGAGGAGCAGAAGGAGGGAGAACATGAGCAAGGAAGTCAGGACCGCAAGGGATGCGCCCACCCACTGAGACGGTGTTACTGACCTAATGGGAGCTCACCAAGACTAGCTGGACTGGGACTGAAGGAGCATGTGATCAAATCGGACTCTCTGAATGTGGCTGACAATGAGGGCTGACTGAGAAGCCAAAGACAATGGCACTGGATTTTGATTCTACTGCATGTACTGGCTTTGTGGGAGCCTAGTCTGTTTGGATGCTCACCTTCCTAGACCTGGATGGAGGGGGGAAGACCTTGGACTTTCCACAGGGCAGGGAACCCTGACTGCTCTTTGGACTGGAGAGGGAGGAGGGAGGAGGAGAGAAATGGGAGGAGTTGGAAATTTTTAATTAAAAAAAAACAATCCAAACAAAGAAAAACAAACAAACAAAAAAGAAACTAGAAATTAAAACTGAATAGCCCAATAAAAAAATAGGGTACTGAACTGAACAGAGAATTCTCAACAGAAGAAGTCCAAATGGCCAAGAGACACTTAAGGTCATATTCAACTTCCTTAGCGATTAGGGAAATGCAAATCAAAACAACTTTGAGATACCATCTTACATCTGTCAGAATGGCTAAAATTAAAACACCAATGATAGCCTATGCTGGAGAGGATGTGGATAAGGGGAACACTCATCCATTGCTGGTGGGAATGCAAACTTGGGCAACCACTTTGGAAATCAGTGTGGCAGTTTCTCACAAAATTGAGAATCAACCTACCTCAGGATCCAGCAATACCACTCTTGGGAATATATCCAAGAGATGCCCTATCATACTACAAAAGCATCTGTTCAACTATGTTCATAGCAGCATTATTTGTAATAGCCAGAACCTGGAAACAACCTAGATGCCCCTCAATGGAAGAATGGATAAAGAAAGTGTGGAATATATACATATTAGAGTACTACTCAGCGGTAAAAAACAATGGCATCTTGAATTTTGCATGCAAATGGATGGAAATAGAAAACACTATCCTGAGTGAGATAACCCAGACCCAAAAAGATGAATTTGATATGTACTCACTTATTTGTGGACTCTAGCCATAAACCAAGGTCATTAAGCCCATAGTTCACAAGCCCAGAAAAGCCAAATAACAAGCTGAACCCAAAGAAAAACATATAGATCCTCCTGGAAATTGGAAGCAAACTAGATTGCAGGGCAAAAGTTGTGAGCATGGGGGTGGGGACAGGGGTGGGGGTGAGTTTAGGGGAAGGGGAGAAGGTGAGGGGGAAGGGAGAAGGGAAGGACTTGCAAGAGCGTGGGGTAGTGGGAGGGTGGAGATGGAGGAAGGGCAGATATAGGAGCAGGGAAGAAGATACCTACATTAAGGGATCCATTTTAGGGTTGGCAAGAGACTTGGCTCTAGAGGGGATCCCAGGTGTGTCCACAGGGATGTCCCCAGCTAGGTCCTTGGACAGCAGAGGAGAGGGTGTCTGAACTGGCCTTGCCCCACGATCACACTGATGATTATCTCGAATATCACCATAGAATCTTCGGATGGAGATAGAGACAGAGACCCTCATCAGAGCAACGGACTGAGCTCCCATGGTCCAGTTGAAAGGCAGAAGGAGGGAGAAGATGAGCAAGGAAGTCAGGATCGCAAGGGGTTGGTCCACCCACTGAGGCAGTCTGCCTGTTCTAATGGGAGCTCACCAAATCCAGCTGGGCTGGGTCTGAATGAGCATGTGATCAAACCGGACTCTCTGACTGTGGTTGACAATGGGGGCTGACTGAGAAGCCATTGATAAAGGCACTGGGATTTGTTTCTATGGCATGTTCTGGCTTTTTGGGACCCTCGTCTATAGGGGTGCACAGCTCCCTAGGCCTGGATGTAGTGGGGAGGGCCTTGGACTTTCCACAATGCAGGGTTCCCTGACCTCTATCAAGCAGGGAGGGAGAGGAAGGAGGGGGTGTGGGAGAGCAGGAGGGCATGGGAGGAGGGAAGGAAGTGAAAATATTTGAATGGAAAAATTAAAAAAAAGCATAAAAAAAATCCTGAACTGCACCAAGATTTGTGGCCTCATATCTCAGCTGAGGAAAGAGATGAAGACAAGTGATAGACAAGTACAGAACAATGGTGACCACTGTTCTAGTTGTCCCAGAAGTTGGTTCTCAGAATATGGAACTTTAAAAAGCTCTAACTGGAAATTCTTGAGTAAATCCAGGCAGTTGGCTATCATTCCTTTTATATTACTGCATTAGCTTCTCTTCAAACAGTATTACAATGATATACTAATAAATGGGATAAGCCTAAGGATGATGGTAGAAATGGCAAGGAGTCACAGTGAAGGTTACAGGAACACAATACATGGCGTGGGAAGGCAGCAAAACAATTAGGGTATTGAGTGAGGTCTGGTGGCTTGCATTAAATTAGTGCTCTGCTCCTTTTCATTAATAATACCCGACACATTAATTTTTACATACCTAACTTCCATCTGCACACAGTACTCAATTACAGTACCTATTTGAAATGAGGGGTTTAAACATACAATGAGATGAATAAAAAAGAGTTAAAACTGTAAGAATGTGACAATTATTTCTTAATGATGGAGAAGTTGATGTCTATTCTGTTGTGAAACAGTATTTGTAAAAGATCAAATAATAATTATTAGAAAAAGAATAAATCTTCTATCCTACTCTGCACCCATTACAATCTAGTTTGTATATATTACACCAATCTGCCTCAAAGATTGTTTATGCTGCATTTGTTTAATTACATGAAGAAGTGTTGCATATGTTGACCTTGCCTGCTTGGTCAACAAAGAGCTGACACTTGATAAGTCTAATAAAAAGCCGAATGGCCAATAGCTAGGCAGAAGAGGAAAAGGAAAAGCAGGCAGAGAATAAACAGGAGAAATCTAGGCTCAGGAGAAAAGAGAAAAATAGAAGGAGGAGATAATGAAATAGGTGCCACCTGGGGCCAGAAGTCACTCAGCTGCTAGTCAACCAGACATGAGAAAATAAGATATACAGAAAGAAAGAAGGTAAAAATCCCTGAAACAAAAGGAAGATAAAGTGAAACAGATAAACAGATTATTTTAAGTTAAAAGAGCTAGCCAAAAAAAAAAAAAAATGCCTAAGCTAGGCAGAGTATTCAAAATGCATCATGATTTGGAAGATAGTTGGTGGCCCAAAAGACTGGTATACTTTTCTTAAAACAACAAAACAAACAGACAAAAAACAATGTTTTTGTTTGTTTGGGGTAAAAGTCTAGCTGTGTAGCCCAGATTGTCCTGGAATTCATGATGCAAATCCATGTGGTTTTAAGGGCAATGCTCCTGCCTCTGCTGCACAAGCATTAGGATTGCAGTGCATGCCACAATGCTCGGACATTCAGAGGATGATTTTTAAGTTATCAAAATGTCCTGAGAACTCCTGAACAATACTTTCTTTTAATAAAAAAGCAAAGTTCAAGGATGAAAACCAAAAAAAATATTTCTTCAGGTCAGTAAGTTTGTTAAAGTACTTTCATTAGTTTTTAAATAAAATATAAACATCTATTTCTTAGTAATTTTACATGTCTACTTTCATTCATCAATTACTTGTTTTTTATAATTATCATATTTTATCATACCTAAAATATCACATTATGAATGAGAAAAAAATCACTTATCACCAAAGAATAAACAGAGGTCATCACCTTAGAAAATACCCCATTTTTTAAAAAAAAATCAAGTCTAATCTTATATTAAGATAAATTAGGAAGTAATATATAATTATTATATACTCAGTATTTTGCACGATTCACTAATATTCTTATACAATATATAAAGAAAATCATAAGTGAGGTGATTTATGAGCTTGCAGGATCCACAAATTCACCTAAACATCTAAGATTTACTGCTTCAGAACTCTTAATGTCAGCAATTTGTGTATTAGATTAGTCAAAATCCAGTTCTACTGTGTAAATAAGAAACTAAACATTTGAAAATGCTCTCTCTTTGGTTTTCTCTTCTAAATCTCGTCGTTTTCCTTTCTTCCTCATAAATGCAAAATTCATTATTGGTTATTGTTCAAGCACTCTGAATTTTTAAAATTTAAGACATCTGTTTTACTTCCACAATAAGCTTTCCACATTAAGGATACGATAGTAGCTTACAGTTAATGGTGCACAGCTAGCAAAAGCAGGAATATTCCTACTGTTGTACTGGCTTTTTGTGAACCCATTATCTCTAGATGGAAAGCTTTTTGATAGATATTATATCTATCAGCCTAAATATACTACGGAGGGCCTTGGACCTTCCTCAGAGCAATGTGCCTTACCCTCTCTGAGGAGTGGATGGGGGATTGGGGGGGAGTGGGAACTGGGATTGGTACATAAAATGAAAAAACATAAGTTTGTTTCCTTTTGAAAAAAGTAAAATAAAAAATGAAAAAAGTAAAAATTAAATTAAAAATTTATGCCATGCCTATAAATAAAAAATGTAGACAACACCATTTTTATTACTCTGAGGAATATCACACTTTTGAGCTGGGCATTATTAGGATACAATGCCGTAGATAATTACTATACCAATAAATGGCAACATTTATTGCCCAACTCAAGTGGTAAACATTATTTGACAGTGATCTTGACTCCATTTGTACATGAAGAAATTGTAAACTTAAAATCCTTTTAAGCTAGGTAGTAGTGGTGCATGCCTTTAATCCCACCACTTGGGAAGAAGAGATGGGTGGACTTCTGTGAGTTCAAGGCCAATATAGACTACAAGTGCTAGTTCCAGGATGGGCTCTAAAGCTATACAAAGAATCCCTGTCTCAAAAACAAACAAACAAACAACAACAACAACAACAACAATAAACCCTAGAACAAACAAAAACTATTTTTCATGGTGATCTGTGAAGAAAAAAAATTAACAACCTACTTAGTTTCTTTCTGTTTTGTTGGTGTGTAGAATAAAACTCTAAAATTCTTAGCTATCCTTAATCATTGTTTCCAAAGCTTTTATACCTCATAGTAAAGCTAAACAACTGAAATTAAGAGTACATTCCAAGGTCAGTGGAAAGGCTGCCTGAGAAATTCAAGTTTTAGGTATGATGATGCCACAGGCACAAGAAGGTAACAAGAAATTCCTGCTCAGCACATTTTATATCTAGGTGACCAACATACATTCCAAAACAGCACCAGAAAACAGATTGAATGAGCATGGAACTGAGTGTGTTAAATGCTCATCATTCATTCAATTGTATTCTGGAGGTGCCTCTGAACCCTCTGAAGGCAAGGGAAGCCATTGCTTAAACATAAGGGTGACCCTGAGATGAGAAACATTTGTTCTATTATAGGTCAGGAAGAATAAACAGATGATAGATAGATATATGCATACATACATATACAGATGCATTATCAATAAATATTTTTTACCATTCACCCTTATACCTAACTTTAGCACAGATGAACCAATTTCAGTTTTAGAAACCAATAATATCTAATATCTATGGCTCAAGAGCGCAGAGTTCTATTCTACACAAGCAGATCTAGCTGATGTGGGATATTCTTCTGTATATGGGTTGCTTTTATTGGTTGATGAATAAAGCTGTTTTGGACAATGGCTTAGTATATAGTTAAGCCAGGCAGGTAATTCAAACAGAGAGAGACAGAGTAAGCAGAGTTGAAGGAGACACCATCTAGCTGCCAGAAGAAAAAGATGCCAAAACCTTACCGGTAAGCCACAGTCTCATGGTGATAAATAAATTAATAGATGTGGATTAATTTAATATGTAAAAGCTAGCTAGGAATATGCCTAAGCCATTGGCAAAGCAGTGCTGTAATTAATACAGTTTCTGTGTGATTATTTCAGTCTGGGTGCCTGGGAAATGAAAGCACAGTCTCTGTTTACATAATGGCACCCCAATGTTCAGCAACATACCTCCACATAAAGCCTAAAAAAAGCATTAAAAAAGTGCTTCTAGACCCACAAAAATCGGAATCAATTGCAGTTTATTGGTAAGCGTATTTTTTGCATAGGCTCTGTTTGCTAGGAGTGAGCAGAGGCAAGGTTTCTTTAAGAGACAACTTCCTAGTTCGTGCTACCAACACAAACTCTTTGGGGAGGTCTTGTTATGGAGCACTTAAATGGGTTTGTGAGCAGTATGTTACTAGTTGTTTAATATCAACAAAGACCCACTGTCTCCCTGAAGTTGGGGTCATGAGCACAGAGGTTGTGAACATGCCTCCACCATGGAGGATGGGGCAGAGTCAACAAGCAAAGCTTCAGGGTTAATCCTAGTCACAGCTGCTTAGCATTTTAAAAAATGTTCTTGGTCAGAAAAGAATTGCAGATACATAGTAAAGACAGATTCAGACCAAAAAAAAAAAAAGGCCCCTAAATATGCCATAGTAAGATTAATAAATGTTCATGTTCTTAAGACAGAGAGGATAAAAGACAGAGCCATAGATTTAAAAAAATATAAAGAAAAATAGAATAAAAGATCATAATGGGCCATGAAAAGATAGAAAACACAAAAAGTCTGTATTGTGTATATTATTTTGTTTTCTTTGAAATTTTTGACTGCAGAGAGACATTTGATTCTGGGGGTTAATAGGCTAAACCAATAAATTTATTTTAAAAGTATCTTGACTTCAAAATTTCAGTCTAAGGATATGTTACTTTGGAAAAGAGGTTCTGTTTTTATTTCCGCAGAGAACAGGAACCTGTGGATTCTTTCTAGGCTAATATGGTTTTGGAAGTTGTTTACAATGGACTTCCTGTTTACTTAGGTAATATTATATCCTTCTGGGGTCTTTGATGGAATTGAAGACAGTTATAGTTTTCCTTAGTTATTATAAAAGATAAAGCAAATACAAAACTTTAGACTCACAAGGATAAAACAGATGACAGATTTCTTTCTTCAAATTTTGCCTACTAAATATTGTAACTGTAATTCTTTTTTGATAAATGTTTTGTTATTAAGTAATTTTACTATGTTAAAGTTAAAACCTTTCTTTTGATTTAGACAGAAAAGGGGAGATGATGTGGGATTGTCATTCTTTATATGGATTACTTTTATTGGCAGATGAATAAAGCTATTTCAGCCAAATGCTCCACAGAGTAAAGCCAGGTGGCAAATCCAAAGAGCGGGGGAGGGCAGAGTGAAGAGACACTATGTAGCCTCCAAAGAAGAAATATGCCAGAACCTTACCGGTAAGCTACAGCCTCATGGCAATACACAAATTAACAGAAATGGGTTAATTTAATATGTAAGAGCTAGCTAGGAATATGCCAAAGCCACTGGCCAAACAGTGCTGTAATTAATACAGTTTCTGTGTGATTATTCGAGTCTGGGTGCCTGAGAAATGAAAGTGCAGTCTCCATTTACTAGGCTTCTGCCTATCCAGACAGATGCTGACATCTCGCATGCTGACCTGTAAAAACTGAATGATCATGGATCCAAGTGAGCAGAAATACTAAAAGAAAAAGAAAGATACAATAGTGGCAGTGGCAGAAACTCTAGCACCACATTACCAAGGTATCGAAAAATTTGCTATATACAAGTAAGGAGATACCTCTATGGTATCATTTAATTATACAGGTGGAAGCTGCTCTTATAGTTACTGGCTTAAATTTTCTAGAAAGGGTGAAATGCAGAGTTAAGGGTGTTGTTAGAAGTGAGAGCTACATAGGCTGGAGAGGTTACTTAGTAAACTCACTTGCTCTTTCAGAGGACTCATGTTTGATTCTCAGCTACCACACTGTAGTATGAGGGCTGGCTTGTTGGGGTTTCTGTCCCTCCCAGTGCTCCACAGCTGGCAAGCCCCAAAGGAAAATCAACCACACAGAGATCTCTATAAGTTATAAAGCTGATTGGCCCACTAGGTCAGGCTACTCATTAGTTCTTACAACTTTTGTTACCCCATTATCCTTATCTACGTTAGCCCATGGCTCCGTACCTTTCTCAGCTGGGCAAGTTACATGCTGTCTCTTAGGTGGTCTGCACAGGAGTGGCTCAGGAACCTTTCTCCTCCCTAGCCTTATCCTATTCTCATTACTCCGCCTCTACTTCCTGTCTGGTTGACCTGCCTATACTTCCTGCCTGGCCAATCAGCGTTTTATTAAAATACATGATTGACAGAATACAGATAATTCTCCCGCACCACCACACTGGCTCAGAGCTGTCTCTAACTCTATTTCCAGGGGATTCAAGGCCCTTTACTAGCCTATATGACTCTAGGCACGCATGTGCTGCACAGATATATACATAAGCAAGATACCCATACACATAAATTTTTAAATTATTTAAATATTTGAGAATTACAGAATCTGTCTTCAACTCAGCATGCGAACAAGTCTCTCTTTCTGTATTAAAAATATATATCATTATTTCAGAAGAATATCAGAGGACTTATAAAAACTCCAAGTCTGTGGTAAAAGGACAGTTGGAGGGTTCTTTTACTGGTATCCTAAACAGATAGAAAATAAAACTAGATATTCCAAAGTATTATACAGTGGCAACATACAGATCTTTCTATCTCCTCATAATCACTAAGAGAAATTAATGACTAATTCTAGAATCATTACATTCACGTCTGTAAATGTCCCTGTCTAGCCTTGTCTGGACATGGACAACCATGGTCACTGTAAATAAATATTGCTCTTGTAAGTAGGGAATATGTAGAAAAGAAAATATACAACATTCACTATTGAAGATTCTTGTAAGAAATTTCTTCAAATTTTTATGGTATCCTCAAACAATATCAATTTTTATTAAGTAACCAAAGTGTTTATTAAGGAGGTACTTAATAAAATAGAATTTCATATAATGGCATATACTAGTAAATAAAGCAAAGCTACTTTCTAAAAAAGTAACAAAGGTTTTAGTAATTAGTTGTAACTATGAAACCAAACAAGGACCAATAAAATTTCTAAGTTAATACAACAAGAGGATTTGCTTCCAATTCTGAATGGGAACACTATTTGCAGTGTTAAAGAAATCCAGGAACCAGAGAAAAAAGTTCAGTGTGTAATAGTACCTTGTTCAGGGGGGCCAATGGGATGGAATGAACGAATTGATTACCAGAAGTTGCCTTCTAATCTCTACAGCAAGCGAGCGCGCGCGCGCGCGCACACACACACACACACACACACACACACACACACACACACACACACAATGAATCTTAATCTTTTTAAAGAAAGAAGTTCAGCTACTGCAGGCATCTCAAGCTGATTGGTATATAAACAGCTACCAATTCATTAATAAGATCAGAGTCCACTCTGAGACTGATCAACATGAGTACCTAAATGGGGACAGGAGATGTTCTTTTTATGGCAGGGTTTTACTCCATAGCTTTGGCTGGCCTGGAACTTATTGGGCTACAAGAAGGAACTGTCCTTGAACTGTGAGATCCACCTGACTCTGTTTTCTAGGTATAGGGAAGTTGTGAGCTATCATACCTAACCCTAAATCAGTTTTTGGTGATACTGTTTTGAATACATCTAGTATCTAAAGCAGTCATTCAAATATTTCCGGTTAATTTTAGTTTCATAAAAACCTAAAGGTTTGGGGCTGGAGAGATGACTGAGGATTTAGCAACACTCGCTGTTCTAAAGGCCTGGAGTTCAGTTCCCAGAACCACACTAGGGTTCTGCAACTGCAGTTCCTGGGGATTTTATACCTCTTTCTGGTCTCTGTGGGAACATGCACAAATGCATAAACATGCACACACACACACACACACACACACACACACACATACACACATAAATAAAAATGTTAAATCTTTAAAAATAAACATAAGGGCCGAGAAGATGATTTAGTTGGTAAGGGGCTTGCAATCCAAGCATGAGTACCTGAGTCTGGATCCCCAGGACCCATGGAAAGCATTACCCCAGTGACTCTTCAGTGAGAAGGAGGTGGAAACAGAATTGCTGAAAACTCAAGATCCACCTAGCCTGGCCCAAACAATAGTAAACAGGAAACCTTGTCTCAAACAAGATGAAAGATGAGGACTACATACAAGGTTATGTCATCTGACCTCCAAATGTATACCATGCTACACATACACCACATAATATACTAAATACACATATATACATATCACAAAGACTTTAAAAACAGACATAATGCAATGCATTTCCATTTTCTTACCTAGTTTTCATTTCAACTCTAGAAAGAATGTTGTAAACAAAAGCACATTAAACCAGGAAATATGATTCATGGTGCTATACTTTGGACCTTAGCTGTTCTTTAGATCAGTCTGGTAATATTGGATGAGGGTAGGACTTTAGGAAATGGGGTCTAGTGAGAGGCCCTGGTCCCTTAGTCCACATTCTTGAGGGAACAGTGGGAGGAGTACCCTTTCTCTTCCATTGGCTTTCTCACTGATGAGTTAGATAGATTCCCTACTATGTGATTCCTGTATTGCTATGTGGATTCTTCACATCAGAAGTCCAAAAGCAAAGGGTCTACCTAATTTTGGAGTGGAATAAAACCATTAAAATCTATGGGATAAAATAAAACCCTTTTCTTCATAAGTGTTATATAATCGTAATAGAAAACTGACTGACAAACCCATGTTCCAATAATCTTGTTAGTGTCAATTTATTTTTATGCTTGCAGAACTGTCTTGAATCCAGACTTTGATTTCCTGTGATCCTACCTAAATGATCCCATTCTGTCATGCAAAAGCTTGTGAACTTCAGATGCAAAGAGCATGAATGTAAATTTTAAATTTTGCTTTCTTAATTATGTATGTTCTGTGATATATGATATGCTCTCTATTCTATATTATAAATGTATTTCAAAGATTAAATTAATGCAACATTTTAAAAGGGAATTTTGACAGAACATAGAACATAAAAAGCTTGATAAAGTTAGAGCCTTGTATATGGTAAACGATATGATGGGCATTCACATATAGAGTACACACTTTATATTATACGTCGATAAATTAAATCTAATTTCATCATCAGCAATATAGCAATAAAATGCATATTTAATGACCTTTACTATAGTAATAATTCATTTGACTAGGGATGTTAGTAGGCAACTCTGACCAAGACCCTCTGACTGCTGCGCTCCATACTGATGCTAGGGCTCAGATGAACGGTCTTCTTCAGATCTCTCTGAACTAGTAAGTCTATCTACTACTGTTGATTATTTTAGATTTATCCAGTACTTCAAAACTGTTCTTATTTCTTTAACTCCAGGATTCTCTGCCTTCTTGTTTTCCATAAATATGATTCATTAGCATGAGTAGTGATGAAAAAGGTAAACTTATGAAGAGATAAGGATTTTTCAGTACAGTTGGAAAATTATATATATATATATATATGTTTATATATATTATATGTATAACTAGGGTTTTTAAAGCATCTATACTTAACACATAGAATAGATGTAAAGGTGCCGAATTCCACCATATTCCTAGTTCTAAGATAACCTAAATATAACCACCTAGTTGAATGTGTTCATTATGGCACTCAGACATTTAAACATCCCTGAACTAGGTATTTTATGGCTGTATATCTCATTATCTTTAAGTACAGCATTCTAATCCTTCATTTAAATTTTAATTGACTATACAACAATATATACTAATTTTATTATTACTGTATGAAATGATATTTTAAAAGACAGTCCTTAAGACAGTTATCCATAACATAAATGAGAGTTATAGAAAATGTTGAAACAAACTAGGCACCTGCTTACATAACTGGATAAGAAGTAAGAGTCCCAAACAGCTTTATAAGGAAGACAGTAATAACAGGATATTTGTTATTTCTTAGGCACACACTCAACTTCATACAAAATGTAATTCCATGAAAATATCACATAGCTTTTTTGTTTGTTTGTTTTTGTTTTTTCAAGACAGTTTCTCTGTAGCTTTGGAGCATAACTTCTATTTTTAGAAACCAAATTGTACTTTAAGTGAAATAGTTCTATGATCAGTAAGGCAATTATCAATCCAATTTCAATAGGGAAATATTACCACATGATTTCTATTTTTCTCTAAGTACTGGGGTCTGAAATCATCTATGCTAGGCAAACCCACTTGGCTACACACACCTGGTATGTGTTTGTAGTGTATGTGTACAGGCACATGTGTTTGTATGTGCTGGGGAAGTTCCTGTAAGAGTGATAAATTTTACCATATTTAAAATTCTAAGAAGTACATCTAAATCATTTGATTAAATTGTATTAGTGTACCTGTGAGAACATTCGGAAACCAGAAATTGATACTGGGATTTCTTCCTCAATCACTTCTCCACTTAATTTCTGAGACAAAACTTCCCACTGAACCTGAAGCATGTCATTCAGGCTAAACTGGCTGGCCAGATGTGCCCCAGGATCCACTTATCTTCACTTTCTAGAGTTTAAAACATATGACCATGCTTGGCTTGTATGTGGGCAATGGAGTTCAGAACTCAAGTCTACTTGCTTGCCCAACAAGCACTATACCCACTGAGCTAACACTCATTCCAGTATTTATTTGAGACCAAGTCTCACTAGATCGCCCAAGGTACCCTCATATTTGGGATCATACTTCAGTGTTTTTTATATAGGTGGGATTGTAAATATAGACTATTTCTAGCTTCCCTGCCCCAACCGCAGCACTGGGTGACTAAGTGCTGGGATGGAAGTCAGTGTCTGGCCACTGAGCTGTACTCCCAGCCTTTACATTTTAAAGAAGATGCTAAACTTAAGAATTTGCTGAAAATATGCCAGGATCAGGATTCCTTAACATAGTCAACCTTATTCATGACCACATAATGAGAATTATCATTTGCTGACAGGATCTCCTGCAGGGACCAGCAAATTATAGAGTGTAGTCAAATCTAAACCACTAACTGCTTTCATAAGTAAAGGTTTGTGGGAATATCGCCAAACACTGACTTACATAATGGCTAAGGCTGATTTTACTTTTCAGAATTGAATAGTTCCAATAGAGACTTGACAGACAGAAAAGGCAAGACTACTTGTTACCTTGCCTTACAGAATGTTTACCTATTAGAGCTATTGTAGCAATGTCCACGCTTTTATTACCAACACAGCAATACTGGGTTTTGACAAATTAAAAACTGAGCAAATTACTGAGTTTATAGAAAAATGTGAGGAATATAATCCTATCAAAAAGTTAAT